>NW_024060785.1:307874-615749 GCF_016432855.1 Salvelinus namaycush | reverse complement strand
GGTTATAGGCTACATGTGAACCAAGTCAGAACAGTGGGCAAAATTAAGAGGTGAAAATAGAACAAATTATTAGGGTGAGGCACATGGGCTACTGACATCTTACTACACAACAAACACTTAGTATTACTTTCTTAGCTACAGTATACACATCTCCCTGGCATATTACATCATTTATGCAGCAGCATACAAGACATTTTTGGACTCAACTTGTTGTGCTGTGCTCACTTGAACAGGAAGGTGGCACGGCAGTCCTTTGTGGGCATATTTTGTCATCAAACTCTGGCATTCTCTGAATTTATGGTGCTTTCAAGACAATTAGGAACTCAGCAAAAAAAAATATGACGTCAGTGATCTTCAGGTTGTAGCTGTAGAAAGAGGCCCCAGTTCCCAATTCACAATTCCGAGTTGGATGAAAGTTCAAAACCTATTTTCCCAGTCGTAGCTTGTTTCCCCCCGAGTTCCCAGTTGTCTTGAACTCACTCTAGTCAGATGTTGCAGTACCGAGTTAAGATGTTTTGAGCACGGCACAAATCAAGCTTCATTGACAGCATGGCCAATGTTGAACGTTTACAATTTTAAACTAGGAAAAGAGCCCTTTCATCTTAGACTTGAGAACACAGAGCCACTCCACTGAATTGCAGGCTAATGATTGCTTTGCAATGCTTGCAGTTAGCCACTGACTCCTTCCAAACCACTCATTGTTGAATTTGCAATTTGTTGTGTAATGTTTATGTCCAACGGCCGATGAGCACTGATACTTTATCTATAATTTATCATTATTTCTCTTCATATGACAAAGATTAAAAAGGATTTGCTAGTAGATTGTCGACTTGATTCATGATGATGACTGCTAGCTCAGATTTTGAAAGTATGATGTTGACATGATCAGTCCAATCAAAGCGACTGTAGATATAACATGATTTGACGTTATTTTATCTGTGGACAATGACCTTGAGCCTTCTTGGATGGGCACTTCTAATGTAACTCTATGGCAGCACCCAAGGGGCTTGAATTATAAAGTTCTACCCTTAGACTTGGCAGTGACATATTGTCCCCATGAATGACAGGACACTGAGCCAATCACGGCACAACGCTCCATATTTTCTGCTGGCTTGCTCCACCTCCAAAGAAGGCAATGAGCTAGGCTGAAAGACCTGCATTTTGGAGCTGCCTTACTCAAGAAAACAAAAAAGAGCTCGTGTTTGTATGTGGCTTTATTAGTAACTCAATTATAAATGTTTTTTTTTTTTTTTTTTTTTACATTGTTTGCAAACAGATCATTTTTTTCACACTTTTTTAGCGCTAAAACTGTGGGGCTCAAAACAGGTGGCTCACCTGCCCTGAGTGATGGGTCGCCACTGAACTTATCTCGAACACTGCAGTCGAGTCTGGTTGTTTAACCTTCCCAAGTTCCCCCATGTCATTCTGCTCCTCTGTACATTCCACTGGCTTCCAGTCGAAGCTCACATCCACTACAAGACAATGGTGTTTACTTACGGTGCAGCAAGAAGAACAGCCCCATCTCTACCTTCAGGCTATGCTCCAACCCTGTATCCCAACCCGAGCACTCAGTTCTGCCACCTCTGGTCTCATGGCCGTCCCACTGCTACAGGAGGTCAAGCTCCCTCTCAGCCCAGTCAAAACACTTCTCTGTCCTGGCACCCCAATGGTGGCACCAGCTTCCCTCTGATGCTAGGACAGCAGAATCCCTGCCCATCTGCCCGAAAAAGTCTGAAACCCTACGTCTTTAAAGAGTACCCCCCCCCAAAATACTAATAACACTACTAATAATAATACAACAAATAATAATAATATTAATGTGACACTGACTAATTGAGGAGAAATGTATTTACTGTGTGGTTGTCTCACCTGGCTATCTTAAGATGAATGTACTTAATGTACTGGTGACATCACAGGGTCAGAGAGAACACCTGACTGTAGTCATACAAAAACACTCAGTCCATAAGAACCATTCATACTGTCAGATCTAATATGAAGAACTGAATACAACCATAAGAACCATTCATACTGTCAGATCTAATATGAAGAACTGACTACAACCATAAGAACCATTCATACTGTCAGATCTAATATGAAGAACTGACTACAACCATAAGAACCATTCATACTGTCAGATCTAATATGAAGAACTGACTACAACCATAAGAACCATTCATACTGTCAGATCTAATATGAACTGAATACATTCATACTGTCAGATCTAATATGAAGAACTGAATACTAAAGAGAAGAAGAGGTTCATGTAACTTTATTTTTCATTGGCAGATCAATAAAGTTTGCTTCAATGCAGTTATCCAAACACATTCATGATCAGTAACTAAAATAACTCATCTAGTTTTAAAGATAATTAATAAACACATGTATTCATTTCATAAACTGTGTATCATTAAATAAAGTTGTAAAACAATCGCCCCAAACTAGTGGTGAAAAGTGATCATCACACCATCTCTATCTGATACATGTTAGGGGCGGAAGGTAGCCTAGTGGTGAGAGCGTTGGGCCAGTAACCAAAAGGTTGCTAGATCGAATCCCCGAGCTGACAAGGTAAAAATCTGTTATTCTGCATCTGAACAAGGCAGTTAACCCACTGTTCCTAGGACATCATTGTAAATAAGAATTTGTTCTTAACAGACTTACCTAGTTAAATGAAGGTTCAAAAGTTCTTGTTTTTTTAAAAGAAGTGTATACTAGCTCCTTCCCACAGAACACTGCAGAGGGACAACCTGGTCTCAGAGCAAAACGTATTATAAGAACATCCGTGCCACTCCATTTAGTATGTTAGGTTACATTACATTGGACTACCAATATAAACTTAACGAAAATATAAACTAAACATGTAAAGTGTTGGTTTCATGAGCTGAAATAAAATCCAGAAATGTTCCATATGCACAAAAAGATAATGTCTCTCAAATGTTGTGCACAACTTTGTTTATATCCCTGTTAGTGAGCATTTCAGCCTTTGTCAAGATAATCCATCACCTGATAGGTGTGGCATATCAAGATGCTGATAAAACAGCATTATCATTACACAGGTGCACCTTGTGCTGGGGGACAATAAAAGGCCACACAACACAATGTCACAGATGTCTCAAGTTCAGGGAATGTGCAATTGTCATGATGACTGCAGGAAAGAATTCAATATTTATATCTCTACCATAAGTCACCTCTAGAGAATTTGGCAGTACATCCAACCGGCCTCACAACTGCAGATCACATGTAACCACGGCAGCCCAGGACCTCTTCACATGCAGGATTGTCAGGGAGGGTGCTGAGTAGTATTTCTGTCTGTAATCAAGACATTTGTTGGGGAAAAACTCATGCTGATTGGATGGGCCTGGCTCCCAAGTGAGTCTATGCCCTCCCAAGTCCCACCCATGGCTGAGCCCCTGCCCAGTCATGTGAAATCCATAGATTAGGGACTCACTTATTTAAAATGACTGATATCCTTATACGAACTGTAAATCTTTGAAATTGTTGCGTTTAGATTGTTGTTAAGTATAATACGACTTGTAGGACGTATCGTATGTTACGAATTACAATTTTTATGTTATTTTACGCATTGCTATTCATACAATATGTTACGGACTTGTAATATGTATGATATGTTACGAATTCCAATTTGTTGTTGCTAACGTTAGCTGGGTGAGGGGTTAAATGGTTTTAGGGGAAAGGTTAGCTAACATACTAAGTAGTTACATGCTAAGCTAACATGCTAAGCTAACATGCTAAGTAATAGCTAAAAAGTAGTAAGTAGTTGCAAAGTTGCTAAAATGCTAAAGTCCTCCTTGATGAGATTCTAAACACAGCAGCCTTTGGCTAGAAGTTTGAGTTACACGCCCACCCTTCCACAGAGCAGGAATAAGGCTTCTCTCCTGTGTGTGTTCTCTGATGAACTTCTAGCTTAGTTGATGTTGTGAAGCATTTTACACAGTCAGAGCAGTAAAAAGGCTTCTCTCCTGTGTGTGTTCTCCGATGAACTTCTAGCTTAGTTGATGTTTTGAAGCATTTTCCACAGTCAGAGCAGGAGTATGGCTTCTCCCCTGTATGTATACGTTCATGTGATTTTAAGTTGGAAAGTTGAGAGAAACTAGTTCCACAGTCAGAGCAGACGTAAGGCTTCTCTCCTGTGTGTGTTCTCTGATGAACTTTAAGCTTATTTGATGTTTTAAAACATTTTCCACAGTCAGAGCAGGAATAAGGCTTCTCTCCTGTGTCTGTTCTCTGATGAACTGTTAGCACAGTTGATGTTTTGAAGCATTTTCCACAGTCAGAGCAGGAGTATGGCTTATCTCCTGTATGTATACGTTCATGTGATTTTAAGTTGGAAAGTTGAGAGAAACTAGTTCCACAGTCAGAGCAGACGTAAGGCTTCTCTCCTGTGTGTGTTCTCTGATGAACTTTAAGCTTATTTGATGTTTTAAAACATTTTCCACAGTCAGAGCAGGAGTAAGGCTTCTCTCCTGTGAGTGTTCTCTCATGAAATTTTAGATCAGTTGATGTTGTGAAGCATTTCCCACAGTCAGAGCAGACGAAAGGCTTCTCTCCTGTGTGTGTTCTCTGATGAACTTTTAGCTCTTTTGATGTTTTAAAACATTTTCCACAGTCAGAGCAGGAGTAAGGCTTCTCTCCTGTATGTGTTCTCTGATGCACTTTTAGATCAGTTGACGTTGTGAAGCATTTTCCACAGTCAGAGCAGGAGTAAGGCTTCTCTCCTGTGTGTATACGTTGGTGTGTTTTTAAGGTGCCCAGACGAGAGAAACTCGCCCCACAGTCAGAGCAGACGTAAGGCTTTTCACCTGTATGTATACGTTCATGTGATTTTAAGTGGGAAAGTTGAGAGAAACTAGTTCCACAGTCAGAGCAGAAGTAAGGCTTCTCTCCTGTGTGTGTTCTCTGATGAGATTTTAGCTCATTTGATGTTTTAAAACGTTTTACACAGTCAGAGCAGGAATAACGCTTCTCTCCTGTGTGTGTTCTCTGATGAAGTTTTAGCACCATTGATGTTTTGAAGCATTTTCCACAGTCAGAGCAGGAGTAAGAATTCTCTCCTGTGTGTATTTTTAGGTGTATTTTTAGCTTTGATAGAAATGGGAAAATCTCTTCACAATGTGGGCAGTGATGAGACCTCTTAGCTCTCTGATCTTCCTGCTGTTGCTCTCTGGATGTAGAGAATGTCTCAACATGGTATCCTGTGTGAAAATCAGAAGAACCAGTCAGTTGGTGTGATATACATGTCAATCAAATGTAGTTTATGAAGCCCTTTCTACATCAGTAGTTGTCACAAAGTGCTGAACAGAAACCCAGCCTAAAATCCCCAAAGAGCAAGCAATGCAGATGTAGAAGCAGTGGCCACAAAAAAAACTCCTAGACAGCAGGAACCTAGGAAGAAGCCAGGCTCAGAGCGGTGACCAGTCCTCTTCTGGCCATACCGGTTGACAGGTAGCCTAGTGGTTAGAGCAACCGAAGAGTTGCAAGATTGAATCCCAGGGCTGACAAGGTAAAAATCTGTTGTTCTCCCCTGACTAAGGCAGTTAACCCACTGTTTCTAGGCCGTCATTGAAAATAAGAATTTGTTCCTAACTGACTTGCCTAGTTAACCTGTTTGGGCGCATGTCCAAACGCTAGCGGGACACCTACGACAACATCCGGTGAAATTGCAGAGCGCAAAATACAAAAAATCGTAATATTAAACATTCATGAAAATACAAGTGTCTTACATAATTTAAAAGCTTCTTGTTAATCCAACTGCGTTGTCAGATTTGAAAAAGGCTTTACAGAGAAAGCATACCATGCAATTATCTGAGGACAGCGCCCCACATCAAAATACTTTTTCAACCAGCACAGGCGTCACAAAATCACAGACAGCAAATAAATAAATCACTTACCTCTGAAGATCTTCATCTGATTGCAATCCCAAGGGTCCCAGCTACACAATGAATGGTACTTTGTTCGATAAAGTCTTTCATTATATCCAAAAATGTTAGTTTAGATGGAGCGTTTGATTCAGTAATTCACTCATTCAACATGCACACAAACCAATCCAAAAAGTGAAAGTCAAACGATGTTTCCAATTAATCCTCGGGTATTCTAATATCTAAATAAACAATAATATTTAGACGGAGAATAGTGTGTTTAATAGCGAAGATAAATAACGAAGAGCGCACTGTCGTTGATGCACGCAACATGACTACTTTTCTAAATGGGGGACACCTTGGATAAACTACAAATACCTGAAACCCATTCTAAAGACTGGTGATATCTAGTGGAAGCCATAGGAACTGCAATCTGGGTCCTATCTATTTGTATATCCCATAGGCAAGCACTGAAAAAACCTGTGACCTCAAAATAAACATTCCGGATGGATTTTCCTCAGGTTTTCACCTGCCATATCAGTTCTGTTATACTCAGACATTATTTTAACAGGTTTAGAAACTTCAGAGTGTTTTCTATCCAATGCTATCAAGTATATGCATCTCCTAGCTTCTGGGCAGTTTACAGGCAGTTTACTTTGGGCACGTCAGTCATCCGAAATTCCGGACAATAACCAGTACGCTAAGGAAGTTAAATAAAAGTAAATTTAAAATAAATAAATAAATACACTACCATTAGTGGTGAAATAAATGAATGAATTCAAAAGATTGGGGTCACTTACAAATGTCCTTGTTCTTGAAAGAAAAGCACATTTTTTGTCAAATTGATCAGAAATACAATGTAGACATTGTTAATGTTGTAAATGACAATTGTAGCTGGAAACGGCTGAATATCTCGTACAACGCTGTGTACTACTCTCATCACAGAACAGCGCAAACAGTCTCTAATCAGAATAGTGTCTAGAAGGCCAGCATCCCGGAGTCACCTCTTCACTGTTGACGTTGAGACTGTTGTATTGCATGTACTATTTAATGAAGCTGCAGTTGAGGACTTGTGAGACGTCTGTTTCTCAAACTAGACACTAATGTACTTGTCCTCTTGCCCAGTTGTGCACCGGGGCCTCCCACTCCACTTTCTATTCTGGTTAAAGCCAGGTTGCGCTGTTCTGTGAAGAGAGTAGTACACAGCGTTGTACGAGATCTTCAGTTTCGTGGCAATTTCTCGCATGGAATAGCCTTCATTTCTCAGAACAAGAATAGACTGACGAGTTTTCTTCTGACGAGAAGAAAGGTTTTTGTTTCTGGCCATTTTGAGCCTGTAATCGAACCGACAAATGACCCAGATCCTCAACTAGTCTAAAGAAGGCCAGTTTTATTGCTTCTTTAATCAGACCAACAGTTTTCAGCTGTGCTAACATAATTGCAAAAGGGTTTTCTAATGATCAATTAGCCTTTTAAAATGATCAACTTGGATTAGCTAACACAACATGCCATTGGATCACAGGAGTGATGGTTGCTGATAATGGGCCTCTGTACACCTATGTAGATATTCCAATAAAAAAATCACACGTTTCCAGCTACAATAGTCATTTACAACATTAACAATGTCTACTGTATTAATTATCAATTTGATGTTATTTTAATGGAGGGGAAAAAGTAATTTTCTTTCAAAAACAAGGACATTTCTAAGTGACCCTAAATATTTCAACGGTAGTGTATGTTTTCATTTCAGTAGGCTGTATGGGAATGGGAATAAAACTATTCTAAAACTGGGTAGGAGTCAAAAACTAAAAAGAGGCAAAAAGTCGTGAAAATGATGAGCTATATCATCCTCCACTCACTATCACAAGGGTTAGTAACTATACAGACTCATTTCATAGAACTTAAAAAACACTGGGCACTCTACATAGAGGAAGAGTTCCATAGTGGAACTCTGGAGCTCTGTCAGAGTGACCATCGGGTTCTTGGTTACCTCCCTGACCAAGGCCCTTCTCCCCCGATTGCTCAGTTTGGCCGGGTGGCCAGCTCTAGGAAGAGTCTTGGTGGTTCCAAACTTCTTCTATTGAAGAATGATGGAGGCCTCTGTGTTCTTGGGGACCTTTAATGCTGCATAAATGTTTTGGTACCGGTCCCCAGATCTGTGCCGACACAATCCTGTCACGGAGCTCTACGGACAAATCCTTCCACCTCATGACTTGGTTTTTACTCTGACATGCACTGTCAACTGTGGGACCTTACATAGACAGGTGTGTTCCTGTCCAAATCATGTCCAATCAATTGAATTTACCACAGGTGGACTCCAAGTTGTAGAAACATCTCAAGGATCATCTCATAGCAAAAGGTCTGAAAACTTACGTAAATAAGCAATTCTTATCATTTTTTTTATAGATTTGCAAGAATTTCTAAAAACCTGTTTTGGCTTTGTCATTATGGGGTATTGTGTGTAGATTGATGAGGAAAAACGTGTAATCAATTTTAGAATAAGGCTGTAACGTACCAAAATGAGAAAAATGGGAAGGGGTCTGACAGTGCCCTCGGAAAGTATTCAACCCCCTTGACTTTTTCCACATTGTTATGTTACAGGCTTATTCTAAAATTAGATAAAATATCCTCCGCAATCTACACACAATACCCCATAATGACAAAGCTAAAACAGGTTTAGAAATTTTGGCAAATTTATACAAATTTAAAAAAACTGAAAAACAAGAGACTCAAAATTGAGTTCAGATGCATCCTGTTTCCATTGATCATCCTTGAGAAGTTTCTACAACTTGATATATAAAATATTAAATATATATGTATCAGATATAAATCATCAGGATGTGGTAGTCTACTGGTTATGTTCAACACTTCCCCAATCGTTGTTGAGATCTGATATTCTGTGCAGCAAACAAATTATAATTCAATATTGACAGTGATGATGCCATGGCCTATTTTGAAATAAGGTATGCCTAACTTGGTGATTGAGGGCATAAATTTTTTTCAACGTTCTTGAAACAATGTGTGGGAAAAGGCAGGCGTTACAAGTTTTTAAATGTTTTGCTTCGCTGTGAAGTCTTGAGGTTTTCAGGTATGTGTGATGTTTGTGCTGTGGTGGAGATCTTTGTAGGCTATACTCGGCCTTGTCTCAGGATTGTAAGTTGGTGGTTGAAGATATCCCTCTAGTGGTGCGGGGGCTGTGCTTTGGCAAAGTGGGTGGGGTTATATCCTTCCTGTTTGGCCCTGTCCGGGGGTATCATCGGATGGGGCTGTTAGGATTTACCTAGGGGTCATGATTGGGGCTGTACAAATGTTTGGTGTATTAGAATAATTGATTATGCTTATGTTATATTAATAGCAGGGGAGGGGTTAAAAGACCCCTCCCTCCTTACATTTATAGGGTTTTAGACTACTGATTAACAATAGATAAAGTCATTGTAGAAGTTTAGTATTGTTATACATTTATATTTTAGTTCTCTCTCTCTCTGCCTCATTATAAAGAGGCCCTTAGACAGAACTCTGCAGGGGAGTGAAGGAGATAAGACTAGGTAAACATTCCACAATGGGTCAACTTTGGGGGAAGAGGACATTTACTGCTAAGTGTTTAGCTAACAATAAGGGCCCTGTTTATCCAGCTTTGTAGGCATGGTTTTGGTCCCAGGAGTAGAGGATGATGATTTAGGCAGTGACGTCACCAGGGCGCGACTTAGCGTTTAATAAAACCACTGGAGACCTTTTGTTTGAGACAGAACTTACTCAGAAACATGCGTGCTATGTTCCTGTTTGTCAACTTCTGTCTGCAATTGCATTAATAATAATGGTTTTTGAATGATTTAATTAAAGATATTGTCATAATGCTAATTTCACCAATGAACCAATGATTGACAAAGAAGGACGTAAGAAACGAACCCTAACAGGGCCACAGTGTCTCCTGACTCCTCCTGTCTCAGCCTCCAGTATTTATGCTGCAGTAGTTTGTGTCGGGGGGCTAAGGCCAGTTGGTTATATCTGGAGTACTTCTCCTGTCTTATCCAGTGTCCTGTGTGAATTTAAGTATGCTCTCTCTAATTCTCTCCTTCTCCCTTTCTTTCTCTCTCTCGGAGGAACTGAGCCCTAGGACCATACGTCAGGACTACCGGGCATGATGACTCCTTTCTGTCCCCAGTCCACCTGGCCTTGCTGCTGTCCCAGTTTCAGCTGTTCTGCCTGCGGTTATGGAACCCCTACCTGTCCCAGACCTGCTGTTTTCAACTCTTAATTATCGGCTATGAAAAGCCAACTGACATTTATTCTTGATTATTATTTGACCATGCTTGTCATTTATGAACATTTTGAACATCTTGACCATGTTCTGTTATAATCTCCACCCGGCACAGCCAGAAGAGGACTGGCCACTCCTCATAGCCTGGTTCCTCTCTAGGTTTCTTCCTAGGTTTTGGCCTTTCTAGGGAGTTTTTCCTAGCCACCGTGCTTCTACACCTGCATTGCTTGCTGTTTGGGGTTTTAGGCTGGGTTTCTGTACAGCACTTCGAGATATTAGCTGATGTACGAAGGGCTATATAAAATAAACTTGATTGATTGATGTCAGATTTACAGAATTCAACCTAGCAATAGACTGGGTCATAACTTATGGAGGTCTAATATATGAAGATAACTTATAGATTGAACCAGCTCTTACCATGACTAACAGTTGTCCTAATCTTCTCCTCCTCTTCTTCATCTTTAATGTTGACATTCAGCTCCAGTGTTTGACTGCAGTCCTCCAGGTTCACTGATGCCATCTCTGGATCCTGCAGTGCAAACTGGGCTCCACTGTCACAATCAGGACCAAGTGACTGTAGGTTTCTACTCAGTGTGGAAGGAGAGTGGCAGGCTGGGTTTGTCCTCACTGTTGATGTTCCGGCCTCAGACTTAATCTGAGTCGGCCTGTAGTAATAAAGACAAACAGACACAAAAGTTATTTTCTTGACAGTTCTGGCACTTTATTCTGTAAAAATATTTTCTCTCTTTTCTTGTTCAATTATCTCATTTCAGTAGATCAGGTAGCTAATCCTTGAAAAAACATTCATTCACATTAGACACAAAGTACACATTTTAAATTGCACAACATAAGAGCACTTAATCTATAGTAGATTTCCTAAATTCACATAAATCCATAAAAAAACATTTAGTACAAGATTGCAGTATGTTGTAGGCAGTACTATGTAAAAAAATTTATGAATAACCTTGTGTTCACTGTATTATTTCACTCACAAAAAACAATTTTATTTCCCGTTCACACCATAGTAAGAATTATCAGGGCAATGGCAAGTCAAATTCAAAGTGGCAAGTCAAATTCAAGGATTTTCAAGTTCTTTTTCAAGCGCTAATATTTATTTACTTTAAGCCCATTGTGCACACCCTGAAATATAGATAAATATAGAAACAACTGAATGTGTCTGAATATTAGTACACATGTAAAGGACTGATAATCATTACATTCAGCTTCGAAACTGTAGAGCAACTGAAATGTTCTCTCTCTGATGAGGCACTACCTGCACTGAAGTCCGTTGATGCAGACCTATTGTATCATGGTGGTCCACAAACAAACGTTTAAGGTCCATGTCTGTCTCATTTTGTACTAAGAAAATAAACCAAGAAATCCCTATTAACTTCTACCACACCCTCCCCTTCCACAAAAACCCTCCCACACCCCCAATAAACTTTATCAATAGATCCCTTTCTGTGTTTGCAAACATTGGGGTCTATATCATGCTGAGACCATCCACCCCCAGGTTATCCAGCTTATCAAAAACCATACCGACAGTAACATCTGTTACCCCCAACAACTCTGCTGCAGTTTACAAGATAACTTTCAACCTGGTATTTCACACAATCCAAGTGTTGATAACCTTACCAATGAAAGCTATGAAGTACATATTATTCAATATTAAAGTATCCTTTGTCACAGTGCATTTATGGGCGCAAGATTTCTGAACAGCCCTCGAAACCATGTCAGGACTAGTAGAAAGACCAGTTCTGACAGTAGGTCCTCTTACTACGGGACCAGCTATGGAAGCTCCATCAATCTGACAGTAGGTCCTCTTACTACGAGACCAGCCATGGAAGCTCCATTAGTCTGACAGTAGGTCCTCTTACTACGGTACCAGCTATGGAAGCTCCATCAGTCTGACAGTAAGTCCTCTTACTACAGGACCAACCATGGGAGCTACATCAGTCTGACAGTAGGTCCTCTTACTACGGGACCAGCCATGGAAGCTCCATCAGTCTGACAGTAGGTCCTCTTACTACAGGACCAACCATGGAAGCTCAATCAGTCTGACAGTAGGTCCTCTTACTACGGGACCAGCCATGGAAGCTCCATCAGTGTGACAGTAGGTCCTCTTACTACAGGACCAGCCACTTGGCACATATTTTCACTCAACAGCTACATGTCCCATTCTTTGGCATTTAAAAACACTGTGATGATTCTCCTTTGCTGCTCCAGTTTCAACTGTTCTGCCTGCGGCTATGGAACCCTGACCTGTTCACCAGACGTGCTGTTTTCAACTCTCTAGAGACAGCAGGAGCGGTAGAGATACTCTGAATGATCGGCTAAGAAAAGCCAACTGACATTTACTCCTGAGGTGCTGACCTGTTGCACCCTCGACAACCACTGTGATTATTATTATTTGACACTGCTTGTCATCTATGAACATTTGAACATCTTGGCCATTTTCTGTTATAATCTCCAGCCAGAAGAGGTCTGGCCACCCCTCATAGCCTGGTTCCTCTCAAGGTTTCTTCCTAGGTTCTGGCCTTTCTAGAGAGGTTTTCCTAGCCACTGTGCTTCTACACCTTGCTGTTTGGGGTTTTAGGCTGGATTTCTGTAAAGCACTTTGTGACATCAGCCGATGTAAGAAGGGCTTTATAAATACATTTGATTGGTTGATTGATGAGGCTGGGTCAAATTCTCTGACATTGAAGCTAAGGAATCCTATTCTGTACCTTTCCAGATAAAACCTTCTCAAACCTCAACAGCACTGATAAGCTTTCACTTCTTTAACCCTCTTTCCTACTGATCAACCTTTAGGCTTCAACCACTGTCTCCTTCACATGTTCTTTAACAATATCATCCATGGACATAGATATTGGGACCTCAGATTACTCCCTTCAATTTAGCATAAGCTCCAGGGTCATGCCTTCTGAGCTTCATCCTATTATGATTTTCCAATTGAAGAATCTTCCCTTGCTGAACCTGACTAGCACAAGATATTAACAATCTACCATTTTTTATTTCACTTTTATTTAACCAGGTAGGCTAGATCAGAAAAAGTTCTCATTTACACAGAAGCAGCCCAGTTTAACTTCACCTCTCTTTTTATGGCCTTGGTTTATCAGATAGGGTGTAAATGAGGCCCTGTGGTCTCCTCAAACACCATCCCAACTTTCCACTGTGACACATTATTACTCTAGCTCCCTACCTTGGGCCTCTTTAGAGTTTCTATACTACATACACCTCTGCTTCCAGTACCATTATCGCTGTTCTTCTTGTCTTTCCACTACAGACCATTCACATACTAGGCCCTCATCCTCCCGCTCCATATCATCAGAACTGTCCCCCACATTGATCGCATTCGAGCACAGCAGTTGCTTCTCAAACTCTCTCCATGTCCATTGTTTCAGGGGTGTAAAACTCATCCCATTGACAGCCGAGCCTCACAGGTTTTCGTTTCTTCATTTCAATTAAAACCTAGACAATCAGACGAGGGGAGTTCCTTTCTAATTAGTGACCTTAATTAATTAATCAAGTACAAGGGTGGAGCGAAAACCCGCAGACACTTGGTCCTCCATGTTATGAGTATGACACGTGCTCCGATTCATCCGCATTAATCGACGCCATTCCATGCAGTTGGTGTAAGAAAAGACATTTTTGTTTAATAACATTACACAGTTAAAACTTGTTATAACTACCTCTTTCTTAAGCATGGTCTGTTATTCAACACCCCCCTACATTTCTACACAAACACACATTGTGTTCTCATCAGATACTAACCACACACGCACACCCAGAAACAGGTGGCTGACTTAGAACGTTACATGACCCTGAAAGAACATGAAACGCTCTGACCACAGACACTAACTGCTAGTTTTAGCAATCTCATAGCTATCTCATGACGCTCAGACACACACAGGACAGGCCCCTACAGATATACACACACTCACACCCCCCTTTAGGTTGGGGTTCGAGGACAAAGAACAATGCCAAGAGCCAAAGGAACTTCGACACCAGGCCCAAACAGGACCGCCCTCAACCCAAACCGACCAGTCAGAAGAACAGACTGTCAGAATCTACCTACGTCATTTTAATGTATTAAATGTAATGCACACCATGTTTAGGGGCTCTCTTCTGCTAGTTCCCTCTGAACTAAATGAACGGGTCCGTGCACGCTTTGCCAGATATCTTTACCTCTGAATAAACTGCTTTTACTATACCAAGATCCACCGTGTCCCGCGTCTCAACTTGGTCTCGTTTCTCAGATAACGAATCATCAACATTGGCCTCTCTCTCCAAATGGTGAAGGATATCTTAAGTTAGCTTCCCTTTATTTTGACACTCCACCACACTGCCTCGTGTCGCCATTTCACCACGAGCAAACTCCTAGAAAGATGACCGAAACCGTTGAAACCGCCATTTGATGAGCCTCGTCCTAACCATCCTGATCTCGCGAGCTTACATTAACGAAACAGTGTATGTAAACTCGCGAGATCAGGATGTTTCGGACGAGGCTATTTACCAGCTCATAAACAACATTTGACACAAAACCAAGAACGTGTTAAAACGAACTCAAATAAGTGGAATCTTTATGAAATGACTTTGACGAAATTATGTTCATACACTCATTCAAATCCAAAATCTAGCTACGTGACTTGTAAAATCGTTTTTAATCACGTTCTTCACTCACTCGGTTTGACCCCAAAATAACACATACAACTTAAAACTTTACCAAACGTGATAATACCTTAACGGATTTGCTACCTATCATATATTCTTTCGACATTAGAAACTTTAAACGTGCTATTACATACCTACAATAATACAGTTGAAACGGACACAACCACTATCGACATAACACAGTTCTGTCGTTTTCTACCCGGAACTTCCTGTTCCCCACTACGACAGTACAACAGCATCATCTTCTTCTCTGGTACACTGACATTTACACAAATATAACGTGTCTACCGCCACCTACTGTACGGTTAGTAAACTGTAGAAATAAATACATGTCCATTGCGGAAGCAACGACATCAAAACAAAATACAAAAATAAACACATCCCACTCCTTCAGTCACAGTTCTCTTCAAATCATATCCCTACACAGTCTCATGGGCCTCGTAGGGAGGAACATATTCAGTCACAGTCCTATTCAAATCACATCCCTACACAGTCTCATGGGCCTCGTAGGGAGGAACATCTTCAGTCAGTATTCCCTGCAATCAGTGGTGTAAAGTACTTAACTACAAATATTTTAAGTACTACGTAAGTAGTTTTTGGGGGTATCTGTACTTTCCTTTTGATATTTTTGACAACTTCTACTTTTACTCCACTACATTCCTAAAGAAAATAATGTACTTTCTACTCCATACATTTTCCCTGACACCCAAAAGCACTCGTTAGATTTTGAATGATTAGCAGGACAGGAAAATTGTTCAATTCGCGTTTCCCTACTGCATCTGATCTGGCGGACTCACTAAACACAAATACTTTGTTAGTAAATTATGGGTGTGATCTTACATTCAATCTGGAGTGCCAGAGTGTGCTTGGGCGTACGTAAATTCAGAGCGTTGTCAGATTGTCAGTTCGTATCGCTCTCGGAGCGTTCAGAGCCACACTGGACGCTCTGGCGGAGGAGTAGGGTTGATTCAAGCGTTCTGACCTCACAACGGCAGCCAAGCATCCAAGCTAACTGGTTAACATTGGCTAGCTTGCTAGCTACTTCCACTACAAATGAGCGAACTCTGACCATTTCACTCGCCTTAGCAGAGCTGGTTAGGCTGCGTTCATGTTATCCAGAGCATTGGTGACTTTAACTGAGCTACAGGCAACAATTTAATTACGCGTATTCAATGGGTGTTGAGCGTTCGTTTATCATCAGTTATTCTGCCCTCTGGCACACTCAGACGAGAGTGCATTGAAGTCTGAGTGTTGGAGTGTGCCCCTGACTATCCGTACATTTAAACTACAAGAAAATCGGTTTGTCTGGTTTGCTTAATATAATGAATTTGAAATTATTTGTACTTTTACTTTTGATACGTAAGTATAATTTAGCAATTACATGTACTTTTGATAATTATGTATATGTTAAACGAAATACTTTTAGACTTTTACTCAAGTAGTATTTTATTGGCTAGCTTTCACTTTTACCTTGATAGGAAAGGACTCAAGTATCTTTACTTTTACTCAAATATGACAATTGGGTACTTTTTCCAACACTGCCTGCAATGCTTCCAATGTTAATTCCTGAACTCCCAAAAACCTTTCAGCCGCACGTACAATTAATCTTTACAATCGGTATCCTTCAACTGGTGAACGACGTCAGGAATCTCAACAGGTTGCGGGGCATCCACTGCCATAGCTTCCTCAGCACCAATCGCTCTTTCAACTATTTCCCGAGCCTCCCAGTAGGAGAAGTACTGTACAGTTTCTTGATGTGGATGTTCCCTGATATAAGAAAAATGGATACATGCCATTGGTCAGTTCCGGTGTTATGAAACTGATGGAGACTATTTGGTTAAAAAAATAGAAGTATTTATTTAACTAGGCACATAGCATACATAACAGGTTAGGATAATTAAAGGGGCAGGTTAGGATAATTAAAGTGGCAGGTTAGGTGAATTAGCGTGGCAGGTTAGGAGACTGAGGTTAAGGTTAGGAAAAGGGTAAGGGTGAGGGATTTGTTTACCATGCAGGTGTGGATAACTAACGTGGCAGGTTATGATGATTAACGTGGTGGTTAGGAGACTGATATTAAGGTTAGGAAAAGGGTTAGGCTTAGCTACAATGCTACTGTTGTCCCCAACGCAAAAGAAACGGCCACGGACCAATGTGGAGAATCAATTGGTGTAAATTTGATTTCATGAAACACCCGATATCAGAGAACGCCCCTAATAGCGGTCTGCAATTACACCCTTCTCGGATCAAGGGGCCAGGCTTCCAGTCTATAAGCATGCCTTCCACTGTGCTCAGAGGGCATTTTCGGTACTGCTGTTCAGCTGAAGCAAGGCCAAATTCCCATTGACGGCCCCATAGCGAAGTCACATTTAAAAAAAACATTTATCATCAAGTTTGTTAACAAAACATTCATTGAATTATTCAAGTAATTGCCTTAAGAGTCAGATTTTTTTCCCATTCGCTCACAGCCAAAGTTATTAACCATTTTAGATTCAAGCTGTGAGGTGGGTGAGCTTATGCCACATGCAGATGCTGAAGGGAAAACACACCTCTTGACCTGCGTGTTTATAATGTAGGTCAAGGTGCAGCCTCGTCTCATAGACTAGACGTAACATAGTAAATATAAATCAGGGACTCTCAAAATAGTATGATATGCTACATTTTTATGGTTACATAAGACAGATGGTTACTTAATACATGGAATTTGGTGGTGCTGTACTGTAACAGTGAGCTGAGCCAGTTGAAAGTATTGACGCCAGGGATATATTGTTGGTCACTGTGTTCCTTCATTAGTTTTGTGTTTTTTATTCATTTATTTCTGGTACTCTCCTACCTGAGAGGCATGAGGCCTGTGTGGCGTTGCACTGTTATAATCATCCCAGTGTGGAGATGAAACACATGTGTCTTACAAAGCCACATGCTCTGTCCTCTCTGCTCTACTTAGGTGTTTTAATGTGGGTAATACAGAGATAATACTAAGACAGAGATAACCACTGCTCTACCTAGGTGTTTTAATGTGGGTAATACAGAGATAATACTATAACCGAGAGAACCACTGCTCTACCTAGGTGTTTTAATGTGGGTAATACAGAGATAATACTAATACAGAGATAACCACTGCTCTACCTACAGTTGACAGTGCAAGTCAGAGCAAAAACCAAGCAATGAAATCAAAGAAATTGTCAGTCGAGCTTTGAGACAGGTTTGTGGCAAGGCACAGATCTGGGGAAGAGAACCAAAACATTTCTCAAATCTCTGTGTCAGGACCCGGTTACAAACTCAGGTCTCCGGTGAGAGAAACAGTCACTTAGCAAACTGAGCCACTAATAGTCAGCAGAACCCAGAAGATGAGGCAGACACAGCAGTACTTGAGACAGTGTTTTAATAAAGTAAAAAGGAAAATTCTTCAGGCAAAAATATAAATCCACAATGTCAAAAGAAATTCCAAGAGAAAAAGGTAATCCTCCAAGTCAAAAGGTAAATCTACAAGGTGGTAGGTACAGCAGAAAAAAAGCCTCAAAAGATAATCCAAATAAATAAACGAGGACAAAAACAGAGTACCACAAGAGAGTCCAACTGGAGCAACAAATGTTAACAGCATCGCTGTAAGGGCTTAAATACATTCAAGGGAAATGAGGCACAGGTGCAAATAATAACTGGAAACAAGGGAAAACAAAAGGGTCAAAAAAGCACAAGGGGGGCATCTAGTGGCCAAAACCGGAACAATCCTGGCCAAATCCTGACACTCTGTTGGCTGGGCTCCCCGATTGTGCCGTCAAACTCCTGCCACACGTTGGGCGCAAACCTTTGAAGGGCTCCCGAGTGCCGCAGTAGTCTAAGGCACTGCATCACTACAGCCCCTGGTTCGAATCCAGGCTGAATCACATCCAGACGTGATTGGGAGTCCCATAGGGAAGAGCACAATTGGCCCAGCATCGTCCGGGTTTGGCCGTCATTTTAAATGAATATTTGTTGTTAACTGACTTGACTAGATAAATAAAGATTAAATAAAACACTTTTTAAAAAAGGGGGATGCATTGCCAGCAAAGCCACGACACAACAAGACACTAAACAATACATTAATTGCACTGAAACGGTGCACATAAACTGTTAGGGCCTACATAAAGCTGTCCCAACAGCAGTCCCAACAACTTACACTACACCTGGCTATCAACAGAGCCTTGTCTGGCAACGAAACAGTTCATTCAGCCTCATTCACTGCCTTTAAAAAAAACATGGCTGACTTGCTTAAAAAAATGTGGTTTCTACTGACAATTGAGATGTACAAACTATGGCATAAGGGGACGACAAGTGGATAAGAGGCAATCTGTAATTTCTATTAAGACATTAATGAGCGAGCTAAGACGGACGTAGTCAATATAACTATTTGTTAAGCCCTTTTGAAATGTACAGCAACAGAATTCAGAACATGGGCTGTTCTTACAGTGTTCTCCCTGTATGCCAAGTCAAAACCGTAGGATAAATAAAGGGGCATATAACCAGACAATGAAAACCCTTACAATATTCAATGATTACATTTCTCAAAAACAGGTTATAGGCTA
The DNA here is from genome assembly GCF_016432855.1 of Salvelinus namaycush. Lineage (NCBI taxonomy): Eukaryota > Metazoa > Chordata > Actinopteri > Salmoniformes > Salmonidae > Salvelinus > Salvelinus namaycush. The sequence continues at coordinate 596,385 of NW_024060785.1, read as the reverse complement.
CATGTGAACCACCACGTCAGAACAGTGGGCAAAATTAAGAGGTGAAAATAGACCAAATTACAAGGGTGAGGCACATGGGCTACTAACATCTTACTACACAACATACACTTAGTATAACTTTCTTAGCTACAGTATACACATCTCCCTGGCATATTACATGATTTATGCAGCAGCAGACAAAACATTTTTGGACTCACCTTGTTATGCTGTGCTCACTTGAACAGGAAGGTGGCACGGCAGTCCTTCGTGGGCATATTTTGTCATCAAAGTCTGGCATTCTCTGGATTTATGGTGCTTTCAAAACTGGGAACTCAAAGGTAAAAATAATGTAATCATGATGACGTCAGTGATCTTCAGGTCGTAGCTGTAGAAAGAGGCCTGAGTTCCCAATTTACAATTCCGAGTTGGATGAAAGTTTAAAACGTATTTTCCCAGTCGTGGATTGTTTCCCCCCCCCGAGTTCCCAGTTGTCTTGAACTCACTCAAGTCAGATTTTGCAGTACCTAGTTAAGTTGTTTTGAGGGGGGCACAAATCAAGCTTCATTGACAGCATGGCCAATGTTGAACGTTTACAGCTTTAAACTAGGAAAAGAGCCCCTTAATCTTAGACTTGGGACCACACAGCCACTCCACTGATTCCTTCCAAACCATTCATTGTTGAATTTGCAATTTCCAACTTGTTGTGTAATGTTTGTCCAATGGCCGATGAGAACCGATACGTTTTATCTATAATTTCTCATGATTTCTCTTCATATGACAAAGATTAAAAAGGATTTGCCAGTAGATTGTAGACTTGATTCATGATGATGACTGCTAGCTCAGATTTTGACAGTATGATGTTGACATGATCAGTCCAATCAAAGCGACTGTAGATATCACATGATTTGACGTTATTTTCTCTGTGGACAATGACCTTGAGCCTTCTTGGATGGGCACTTCCAATGTAAGTCTAGAGCAGCACCCAAGCGGCTTGAATTTTAAGTTCCACCCTTAGACTTGGCAGTGACGTATTGTCCCCATGAATGACAGAACACTGAGCCAATCACGGCACAACGCTCCATATTTTCTGCTGGCCTCCACAGAAGGTAATGAGCTAGGCTGAAAGACTCCATATTTATATATACACAACGCTCCATATTTTCTGCTGACCTCCACAGAAGGCAATGAGCTAGGCTGAAAGACCTGCATTTTGGAGCTGCCTTACTCAAGAAAACAAAAAAGAGACAATTTTTGTATGTGGCTTTATTAATAACTCAATTATAAGTGTTTTTTTACATTGTTTGCAAACAGATCATTTTTTTCACACTTTTTTAGCGCTAAAACTGTGGGGCTCAAAACAGGTGGCCCACCTGCCCTGAATGATGGGTCGCCACTGAACTTATCTAGAACACTGCGTCCATCTGGGTGTTTAACCTTCCCAAGTTCCCCCATGTCACCCTGCTCCTCCATACATTCCACTGCCTTCCAGCCGAAGCTCACATCCACTACAGGACAATGGTGTTTACTTATGGTGCAGCAAGAAGAACAGCCCCATCTCTACCTTCAGGCTATGCTCAAACCCTGTATCCCAACCCGAGCACTCAGTTCTGCCACCTCTGGTCTCATGGCCGTCCCACTGCTACAGGAGGTCAAGCTCCCTCTCAGCCCAGTCAAAGCACTTCTCTGTCCTGGCACCCCAATGGTGGCACCAGCTTCCCTCTGATGCTAGGACAGCAGAGTCCCTGCCCATCTGCCCGAAAAGGTCTGAAACCCTACGTCTTTAAAGAGTACCCCCCCCCCCCCAAAATACAAATAATAATGTGACACTGACTAATTGAGGAGAAATGTATTTACTGTGATATGTGGTTGTCTCACCTGGCTATCTTAATGTGCTGGTGACATCACAGGGTCAGAGAGAACTCCTGACTGTAGTCATACAAAAACAGTCCAGGCACTCAGCCCATAAGAACCATTCATACTGTCAGATCTAATATGAAGAACTGAATACTAAAGAGAAGAGGTTGACCAGTACATATTCATGTAACTTTATTTTTCATTGGCAGATCAATAACGTTTTCTTCAATGCAGTTATCCAAACACATTCATGATCAGTAACTAAAATAACTCATGTAGCTTTAAAGACAATTAATAAACACATGTATTCATTTCATAAACTGAGTATCATTAAATAAAGTTGTAAAACAATCCCCCCCCAAACTAATGGTGAAAAGTGATCATCACACCATCTATATCTGATACATGTTAGGGGCGGAAGGTAGCCTAGTGGTTAGAGCGTTGGGCCAGTAACCAAAAGGTTGCTAGATCGAATCCCCGAGCTGACAAGGTAAAAATGAACCCACTGTTCCTAGGCCACCATTGTAAATAAGAATTGGTTCTTAACTGACTTGCCTAGTTAAACAAAGGTTCAATAATAAAAAAAAAAGGGTATACTAGCTCCTTTCCACAGAATACTGCAGAGGGACAACCTGGTCTCAGAGCAAAACGTTTAATATTATACAAAAAACTTCAGTGCCACTCCATTTAGTATGTTAGGTTACATTTCATTGGACTATCACAGTAAATAAACTAAACATGTAAAGTGTTGGTTTCATGAGCTGAAATAAAAAAATCCAGCAATGTTCCATATGCACAAAAAGCTAATGTCTCTCAAATGTTGTGCACAACTTTGTTTATATTCCTGTTAGTGAGCATTTCAGCCTTTGTCAAGATAATCCATCCACCTGACAGGTGTGGCATATCAAGATGCTGATAAAACAGCATTATCATTACACAGGTGCACCTTGTGCTGGGGGACAATAAAAGGCCACACAACACAATGTCACATATGTCTCAAGTTTAGGGAATGTGCAATTGTCATGATGAATGTTAAGGGAATGTGCGATTCTCATGATGACTGCAGGAATGTCCACCAGAGCTGTCCATAAGCCACCTCTAACGTCCTTTTAGAGAATTTGGCAGTACATCCAACCGGCCTCACAACTGCAGATCACATGTAACCACGGCAGCCCAGGACCTCTTCACCTGCAGGATTGTCTGGGAGTGGGCTGAGTAGTATTTCTGTCTGTAATAAAGACCTTTTGTGGGGAAAAACTCATTCTGAATGGCTGGGCCTGGCTCCCAAGTGGGCCTATGCCCTCTCAAGTCCCACCCATGGCTGAGCCCCTGCCCAGTAATGTGAAATCCATAGATTAGGGCCTCATTTATTTATTTCAATTGACTGATTTCCTTATACGAACTGTACATCTTTGAAATTGTTGCGTTTAGATTGTTGTTCAGTATAATACGACTTGTAGGACGTATCGTATGTTACGAATTACAATTCTTATGTTATTTTAAGGATTGCTATTCATACAATATGTTACGGACTTGTAATATGTATGATATGTTACGAATTCCAATTTGTTGTTGCTAGCGTTAGCTAGGTTAGGGGTGAGGGGTTTAAGGTAGAGTTAAAGGGTTTAGGGGAAAGGTTAGCTAACATGCTAAGTAGTTGCATGCTAAGCTAACATGCTAAGTAATAGCTAAAAAGTAGTAAGTAGTTGCAAAGTTGCTAATTAGCTAAAATGCTAAAGACGTCCGTGATGAGATTCAAAGACGCATCCTTTGGCTAGACGTTTGAGTTACACGCCCACCCTTCCACAGAGCAGGAGTAAGGCTTCTCTCCTACGTGTAAACGTTGGTGTGTTTTTAAGCTGCCCAGTTGAAACTCTCCCCACAGACAGAGTCAGACCAGGTTGAGAGGGAAGCAGTACCACCCAGTCAATTGGCAGACTAGTGTTAGTTTTCAAAATGAGAAGCCTCACAGAGGGTATTCAACACTAAGGGCAAATATTTACAGTAGAAGCTAACAAAACAAAACACACTAAAACTGACAAGGTGCACACTGATCAGTAAACAGAGGCTAACATTCTAGAACGCTCCCTTTCCTCTGTACAGTTTTCTACACTTTCTTAATTTGTTCCATTTCAACTTCTTTTATGAGATGAGAATTAAGTGATGGAGTGACTTTATTCTTAGCTGGTCAGAGAACTGATGAGGTTTTTCTCCTTAATGTATACGTTGGTGTGTTTTTAAGTTGCTATGGTGAGAGAAACGCTTCCCACAGTCAGAGCAGTAGTAAGGCTTCTCTCCTGTGTGTGTTCTCTGATGAAGTTTTAGCTCAGTTGATGTTTTGAAGCATTTTCCACAGTCAGAGCAGGAGTAATGCTTCTCTCCTGTGTGTGTTCTCTGATGAAGTTTTAGCTCAGTCGATGTTTTGAAGCATTTTACACATTCAGAGCAGGAGTATGGCTTCTCTCCTGTATGTATACGTTCATGTGATTTCAAGGTACCCGATCGGGAGAAACATTTTCCACAGTCTGAGCAGTAGTAAGGCTTCTCTCCTGTATGTATACGTTCATGTGATTTCAAGGTACCCGATAGGGAGAAACTCTTCCCACAATCAGAGCAGGAGTAAGGCTTCTCTCCTGTATGTATTTGTTGGTGTGCTTTTAAGTTGGTCTTTTGAGAGAATCTCTCCCCACAGTCAGAGCAGGAGTAAGGCTTCTCTCCTGTGTGTGTTCGCTGATGAAGTTTCAGCACCGTTGATGTTTTGAAGCATTTTACACAGTCAGAACAGGAGTAAGGCTTTTCTCCTGTATGTGTTCTCTGATGAACTTTTAGCTCAGATGATGTTTTGAAGCATTTTCCACAGTCAGAGCAGAAGTAAGACTTCTCTACTGTGTGTGTTTTCTGATGAACTGTTAGCCCAGTTGATGTTTTGAAGCATTTTCCACAGTCAGAGCAGGAGTAAGGCTTCTCTCCTGTGTGTATTTTTAGGTGTATTTTTAGCTTTGATAGAAATGGGAAAATCTCCACACAATGTGGGCAGTGGTGAGACCACTTAGCTCTGTGATCTTCCTGCTGTTGCTCTCTGGATGGAGAGAATGTCTCAACATGGTCTCCTGTGTGAACAACATCAGAAGAACCAGTCAGTTGGTGTGATATACATGTTAGTCAAATGTATTCTATGAAGCCCTTTTTACATCAGCAGTTGTCACAAAGTGCTTAACAGAAACCCAGCCTAAAATCCCCAAAGAGCAACCTATGCAGATGTAGAAGCACAGTGGCCACAAAAAACTCCCTAGGAAGAATCCTAGACAGGAACCAGGCTCAGAGCGGTGACCAGTCCTCTTCTGGCCATACCGGGTGACAGGTAGCCTAGTGGTTAGAGCAACTGAAAGGTTGCAATATCGAATCCCCGAGCTGACAAAGTAAAAATCTGTGGTTCTGCCCCTGAACAAGGCCGTTAACCCACTGTTCCTAGGCCGTCATTGAAAATAAGAATTTGTTCTTAACTAACTTGCCTGGTTAAATAAAGGTTAAAAAAAGAAAGATAAAAAATAAAATAAAATACACTACTATTCAAAAGTTTGGGGTCACTTAGAAATGTCCTTGTTTTTGAAAGAAGAGTACATTTTTTGTCCATTAAAATAATGTCAAATTGATCCGAAATACAGTGTAGACATTGTTAGCCTTTTCTCAATAGGGGGTGCTGTTGGGACTTTGTAATAATTACGTTCCCAAATTAAACTGCCTCGTACTCAATTCTTGCTCGTACAATATGCTTATTATTATTACTATTGGATAGAAAACACTCTAGTTTCTAAAACCGTTTGAATTATTTCTCTGAGTGAAACAGAACTCATTCTGCAGCACATTTCCTGTCAGGAAGTGAGATTTCTGAAATCGAGGTCCCTGTTCTGAGGTCAGTTTATAAGTCCCCATGTAAGCTACGGGGCTACATGCACTGCATACGCCTTCCTCTAGATGTCAGTAAGCGGTGAGAATTTGAATGGAGTGGATTGCACCATCTGGGGGACTATAAAAGCTCATGGAACGGAAGTACCGTTCTTTTCAACGGGGCGCCTGGCACAAGAGGGACATCACAATGGCGTCCTGCAAAAGCTTTCGTTTTAGCAGTTCTATATCTCCGGTCATGTTTTTATTCGTTATAGGTGTTAAAGACATCATAAGGTAGTTAATTTAAACCGACTTATAGCAGTTTATATCAGTTTATTGCGATTTTCTGGGATTTCCTTGTGACGCGCTTTCACGAGTTGGACACCTCTCCAGTGGGTGGCTATCGTTAGCTGCTATTTCTACAGGAGAAGAGGACATCTTTCAACCAAAAGACGATTGTTCTGGAGAAAGGACACCTTGCCCAAGATTCTGATGGAAGCTCAGCTAATAGTAAGCAGTCTTTATGCTGTTAATTCGTATTTATGTTGACAAATGTCAAATAATAATTCCGCCATGAATTTCGGTGCGGTCTCGCTTTAGCGCACGCTGTATTGCGCAGTAACGTTAATTTTAAAAATCTAACACAGCGGTTGCATTAAGAACTAATGTATCCTCAAGATTCTGAGCCTGCTTGGCAGGGTTGGTCCTGCAAAGCCAAAGCCCCCTAAAGGGAGAGCATAATAAACAAGGAAATTCTCAAAGCTGCTAATGAGAACCTTGACGACCTTGTACCTAGCCGGTGGGGATTCCGGTGGGGTGCCCCCACCCAGGCAGTGGCAGTGCTGGCAACACTAGCTGCAGTAACCCATGGGGAGGGGGTCACACTCGGACATTCAGAGAGGGGGTATATTATTGTGGCCCTGGTGGCACGAAATCAAGTCGGACTGCATGGAGATGCTTGGGAACATGGTCAAAATGGATGACCGTATTGTGGGTGTTTCAGGAAGAAGGTGTACATTTCACCTCCATCATTTAGGATGTGACAATGGTAAATAAATCTCTACATTTATGCTCATTTTTTGCGCGGTCTTGCAGGCCTTCTCATGCAGCTGCAACTGCAAGTACATTTGTAAATCATGATCCATCTTGAGTTGGGCTCTGGGATGGTGCAATTGTTGAGAGGGTGAGCTTATGGTTGTGTGGGGGTAAGGGCTGAATGTGTGTGGGTGTATGTGTGTATCCCACAACTGTTGCGAAGGAAGAAGTAAAAGATGTTAGGGACTATAGAGGATGATTCACAGCAATATGTAATAAAAATAGAGGTGAGGGCGATGGAAATGCATTTGGCAATGGATCTGCTTCGGTTCGGTGGATGGCGCTGTGTGCACTTTTCGAAGGATGGATCCCAGTCGGTCCGGGGCTGTGCGATGCGGGGGGTCGGGGGTGGTCTGCCGGTCATTGGGATGACAACCCAACTCGAGATGGGGGCTTTTGGCGGGTGGAATAGTGGGGACCAATTGGAGGTTTGCTTAGTGGAGATGCAAATGTCATGGTACAACTATATAGACACTCAATCATTATGTTACTTTTTAATAGGACGTTTACAAACATATATTTTGATAAAAATAATTGAAAGGTGTGTCTCATTATGGTAAGTGGTGAAATAAGTATAGCCAGTTACAATTGTAATGGCTTAGCAGATAATAAGAAAAGACTATCAGTATTTACCTGGCTAAAAGAGAAGGATTATAATATCTACTGTTTACAGGAAACCCATTCGACAGTTTTAGATGAAGTTTTGTGGAAAAAGAACTGGGGGGGCGAAATATATTTCTCCCATGGGCAAAGAAATTCAAAAGGGGTGATGGTTTTAATTAATAATAACTTTGATCCAAATGTGCAACTTGTCCAAACAGATCCTCAAGGTAGATGGATTATTTTAAATATGTTATTGGACAATAAACATATATGGCTTATTAACCTATACGGTCCGAATAATGATGATCCAAGCTTATTTGACAATATATATAAGAATGTATCAACTCTACAAGCAACACTAGACTCTATTATTATAGTGGGAGATTTTAATACGGTCTTAAATACCTCTATGGACCGGAAAGGAAATCACACTACAAACTATCACCCTCAGGCACTTAAGGAAATCAGGAATGTCATGGATATATTGGAATTAGTGGATATATGGAGACTTAAATACCCTGACCTAGTGAGATATACACATGGCGGAGGCTTAATCAAGCTAGTCGCCTTGACTACTTTCTTATATCATTCTCTCTGGCACCAAAAGTTAAAAAGTGTTTGATAGGGGACAGAATGCGGTCGGACCATCACATAATTGGCATATATATTACTCTTACAGAATTTCCACGTGGGCGAGGATATTGGAAATTTAATCAAAGCCTACTAGATGATAAATTGTTTAGAACTAGGACAGAAGAATTTATAACTGACGTTTTTAGACATAACATAGGTACAGCAGATCCCCATATTGTATGGGACACTTTTAAGTGTGGCTTTAGAGGCCATGCAATTCAGTACTCATCTATAAAACAAAAGCAATTTCGATCAAAAGAGTCCATATTAACAAAGGAAATTGAAGGACTAACAGTACAGTTAGATAACAATAAAAACGGTACCATAGAGGCACAGAATAAGTTAGAGGAAAAACAAAAAGAAATGGAGGAACTTATTCAAGAAAGATCCAGTGTAATATATTACAAAAATAAAGCGAACTGGATGGAATATGGGGAAAAATGCACCAAATTCTTTTTCAATCTTCAATATAGAAATGCTACCAAAAAAAACGTATTAAAACGTGTTACAAAAGATGGAGTCACGCATGATTCACCAAATGATATTTTGAAAGAGGAAGTAAAGTACTTTAAGAATATATTTTCGTTTCAGGCTCCTCCATCTCCACTAACTGAAACTAATTGTATGGATTTTTTCCCTAATAATAATGTAAAATTAACATCTGTACAGAAAGACTCATGTGAAGGCCTAATTACAGAGGAGGAACTACTTGATGCAATTGGGGCCTTTAAGGATGGGAAAACTCCAGGACTGGATGGCATACCAGTGGAAGTATACAAACATTTTTTTGATATACTCAAAGGACCATTATTAGCTTGTTTTAACCACTCCTATATAAATGATAGATTATCAGACACGCAACAAGAAGGTGTGATATCATTATTACTGAAACAGGACCCAAGTGGTATATATAAAGATCCAGTCCATTTAAAAAATTGGAGACCTCTTACACTTCAGTGTTGTGATGCAAAAATCCTAGCAAAATGCTTGGCGCATAGAATAAAAAAAGTTTTGTCAGATATTATTCATCCTAATCAAACAGGTTTTTTACATGGACGATACATTGGAGATAATATAAGGCAAGTACTGGAAACAATAGAACACTATGAAATATCGGGGACACCAGGCCTGGTTTTCATAGCTGATTTTGAAAAGGCTTTTGATAAAGTACGACTGGAGTTTATATATAAATGCCTAGAATATTTCAATTTTGGGGAATCTCTTATAAAATGGGTAAAAATTATGTATAGTAACCCTAGGTGTAAAATAGTAAATAATGGCTACATCTCAGAAAGTTTTAAACTATCTAGAGGAGTAAAACAAGGTTGTCCACTATCGGCATATCTATTTATTATTGCCATCGAAATGTTAGCTGTTAAAATTAGATCAAACATTAATATTAAGGGATTAGAAATCCAGGGCCTAAAAACTAAGGTGTCATTGTACGCTGATGATTCATGTTTTCTTTTAAAACCACAACTAGAATCTCTCCACGGCCTCTTAGAGGATCTAGATACATTTGCTATCCTCTCTGGATTAAAACCAAATTATGATAAATGTACCATATTACGTATTGGATCACTAAAAAATACACATTTTACATTGCCATGTAGTTTACCAATTAAATGGTCTGACGGTGATGTGGACATACTCGGTATACAAATCCCAAAAGAAAGAAATGATCTCACTCCAATAAATTTTTATAGAAAGTTAGCCAAAATAGATAAGATCTTGCTACCATGGAAAGGAAAATACCTGTCTATTTGTGGGAAAATCACCCTGATTAACTCTTTAATCATATCACAGTTTACCTATTTGCTTATGGTTTTGCCTACACCTAGTGACCTGCTTTTTAAATTATATGAACAAAAAATATTCAATTTTATTTGGAACGGCAAGCCAGATAAAATTAAAAGGGCCTATTTATATAGCGAATATGAATTCGGAGGGCAGAAATTATTAAATATTAAAGCATTAGACCTCTCACTAAAGGCATCAGTCATACAAAAGTTATACTTAAATCCAAACTGGTTCTCTAGTAGATTGGTACGAATGTCTCATCCTATGTTCAAGAAGGGCCTTTTTCCCTTTATTCAGATTACACCTGCTCACTTTCGGTTGCTTGAAAAGGAAATAATCTCCAAAATATCTTTATTTTTTAAGCAAGCCTTAGAAAGTTGGTTGCAATTTCAGTTTAATCCACCTGAAAGGACGGAACAAATAGTACAACAAATCTTGTGGTTAAATTCAAATATAGTAATTGATAAAAAAACTGTATTTATCGAAGAAATGTTTAAAAAAGGTATAATTTTTGTGAATGATATCATAAATAGGACTGGTGGAGTAATGTCACACATGCAGCTAACACAGACATATGGAAATGTCTGCTCTACCCAAAATTACAACCAATTAATTGCAGCATTACCACAAAAATGGAAGAGGCAGGTGGAAGGGGATAAAAGTAAGGAACTTGTATGTCGGCCTTATATTAAAGAACATAAATGGTTAAAGAAAAGTGTGATAAATAAAAACATATACCAATTTCATTTAAGGACCAAAAAAACTTACAGCTGTGCCATATAAATTGCAAAATAGTTGGGAAGAGATTTTCGATGTACCCATTCCATGGCACATGGTGTATGAATTGATACGCAAAACAACGCCGGATTCAAAACTTCGAATTTTTCAATTTAAATTATTGTACAAAATTCTTGCAACTAATAGAATGTTATATATATGGGGGATACAATCTTCCCAGCTCTGTAGATTCTGCTGTGAGGAGGCAGAGTCATTAGACCATTTATTTTGGTATTGTCCGCATGTAGCTCGTTTTTGGTCACAGGTCCAGGAATGGTTGAAGAATTGCAACATTTGCGTAGAACTAACGCTACAGATAGCAATACTGGGGGATTTGAAAAGCCATAGTCAATCAATCAATAATATAATAATTATTTTAGCAAAAATGTTTATTTTTAATTTACAATCCGTGGAAGCTATGAGAATAGGAAGATTCAAATCTTTTGTGAAGCATCACAGCACAGTTGAAAAATATATGGCAAATAAAAATCCGAAATGGATGATGTTGGAAGATAGATGGGAAAGGTTGAGTGGAGCTGAAGGGTGGGACTAATAACAAGATAAACAATGTAGGGCATACGGGATCTGTGAAATGTGTATAGGTGCGGAGCTATTGTGAAATAGCACAGTTACAAGTGGAAATCAAACTGGATGGACAACAGAAATAGAGGAAGGACTAAGAACAAACAAGAGAGAACTATTATAAAGTAGACTGTGTCTGTAAAATGTGTATAAGATGTATAAATTGAAGGTAAAAACAGAAATGTTTATCAGTTTACTCCAATTGGGGGATCGGTGGTAGGGTTTGCGGGGAATAATAATAAAGGTATACTCTTTAAAAAAGTATGTATGTCTATGTAGGTATGTGTATGTATATATGTGTATATGTATGCATACGTGAATGGATATATATATTTACCAAAAAAAATATGGGGGATTGGAAATGATGCAGACAATTACATTGGAAGAAACATTCTTTCCGCAATATTAAGCTGATCCACCCCCCAAAAAAAAAAAAAAAAAAAAAAAAAAAAAAAAAGAACTAATGTATCTTTCATTTGCTGTCCAACCTGTATTTTTTTTGTCAAGTTTATGATTACTTATTGATTAGAATAGGTGCCTCTCCAAGATGGCGCCGGACAGATTGCTTGAAGTTTTGGCCACTAATCACATTGTATAACCACGATTTGTGCAGCTAAATATGCACATTTTCGAACAAACCCTATATGCATTGTGTAATATGATGTTACAGGACTGTCATCTGATGAAGAATATCAAGGTTAGTCAAAAATTATATATCTTTTGCCTGTTTGTTACGATCGCTAACCTTTGCTGCTGGTAAATGGTGTTGTGTTTCTGGCTATTGTGGTAAGCTAATATAATGCTATATTGTGTTTTCGCTGTAAAACACTTAGAAAATCTGAAATATTGGCTGGATTCACAAGATCTGTGTCTTTCATTTGCTGTACGCTGTGTATTTTTAAGAAATGTTTTATGATGAGTAATTAGGTAATACACAATGGTCTCTGTAGTTATTCTAGTTGCTTTGGTGAGAGTTGTGATGGTGGCTGCAATGGTAAACTATGATTTATACCTGAAATATGCACATTTTTCTAACAAAACATATGCTATACAATAAATATGTTATCAGACTGTCATCTGAGGAAGTTGTTTCTTGGTTAGTGGCTATTTATATCTTTATTTGGTCGAAATTGTGATAGCTACCTATGCAGGGAAAAAATACTGGACAAAAAAAGTTGTGTCTTTTGCTATCGTGGTTAGCTAATAGATTTACATAGTGTCTTCCCTGTAAAACATTTTAAAAATCAGAAATGATGGCTGGATTCACAATATGTGTACCTTTCATCTGGTGTCTTGGACTTGTGATTTAATGATATTTAGATGCTACTATTTACTTGTGACGCTATGCTAGGCTATGCTAGTCAGCTTTTTTACTGGTGGGGGTGCTCCCGGACCAGGGATTGGGAGGAAGTAGAAGTTAATGACTATTGTAGCTGGAAACGCCTGAAGATCTCGTACAATGCTGTGTACTACTCCCTTCCCAGAACAGCGCAAACTGGCTCTAACCAGAAAAGTTTTCAAAAGTTTGGGCTCAATTAGAAATGTCCTTGTTTTGAAAGAAAAGCACAGTTTTTTGGCCGCCATTAAAATAACATCAAATTGATCAGAAATACAGTGTAGACATTGTTATTGTTGCAAATTACTATTGTAGCTGGAAACGGATGATTTTTTAAAAATGGAATATCTACATAGGCCCATTATCAGCAACCATCACTCCTGTGATCCAAAGGCATGTTGTGTTAGCTAATCCAAGTTTATCATTTTAAAAGGCTAATTGATCATTACAAAACCCTTTTGCAATTATGTTAGCACAGCTGAAAACTGTGGTGCTGATTAAAGAAGCAATAAAACTGGCCCTTGCTACTCTGCCTAGAAGGCCAGCATGCCGGAGTCGCCTCTTCACTGTTGACGTTGAGACTGGTGTTAAGTGACCCCAAACTTTTGAATTGAGCTCAGGTGCATCCGATTTCCATTGATCATCCTTGAGATGTTTCTACAACTTGATATATAAAATATTAAATATATATGTATCAGATATAAATCATCAGGATGTGGTAGTCTACTGGTTATGTTCAACACTTCTCCAATCGTTGTTGAGATCTGATATTCTGTGCAGCGCAAAACGAGACGTAGGCCTATATCATATTTCTCAAATCCTTTTCAGGCTAAATTCCAGCTGAACATGGAGAGGACAGTTATGCCTAACTACAGTTGTGGGCAAAAGTTTTGAGAATGACACAAATATTAATTTCCACCAAGTTTGCTGCTTCAGTGTCTTTAGATGTTTTTGTCAGATGTTACTATGGAAAACTGAAGTTTAATTACAAGTGTAAAAGGCTTTAATTGACAATTACATGAAGCTGATGCAAAGAGTCAATATTTGCAGTGTTGACCCTTCTTTTTCAAGACCTCTGCAATCCGCCCTGGCATGCTTTCAAATAACGTCTGGGCCACATCCTGACTGATGGCAGCCCATTCTTCCATAATCAATGCTTGGAGTTTGTCAGAATTTGTGGGTTTTGTTTGTCCAACCACCTCTTGAGGATTGACCACAAGGCCTGGGGAGTTTCCTGGCCATGGGCTCAAAATATCGATGTTTTGTTCCCCGAGCCACTTAGTTATCGCTTTTGCCTTATGGCAAGGTGCTCCATCATGCTGGAAAAGGCATTGTTCGTCACCAAACTGTTCCTGGATGGTCGGGAGAAGTTGCTCTCGGAGGATGTGTTGGTACCATTCTTTATTCATGGCTGTGTTCTTAGGCAAAATTGTGAGTGAGCCCACTCCCTTGGCTGAGAAGCAACCCCACACATGAATGGTCTCAGGATGCTTTACTGTTGGCATGACACAGGACTGATGGTAGCGTTCACCTTGTCTTCTCCGGACAAGTTTTTTCCGGATGCCCCAAACAATCTGAAGGGGGATTCATCAGAGAAAATGACTTTACCCCAGTCCTCAGCAGTCCAATCCCTGTACCTTTTGCAGAATATCAGTCTGTCCCTGATGTTTTTCCTGGAGAGAAGTGGCTTCTTTGCTGTCCTTCTTGATACCAGGCCATCCTCCAAAAGTCTTCGCCTCACTATGCGTGCAGATACACTCACACCTGCCTGCTCCCATTCCTGGGCAAGCTCTGTACTGGTGGTGCCCCGATCCCGCAGCTGAATCAACTTTAGGAGACGGTCCTGGCACTTGCTGGACTTTCTTGGGCGCCCTGAAGCCTTCTTCACAACAATTGAACCGCTCTCCTTGAAGTTCTTGATGATCCGATAAATGGTTGATTTAGGTGCAATCTTACTGGCGGCAATATCCTTGCCTGTGAAGCACTTTTTGTGCAAAGCAATGATGACGGTATGTGATTCCTTCCAGGTAACCATGGTTGACAGAGGAAGAACAATGATTCCAAGCACCACCCTCCTTTGAAGCTTCCAGTCTGTTATTCGAACTCAATCAGCATGACAGAGTGATCTCCAGCCCTGTCCTCGTCAACACTCACGAGAGAATCACTGACATGATGTCAGCTGGTCCTTTTGTGGCAGGGCTGAAATGCAGTGGAAATGTTTTTGGGGGATTCAGTTCATTTGCATGGCAAAGAGGAACTTTGCAATTAATTGCAATTCATCTGATCACTCCTTATAACATTCTGGAGTATATGCAAATTGCCATCACACAAACTGAGGCAGCAGACTCTGTGAAAATGTATATTTGTGTCATTCTCAAAACTTCTGGCCACGACTGTACACTGAAAAAAATATAAATGCAACATGTAAAGTGTTGGTCCCATGTTTCATGAGCTGAAATAAAAAAATCTCAGAAATTTTCCAATACACACAAAAAGCCTATTTCTCTCAAATTGTGTGCACAAATATGTTTACGTCCCTGTTAGTGAGCATTTCTCCTTCGCCAAGATAACCCATCCACCTGACAGGTGTGACAGCATAATCATTACACAGCTGCACCTTGTGCTGAGGACAATAAAAGGACACTTTAAAAATGTACAGTTTTGTTACACAACACAATGCCACAGATGTCTCAAGTTTTGAGGGAGCGTGCAATTGGCATGCTGACTGCAGGAATGTCGACCAGAGCTGTTGCCAGAGAATTATATTTATGTCTGTAATAAAGCCCTTTTGTGGGTAAAAACTCATTCTGATTGGCTGGATCTGGCTCCCCAGTCGGTTACTGGCCCAACGCTCTAACCACCAGGTTACCTGCCGCCCCTTATATGAACTGTAACTCAGAGAAATCGTTGAAATTGTTGCATGTTGTGTTAATATTTATGTACAATAAACATTCAAGAAACTGGTGAAGAGCTACAAAAGTAAGAATATAGCCCTATTAGACTGAAAGTTAATGGAATTTCATCAAACTTATGAGCTCCCGAGTGGCGCAGCGGTCTAAGGTACTGCATCTCAGTGCTAGAGGCGTCACTACAGACACCCTGGTTAGATTCCAGGCTGTATCACAACCGGCCGTGATTGGGAGTCCCATAGGGCGGCGCACAGTTGGCCAAGTGTCGTCTGGGTTTGGCCGGTGTAGGCCGTCATTGTAAATAATAATTTGTTCTTAACTGACTTGCCTAGTTAAATAAAGGTTAATAGTAATCATTGTGAGGCTCTCCATGAGCATTAGCTGCTACTTCACTCAATCCTGTTTTAAAAAGTCTCCCTGTGTGACATTCCTTGAGACCAACCAGAAATGTTTCCTTGGCCAAATATTCCCAGATTTTCATAAAATCAGCCAAACATGTTCTCTCGTTTCTGCATCACCAAATGTTGTGTAAGGCAAAAGAGTAGGCTAGGTGAGCATCAATCACTAGTTCGGTGCAGCAGACTGCAGGGGTGTAGTGCTGCAAGAGCGATGAGCCGCCACAATGGTGTTTGTTGAGTAAAGGTAGATCAATGTCTTGGACGATCACCTACTGATTAATTAGTAGTCCACATAACCAAATATTATAGCATAACATTACTGTTAAAACAAAAACAACACCTCATTTCTTACGAGATTTTAGAATGGTTTGCTGAATCGTCTCAAACTCAACAGCGCGCCATTAGGCAGAATGTGCTTTGATTAAAACAAAATACAGGAAGTCTATATAATTTAACACCATCTGCTCTAATTTGCTAACCAAACAGTAATTCGAGAAGATTTAAATGCATATTCCCATGAAATTGATTGAGATCGAACGATTGGCATGCAGAAACAGCTTGGTCATTTCACTGGTAAAACGCAAAGAATTATAATTCAATATTGACAGTGATGATGTCATGGCCTATTTTGAAATGAGGTATGCCTAACTTGGTGATTGAGGGTATTAAACATTTTCAACGTTCTTGAGACAATGTGTGGGCAAAGGCAGGCGTACAAGTTTTACAAAGTTTTGCCTCGCAGTGAAGTCTTGAGGTTTTCAGGGATGTGTGATGTCAGAATTACAGAATTCAACCTAGCAATAGACTGGGTCATAACTTATGGAGGTTTAATTTATGAAGATAACTTATAGAGAGAACCTGCTCTTACCATGACTAACAGTTGTTCTAATCTTCTCCTTCTCTTCTTCTTCATCTTTAATGTTGACATTCAGCTCCAGTGTTTGACTGCAGTCTTCCAGCTTCACTGATGCCATCTCTGAATCCTGCAGTGCAAAATGGGCTCCACTGTCACAATCAGGACCCAGTGACTGTAGGTTTCTACTCAGTGTGGAAGGAGAGTGGCAGGCTGGGTTTGTCCTCACTGTTGATGTTACCGGCCTCAGACTTAATCTGAGTCGGCCTGTAGTAATAAAGACAAACGGACACAAAAGTTATTTTCTTGACAGTTCTGGCACTTTATTCTGTAAAAATATTTTCTCTTTTTTCTTGTTCAATTATCTCATTTCAGTAGATCAGGTAGCTAATCCTTGACAAAACATTCATTCACATTAGACACAAAGTACACATTTTAAATTGCACAACATAAATGCACTTAATCTATAGTAGATTTCCTAAATTCACATAAATGCATAAATGACTCAAAAGCCATTTAGTGCAAGATTGCAGTATGTTGTAGGCAGTACTATGTAAACATTTTATGAATAACCTTGTCTTCACTGTATTATTTCACTCACAAAAACCAATTGTATTTCCCGTTCACACCATAGTAAGAATTATCAGGGATCGTACAGTGGCAAGTCAAATTCAAGGACTTAAGTACTTTTTCAAGCACTAATATTTATTTACTTGAAGCCCCGTGTGAAAACCCTGAAATATAGATAAATATAGAAACAACTGAATGTGTCTGAATATTAGTACACATGTAAAGGACTGATAATCATTACATTCAGCTTCAAAACTGTAGAGCAACTGAAATGTTCTCTCTCTGATGAGGCACTACCTGCACTGAAGTCCGTTGATGAAGACCTCCTATGGTATCATGGCGGTCCGCAAACAAATGTTTAAGGTCCATGTCTGTCTAATTCTGTACTAAGAAAATAAACCAAGAAATCCTTATTAACTTCTACCACACCCTCCCCTTCCCCAAAAACCCTCCCACACCCCCAATAAACTTTATCAATAGATCCATTTCTGTGTTTGCAAACATTGGGGTCTATATCATGCTGAAACAATCCACCCCCATGTTATCCAGCTTATCAAAAACCATACCGACAGTAACATCCGTTACCCCCAACAACTCTGCTGCAGTTTACAAGATAACTTTCAACCTGGTATTTCTGCTTTACACAAACCAAGTGTTGATAACCTTACCAATGAAAGCTATGAAGTATATTTTATTCAATATTAAAGTATCCTTTGTCACAGCGCATTTATGGGCGCAAGATTTCTGAACAGCCCTCGAAACCATGTCAGGACTAGTAGAAAGACCAGTTCTGACAGTAGGTCCTCTTACTACGGGACCAGCCATGGAAGCTCCATCAGTCTGACAGTAGGTCCTCTTATTACGGGACCAGCCATGGAAGCTCCATCAGTCTGACAGTAGGTCCTCTTACTACAGGACCAGCCATGGAAGCACCATCAGTCTGACAGTAGGTCCTCTTACTACAGGACCAACCATTGAAGCTCCATCAGTCTGACAGTATGTCCTCTTACTACAGGACCAGCCATGGAAGCTCCATCAGTCTGACAGTAGGTCCTCTTACTACAGGACCAGCCATGGAAGCTCTATCAGTCTGACAGTAGGTCCTCTTACTACGGGACCAGCCATGGAAGCTCCATCAGTCTGACAGTAGGTCCTCTTACTACGGGACCAGCCATGGAAGCTCAATCAGTCTGACAGTAGGTCCTCTTACTACAGGACCAGCCACTTGGCACATATTTTCACTCAACAGCTACATGTTCCATTCTTTGGCATTTAAAAACACTGTGATGATTCTCCGTTGCTGCTCCAGTTTCAACTGTTCTGCCTGCGGCTATGGAAGCCTGACCTGTTCACCAGACGTGCTGTTTTCAACTCTCTAGAGACAGCAGGAGCGGTAGAGATACTCTCAATGATCGGCTATGAAAAGCCAACTGACATTTACTTCTGAGGTGCTGACCTGTTGCACCCTCGACAACCACTGTGATTATTATTATTTGACACTGCTTGTCATCTATGAACATTTGAACATCTTGGCCATGTTCTGTTATAATCTCCAGCCAGAAGAGGTCTGGCCACCCCTCATAGCCTGGTTCCTCTCAAGGTTTCTTCCTAGGTTCTGGCCTTTCTAGAGAGGTTTTCCTAGCCACTGTGCTTCTACACCTTGCTGTTTGGGGTTTTAGGCTGGGTTTCTGCAAAGCACTTTGTGACATCAGCTGATGTAAGAAGGGCTTTATAAATACATTTGATTGGTTGATTGATGAGGCTGGGTCAAAATCTCTGACATTGAAGCTAAGGAATCCTATTCTGTACTTTTCCAGACAAAACCATCTCAAACCTCAACAGCACTGATAAGCTTTTTCTTTAACCCTCTTTCCTACTGATCAACCTTTAGGCTTCAACCACTCTGTCTCCTTCACATGTTCTTTAACAATATCATCCATGGACATAGATATTGGGACCTCAGAGATTACTCCCTTCAATTTAGCATAAGCTCCAGGGTCATGGCTTCTGAGCTTCGTCCCATTATGATTTTCCAATTGAAGAATCTTCCCTTGCTGAACCTGACTAGCACACGATATTAACAATCTACCATTTTAAATGCTTTATTTCACCTTTATTTAACCAGGTAGGCTAGTTCAGAACACATTCTCATTTATGGCCTTGGTTAATCAGATAGGGTGTAAATGAGGCCCTGTTGTCTCCTCAAACACCATCCCAACTTTCCACTGTGACACATTACTACTCTGTTCTTCCTGTCTTTCCACTACAGACCATTCACATACTAGGCCCTCATCCTCCCGCTCCGTATCATCAGAAATGTCGCCCAGATTGATCGAATTCCAGCACAGCTGTTGCTTCTCAAACTCTCTCCATTTCCATTGTTTCAGGGGTGTCAAACTCATTCCATTGAGGGCCTAGTCTCCGCGGGTTACATTTTTTTCTCCATTTCAATTATAACCTAGACAATCAGATGAGCGGAGTTCCTTTATAATTAGTGACCTTAATTAATTAATCAAGTACAAGGGTGGACCGAAACCCCGCAGACACTTGGTCCTCCATGGAATGAGTTTGATACGTGCTTCGATTCATCCGCATTAATCAACGCCATTCCATGCAGTTGGCCTCACTCTCCAAATGGTGAAGGACTTCAGTTAGCTTCCCTCTATTTTGACACTCCATCACACAGCCTCGTGTCGCCATTTCACCACGAGCAAACTCCTAGAAAGACGACCGAAACCGTTGAAGCCGCCATTTGAAGAGCCTCGTCCGAATCATCCTGATCTCGTGAGCTTACATTTACGAAACAGTGTATGTAAACTCGCGAGATCAGGACGGTTCGGACGAGGCTATTTACCAGCTCATAAACAACATTTTACACAAAACCAAGAACATGTAAAAACGAACTCAAATAAGTGGAATCTTTATGAAATGACTGACGAAATTATGTACATACACTCAGGCAAACCCAAAGTCTACCTAAGTGACTTGTAAAATCGTTTTTAATCATGTTCTTCACTCACTCGGTTAGACCCCAAAATAACACATACAATTAAAACCTTTACCAAACGTGAAAATACCTTGACGGATTTGTTACCTATGTAATAAATGCTGTTTTTATTTGACCTTAACACATAGCTATAATACTGTTATAATGCCTTCCTTATTAAAGCAGACTTTGTTGCAAATATCTTGCTACACCCCACAGTTAAACACGTTCTGGCCGTAACAGATACTAACCTCACTCCCACACGCAGGGGAGGATGGCTGACTCAGACCTTTTATGACCATTGATAAGGCAGGAATGCCATTATACGAGCACGCACACGCACATGCACACACACACACACACACACACACCCTTGTTTCAGGCTGGGTTTCCAAGAACAAAGAACAGTGCCAAGAACCAATGAGGCATTGACACCAGCGTGGAGGGGACGGGCCTCCATTTACAACGACCAGTCAGGAGCACGAAATACCAGAATCTACCTACGTCATTCACTGTATAAAATGTACTGCACAATATGTTTCGGGACTCGCTTCTGCTAGTTCCTTCTGAGCTAAATGAACGAGTCCGTGCACGCTTTGCTCAGATATCTTTACCTCCAAATAAACGGTCTTTACTATATACCGATCCACCCTGTCCAGCGTCTTGACTTGGTCTCATTTCTCTAGTAACGAATCATCAACAAAACTTGGTAGCAGAGGATGGTTTTCAACCTTTGAATTCGGTCTATAGAGAGTTGATGTGAGAAAAGAGAAGTTTGAGACAGATTCCAGAAGGACGGGTGACCTGTCCCCAGGAGCCGTCGGTGATTCAACTCGCCCCAGGAAACTGATCTAAGACGTCGACACAATAAGGTAAGCAGAGCCTGTTAAATCAAAATCTGCATATTAAAGTATAGTCATTATCCAAATTAAGATCAGCAAACTGGGCGTGAGTATGAATCACTGTTAAAATTTATGGAAAACTAATAATAATTTTAAGGCATTGGGTAAAGGTATCTGCGAAATATGATCAAGTCGTATTAGTAATCTGAAGCTAGTTGAAGTGTTGTTCAACTAGGAGTATCAGTGAGAAATCTAAGCTTGATGTAGATGAATGAGATGTGATCAAGTCGTATTAGTAATCTGAAGCTAGTTGAAGTGTTGTTCAACTAGGAGTATCAGTGAGAAATCTAAGCTTGATAAGTGTTTTTGATTCAAGTCGTATTAGTAATCTGGGGCTGGTTGGGGTGGCATCCAACCAGGAGTATCAGTGGTAAATCTAAGCTTGACATTTCAGGATTCAAGTCGTATTAGCCAATCCGGGACTAGTCGATAACTATTTTTCGATTAGGAGCATCGGTAAGAAGTCTAAGCTTGAACTAGGAGTATGGGAATTAAACCTGAACTCTCCAAATTAATGTAACTGCTTGACCGTTTCACGAAACTGATTGTTACTAACTACTGGTATTCTACAGTAAGGCTGTGTTGAAGTGACCGCCGAGTCAAAGTTTGGGCCGTTTTGCAGCCGCCGTGCTGAGTGATGACTTGATTGTATTAAGCTTGATTTTTCCCTCTTGAGCTGTTGGTATTTCCTTAAGGACTAGAATTAATGTGACAATTATTATAGAAGCGCTTGAATATATTAATATATTGTCCCAAAAGGACACATTTGAAATACTTTGGGAAATTATTTAATTAATTAGTTGAATATGTGATAATAATATTTTTTGAGAAAAAGAAGGACTAGAATTAATTTGACAATTATTATAGAAGCGCTAGAATTTATTAATATATTGTCCCAAAAGGACACATTTGAAATACTTTGGGAAAGTATTTAATTAATTAGTTGAATATGTGATAATAATATTTTTGGAGAAAAATAAGTCCTAGAATTAATTCAATAATTATTCTAGAAGCGCTTGAATTTACTAATATATTGTTCCAAAAGGATATAACTGAAATACTTTGGGAAGGTATTTAAATAATTCATTAATTATGGACTAATAAAACTTATTGAGAAAAATAAGTCCCATAATTAATTCAATAATTATTTCAGAAGCGCTCGAATTTATTAACATATTGTTCCAAAAGGATATTGCCGAAATACTTTGGGAAAGTATTTAATTAATTCGCCAAACATAAAGTAATAACAGTCTTTGTGTACGAGGGTGGGACACAAGAGATAAGTCTGTGTCGGCACCAAGAATACATCGCTGGTTTCGACCAGTGACGGGCTAAGTACACCAAGATAGTAAAAGACCCAGACATAGCTTAACGACAAAATGGCCACAACCACCGTCCCCAAACTCAAATTCAATACTAATGGGAAAAGGTACCTTTTGGTAATGGTAAACAGGTTTTCCAAATGGGTCGAGGCAATACCAACAGCACGTGAGGATGCCAGGTCAGTCATTGGGTGGCTGCAGACTGAACTCATACCAAGGTATTGAGCATAAGTTTGGGTCAGTGTACAGGCCCCAATCTCAAGGCCTCGTGAAACGCGCCAATCAAATGTATGTGCAGGTTCGAAGTTGACATGGGTCGAAGCCCTGCCCCTGGCGTTGATGGCCATGCTGATTATGTGAGAAAATTGACGGAACTTTCTGCAGCTCTCTCCACACAGATTCACAAGGTCCAAGAGGGGAAGCTGACGGGAGCTCCGCCGCCACTGAAGGTAAAAAATTGGTGACTGGGTGGGGGTTAAAGTCCACAAGAGAAAGTGGCTGGAACCCAGGTGGACTGGACAGTACGAAGTGAAGGAGATTACTTCACACTCAGTTCAGGTCAAAGGTAAATCAGGCGCACCTTGGCACCACCTCACACATTGCACTCCAGCTCCAATTCCTTCCAGAACACTGACAGAAGTTAGAGCTGATTTAAGCGGCCTAAATTCGATTTTAAATGAAGACACTCCTGACTCAGGTGATGCGGCATCAAACTCCGCCTCCCCTGAAAAAGGAACCTCGCCCAGTTAGAGGGACATTTCTCCCTCCCTGGGCAAGGCTAGGGATATCTGGCCCCTTATTTGTGATATTCCTACTGATATTTGGGGTGTCCCTGGGCACTTTCACATGGTTAATAGAACAACTATAACCGGATCCCCATGGCACTTTATGATTGCATCCCTATGTATGTATTGTATCAGGCTTTTATGCAAGAAAAAGTAAGGACATGTATATAAATTACATAACCATATATACTTAAGTTACATATTAACCACATACTATAATCTTACATTATTTGTCACGGACACTCTAGTCTAACTAGGTAATAACAGATAAAAACAAAAATTATAAAACAAAAGTTATAATAAGAAACTAATATGGCTCAAATTGAGAAGGTTGAATAGAGCTGGTGGAGAGCTGTGCAGAGAATGGACAGAAGATGGCAGTATTGCAGCACTCAACGGTCTCCCAGCCGACGGGGAGCCGGGTTGAATGCTGGTGACAAAAAAAAAAAAACTTAAAACCAATTCGAAGTAATTTTTAAAGGGACAGTACACGTTTATCACAGTTGTGTGAATGAGTTACATGAAACATCGGGGAAATTTCAAACGAATGAATAGGGTATTATCATAATTATTAGATTTTGTTTTTGTAGTAAACGTTTGGGTTAAGGGTTTCCGTGTTCCCAGAGATAAGATATCTTAAAGGAGTACACTTATATATATATTAGGAGGATTATTTTCTGAGTTTTATTTAGACAAGGGATTTTTTAAGATAAAGGGTTCTTTTAGTATGTCTAGACATGGTATGGAACACGAATGTAAGGAGGTGATGTAACCTTTTGACCTGTTTTCATTGCATTTTCCTGTGGTTTGATCACCCACGGGGGGATGTAGTGAGGATAATGAAATTGTGGTCATTTGGGATACTAATTTTGAGGTAAATTGATTATAATAGAGTTTATAACTCTTGACCATAATTGTAGTTTTAACCACAGAGGAGTCAGGTTTCTGTTTTTAAACATTGGCTATGACGGTTTTGAATGGGCTGTTATTGATTTGGTAATACAACAGAAAAAATCCCATTTGTCATCAATAATAAATGGGGGAAGATATGATACATTGAGGTTTGAACAGGAGATATTTTAAGCCTATAGGGCAGGAAAATACATAAGCATTTAAATATAAGAATATTTTACTAATCTTACCTAAGTCATTATTAAGAGTAGGTAAGGTTGATACCTGGCCAGAGCCAGGTATCAAACGGGGGAGGGGTACATTGCGGTCTAGGATAGGATGGGGCCTATTGGAGAATAAACTAATTTAAAATAAAAAAATTCTAGCTAACAAATAGGCATAGAAGTTAAATATATAATCAGATAGAACAAATGAGAAACTGTTTGTTAGCCAAACCTGTATGTCCAGGATTTTATGCGTTACAGGTGAATTAACTTTTACTGCCTCAGAAACCCGGATCCGGGAGCACCCCCCACCCCCCCCCCCCACTGACTAGCATAGCTAGCATAGCGTCACAAGTAAATTGTAGCATCTAAATATCATTAAATCACAAGTCCAAGACACCAGATGAAAGATACACTTCTTGTGAATCTAGCCACCATTTCTGATTTTTAAAATGTTTTACAGGGAAGACACAATATGTAAATCTATTAGCTAACCACGTTAGCAAAAGACACCATTTTTTTTACTCCACTATTTTTCCACTCCATCACCAGCTATCACCAATTCGACCAAATAAAGAAATAAATAGCCACTAACCAAGAAAAAACCTCATCAGATGACAGTCTGATAACATATTTATTGTATAGCATAGGTTTTGTTAGAAAAATGTGCATATTTCAGGTATAAATCATAGTTTGCCATTGCAGCCACCATCACAAATCTCCCCAAAGCGACTAGAATTACTACAGAGAGCAACGTGTATTACCAATTTACTCATCATAAAACATTTCATAAAAATAGACAAAGCATAGCAATGGAAAGACACAGATCTTGTGAATTCAGACAATATTTCAGATTTTCTAAGCATTTTACAGCGAAAACACAATAAATCGTTATATTAGCATACCACATGTGCAAACGTTACCCCAGCATGAATTCAAGGCAACGGGAGCGATAACGTTATCATCACCAAAATATATTAATTTTTTCACTAACCTTCTCAGAATTCTTCCGATGACACTCCTGTAACATCATATTACAACATACATATAGAGTTTGTTTGAAAATGTGCATATTTAGCCACAAAAAAACGTGGTTATACAATGAGAATAGTAGCAAAACTGGCCTGAAAATGTCGGGCGCCATCTTTGAGAGTGATCTAGTCTAATCGATAACTAATCATAAACTTGACTAAAAAATACAGCGTTGACAGGAATCTAAAGACAAATTAGTTCTTAATGCAATCGCTGAATTACATTTCTAAAATTATCCTTACTGTGCAATACCGGGTCCGCCAAAGCGAAGCTACACAAAACAAAATGGCGATATATGCGTTTAACATTTTTCAACAGAACAGCGATTTATCATCATAAATAGTTCTTACTATGAGCTGTTCTTCCATCAGAATCTTGGGCAATGTATCCTTTCTCCGGTCTAATCGTCTTTTGGTCGAAAGATGTCCTCTTGTCCCGTCGAAATGGCCACTAACGTTCGGTATGTACAGGAAAAGTGCCCAGCTCATGGAAGGGCGTCACAAATAAATGCCTCAAAATCGCACTAAACGGATATAAATTGCTATAAAACGGTTTAAATTAACTACCTTATGATGTTTTTAACACCTATAACGAGTAAAAACATGACCGGCGATATATTACTGGCTAAACCAAGGCTTGGAAAGAGGCCAGTCCGACGTCCATCATGCGTCGAGCGCAGGGTCCAAAAGAAAGCTACTTCCGGTCTTTGGTGTTTTATACAGGCCCTGATTGCGCAATCGACTCCATTCAAATTGTCACCACTTACTGACATCTAGAGGAAGGCGTAGGCAGTGTTTGTATCCTCATAGCATTCACAGGGACATTAAAACTGACCTGGGACCAGAGGCCAAGATTTCTGAAATCTCACTCCCTGTCAGGAAAAGTTCTGTAGAATGAGTTCTGTTCCACTCAGAGACATAATTCCAACGGTTATAGAAACTAGAGAGTGTTTTCTATCCAATAATAACAATAATATGCATATTGTACGAGCAAGAATTGAGTACTAGGCAGTTTAATTTGGCAATGTCAACAAAAAAAAAAGTGCTAACAGCTCCCCCTATTGACAAAAGGTTATTAAAGGAGAAGGTGATTCACTCGACCTGGGGGCATATCGCACTTGGAGGGTGAGACACACTGACACTGCCGAATGATCACAGAGTTAAGGAGAAGAACCGTTGCTAATAGAGCTCGGGGATCAACTCCTTAATGAAGAATCCCTGACCCCGACCTCTCAACACTGTGCACGTTCATAGAAGTGAAAGTGTTGCTTGATCTCTGGCTGATGATGTGTTCTCTGGGAGAGGGTGGGGTTTTTACAGGACTGCTTGTAGTCCTGAGCCGTCTGATTAGGATACGATGGGGATGTTACCATCACAGTGCTGCCAGAACCACCACCAGTTCCAACGGACCAGGGTTCAGCCGGTCTCCTCCACCACTTCAAGACCAAGTCCCACGCCATCACCTAAGCTCTCCAATCTGGTACAGGTAATAAATGTAAAAGACATCTCAGATAGTGAACAATTGGGGACTGAAACTGGTTATGAGGAAAGGGAGAATATGTGGTTGGCCTATATGAGATACACAGCCAAAACACTTAATAGAAAGGACTGTGTCGTATGTGGACATGCCAGACCTATTCTGGCTGCTCACCCATTTGCCCTAAGCAATGGGAAAGGTTGGATGTGCATATTGGAAAGTTTCTATTATAATAAGCCAAATTCAACCCTGTGTAAAACTCTGAGTCTTGTGTTCCCAGAAGTCCCTCCCACAAGACACCATGGGGGGTTAAGGCATATGGGGGATATTACAGCTGTATCACTGGTACAGGTAGAGGTATAGACTATGGGAGGCTCCCTACTACTGCCTGCATCACTAATGTCACTATTAACTAGAGGTGTTGCTGATGTATGGTGGATGTGTGGACCTGCCAGGCGGTTGACCCCACATTTTGAAAGGAGATTGTCAGGGCACATGTGCTTTGGCCAGTCTGATAACACCATTGACTATTATTGAGGTTGCAGCTAACCACCTCCTGGGATCTGCACATGACACAAAGGCTCGGGACCAACCCAGGAGACGGCAGAAACGTGACGCTCCTTGGTCCGAGAGTACAGATAACATCCACACCAACCTGTTGGGGTCCCAATAGGGGTCCCCCACGAATTCCAGACATTAAACAGGAATGATGGCCTGTGGCATTTATTGCCCATTATTGGCCCAGCTATTGTTGATGCTAAGCAGAATGCCTGAATCAATTATATCTACTATAATCAACAATGATTTGTTAACTACACCCACACAGCACTTACGGGGATGGCTGAACAATTGGATGCTACCTCTCAAACCAGTAGACAAAATAGACTAGAACTGGACATGATTCTGGCCAACCAGGGAG
The DNA here is from genome assembly GCF_016432855.1 of Salvelinus namaycush. Classification (NCBI taxonomy): domain Eukaryota; kingdom Metazoa; phylum Chordata; class Actinopteri; order Salmoniformes; family Salmonidae; genus Salvelinus; species Salvelinus namaycush. Next base: position 568,571 of record NW_024060785.1, on the reverse strand, counting down.
GTGTATGTAAAATGATTGGAGAACAGTGTTGCAAGTTTGTCCCTAACAATACTAGTCCGGATGGGAGCATTTCAAAAGCTCTGAGTAGGTTGGCAAGGTTATCAGTGGAGATGAAGGGTCTTGCAGGTGTGGAGGAGAGTGGACTGTTCCCCTGGCTGGGTGGTTGGTTTGGTAAGTACACTGCAATGATGGTTACTGGATTTCTGACTCGAGTTGTTGTTTTTCTTATGCTCATGTGCTGTGCTGCCTGTATCATACCTTGTTTGAAGAAGTCTGTTACAGATGTGGCAAGGACCTCTGGTATGATGCCGTTGCTTGATGCTCCAGTTGGAGAGGCTGATACGGAATCAAGCTTTCGCAGGAGAGTGGGCCTGACAGAGGAGGACCCTTGGTTTGCTGTAGTTGAGGTTGTCGAATGAATAAAAAGTGATGTTTGTCCTCCCTGTTGTGAAGGTTTGAAGTTCCCGGGTGGAGACGAGCCCACCTGGTACAGGTTGTATAGAGGGATGGACCTGAGGGTTTAACATTTTCTCGTTTTTTGGTTAATAATGTGTGATTTTGGACTCAACAAGGCTTCGAGGTGGTCCATGGCCAATTGGCAGCTACATCCCTGATGACATTTCAAAATAGAATCGCGGTCGATATGTTATTGGCTGAACGCGGGGGGGGGGTCTGTGCCATGTTTTGGGGAGCAATGTTGTACTTTCATTCCCAATAATACAGCGAATGATGGTAGTCTTACCGTCGCCCTAGAGGGGGACACTACTATGTGGGACTCCTGGATGGATGCGTTTGGTAACTACAAGACCCTGATCTCCTCTGTCCTAGTGTCCGTTGCTGTTTTTGTGGCTATCCTAACCCTTTGTGGTTGCTGTTGCATTCCATGCACTCGCACTCTGATTACTAGAGTCATTACCTCTGCTATTGACCCAAAGCAGGTCGATAGGGGTCAGATGTACCCACTCCTTGCTATTGAGGAAGCCGAGCCTGAGTATCAATTTGATGACTAGTGATGGCTAGATGTTTTACTATTGTCACGTCTCTGGTGAGACGTGAAGAGGGGGAATTAAAAACTTGTCTACTGACAAATTTTCCCCGGCTTGCATTACTATGTTTTACTATTGTCACGTCTCTGGTGAGACGTGAAGAGGGGGAATTAAAAATGTGTCTACTGACAAATTTTCCCCGGCTTGCATTACTATGTTTTACTATTGTCACGTCTCTGGTGAGACGTGAAGAGGGGGAATCAAAAATTTGTCTACTGACAAATTTTCCCCGGCTTGCATTACTATGTTTTACTATTGTCACGTCTCTGGTGAGACGTGAAGAGGAGGAATAAAAAAATAGTCTACTGACAAATTTTACTGTGGTCACGTCTTTTAAGACGTGAAGAGGGGGATTTGTAATAAATGCTGTTTTTATTTGACCTTAATAACCTTTTGTCAATAGGGGGAGCAGTTAGCATTTTTTTTCTTCTGGGTGTTGCCAAATTAAACTGCCTCGTACTCAATTCTTGCTCGTACAATATGCATATTATTAATTCTATTGGATAGAAAACACTCTCTAGTTTCATAAACCGTTGGAATTATGTCTGTGGGTGACCCAGAACTCTTTCTACAGCGAAATCCATGACAGGTACTGCGAAGGTCTGAGAGCGAAGCTCTGGTCTCAGATCAGTTTTAAAGGTCTGTGTGTATCCTATGGAACGACATGAACTGCACCCGCCTTCCCCTGGATGTCAGTAACCAATGAGAAGTGGAATGGGCTTTCTACGTAGCTCTCAGAGGTTATAAAAGGCCAAGGAGTGAGGTGCGCCTTCTTTTCGACGCTGACCATTGCGCAGAGAAGGACCTCAGGATGCCATTTTCAAACGCTCAGTTATCAACCTTAGATGTATCCGTCTGTAATTTAATTCGATATAGGTGTTAGAAACATCATAACGAAGCTATTTTAAACCGAGTTATATCAGATTATGCGAGTATATTGCTATTTTTCGGAATTTCCTCAGTATTGCGTCTTGAGGATTTGGACACGTTGGGGCAAAATAGCTATTGTTAGCTATTGTTAGCTGCTATATCAGAAGTTGAATGCAACGTTTTACAACCAAGCAACGATTCTTTTGGACAAAGGACCACTTGGCCAAGATTCTGATGGAAGCTCGTCGAAAAGTAAGAGCTATTTATGATGTTATTCCGTTTTTATGTGGAAAAATGTAAACTCAATAATGGCGACTAGTGACGCCATTATTGCGGCACTAGTCTGGCTGTAATGCACACTGTATGTCTAGTAACGTTAATTTTAAAAATCTAACTCAGCGGTTGCATTAATAACTAATGCATCTTTCATTTCATGTCCAACCTGTATTTTTTTAGTCAAGTTTATGAATAGTTTTCGATAAAAATAGTTGTATTTTCAAGATGGCGCCGGGCAGATTGCTTGAGTAGTTGGACACTATTTCCATTGTGTAAGCACGATTTGTGCAGCTAAATATGCACATTTTCGATCAAACTCTATATGGATTGTGTAATATGATGTTACAGGAGTGTCATCGGAAGAATTCTGAGAAGGTTAGTGAAAAAATTAATGTATTTTGGTGATGATAACGCTATAGCTCATTTTGCCTTGAATCAATACTCGGGTAACGTTTGCAAATGTGGTATGCTAATATAACGATTTATTGTGTTTTCGCTGTAAGACACTTTGAAAATCTGAAATATTGTCTGAATTCACAAGATCTGTGTCTTTCCATTGCTGTGAGCTGTGTATTTTTAAGAAATGTTTTATGATGAGTAAATTGGTAATACACGTTGCTCTCTGTAGTAATTCTAGTCGCTTTGGGGAGATTTGTGATGGTGGCTGCAATTGCAAACTATGATTTATACCTGAAATATGCACATTTTTCTAACAAAACCTATGCTATACAATAAATATGTTATCAGACTGTCATCTGATGAGGTTTTTTCTTGGTTAGTGGCTATTTATTTCTTTATTTGGTCGAATTGGTGATAGCTGGTGATGGAGTGGAAAAATAGTGGAGTAAAAAAAATGGTGTCTTTTGCTAACGTGGTTAGCTAATAGATTTACATATTGTGTCTTCCCTGTAAAACATTTTAAAAATCAGAAATGGTGGCTAGATTCACAAGAAGTGTATCTTTCATCTGGTGTCTTGGACTTGTGATTTAATGATATTTAGAAGCTACAATTTACTTGTGACGCTATGCTAGCTATGCTAGTCAGTGGGGGGGTGGTGGGGGGTGCTCCCGGATCCGGGTTTCTGAGGCAGTAAAAGTTAACACATAGCTATAATACTGTTATAATGCCTTCCTTATTAAAGCAGACTTTGTTGCAAATATCTTGCTACACCCAACAGTTAAACACGTTCTGGCCGTAACAGATACTAACCTCACTCCCACAAGCAGGGGAGGATGGCTGACTCAGACCTTTTATGACCATTGATAAGGCAGGAATGCCATTATACGAGCACGCACACGCACATGCACACACACACACACACACACACACACCCTTGTTTCAGGCTGGGTTTCCAAGAACAAAGAACAGTGCCAAGAACCAATGAGGCATTGACACCAGCGTGGAGGGGACGGGCCTCCACTTACAACGACCAGTCAGGAGCACGAAATACCAGAATCTACCTACGTCATTCACTGTATAAAATGTACTGCACAATATGGTTCGGGACTCGCTTCTGCTAGTTCCTTCTGAGCTAAATGAACGAGTCCGTGCACGCTTTGCTCAGATATCTTTACCTCCAAATAAACGGTCTTTACTATATACCGATCCACCCTGTCCAGCGTCTTGACTTGGTCTCATTTCTCTAGTAACGAATCATCAACACCTAGCATGTTTTATATTCTTTCGACATTAGAATGTTTAAACATGCTATTACATACCTACAATGATACAGTTGAAACGGACACAACCACTATCGACATAACACAGTTCTGTCGTTTTCTACCCGGAACTTCCTGTTCCCCTCTACGACAGTACAACAGCGTCATCTTCTTCTCTGGTATACTGACATTTACACAAATATAACGTGTCTGCCTCCACCTACTGTACGGTTAGTAAACTGTAGACAAAGATACACCTCCAATGAGGAAAAGGGCAGGGGGAACAACATCAAAACAAAATACAAAAATAGATAAATAAAAACTTCCCACTCCTTCAGTCACAGTCCTATTCAATTCACATCCCTACCCATTCTCATGGGCCTCGTAGGGAGGAACATCTTCAGTCACAGTCCTATTCAATTCACATCCCTACACATTCTCATGGGCCTCGTAGGGATGAACATCTTCAGTCACAGTCCTATTCAAACTACAGTGTATGATATATATAGGAAAATTGTTCAATTCACACATCCCTACTGCATCTGATCTGGCGGACTCACTAAACACAAATACTTTGTTAGTAAATTATGGGTGTGATCTTAAATTCAATCTGGAGTGGCAGAGTGCGCTTGGGCGTTCGTAAATTCAGAGCGTTGTCAGATTGTCGGTTCGTATCGCTCTCGGAGCGTTCAGAGCCACACTGGACGCTCTGGCGGAGGAGTAGGGTTTTATTTATTACATTATTTATACTTTTACTTTTGATACATAAGTATATTTTAGCAATTACATTTACTTTTGATACTTATGTATATGTTAAACTAAATACTTTTAGACTCAAGTAGTATTTTACTGGGTGGCTTTCACTTTTACCTTGATAGGAAAGGACTCAAGTTATCTTTACTTTTACTCAAGTATGACAATTGGGTATTTTTCCACCACTGCCTGCAATGCTTCCAATGTTAATTCCTGAACTCCCAAAAACCTTTCAGCCGCAAATACAATTAATCTTTACAATCGGTATCCTTCAACTGGTGAACGACGTTATGAATCTCAACAGGTTGCTGGCCATCCACTGCCATAGCTTCCTCAGCGCCAATCGCTCTTTCAACTATTTCCCGCGCCTCCCAGTAGGAGAACTACTGTACAGTTTATTGATGTGGATGTTCCCTGATATAATAAAAATGGATACATGCCATTGGTCAGTTCCGGTGTTATGAAACTGATGGAGAATATTTGGTTAAAAAAAATAGAAGTATTTATTTAACTAGGCACATAGCATAACAGGTTAGGATAATTAAAATGGCAGGTTAGGATCATTAAAGGGGCAGGTTAGGATAATTAAGGTGGCAGGTTAGGATAATTAAAGTGGCAGGTTAGGAGACTGAGGTTAAGGTTTGGAAAAGGGTGAGGGTTAGGGATTTGTTTACCATGCAGGTTTGGAAAACTAACATGTCAGGTTATGATAATTAACATGGCGGTTAGGAGACTGAGATTAAGGTTAGGAAAAGGGTTAAGGTTAGGCTTAGCTACAATGCTACATTTGTCAACAACTGTTGTTTCCAACGCAAAAGAAACGGCCACGGACCAATGGGGAGCATCAATTGGTGTAAACTAGATATCATGAAACACCCGATATCAGAGAACGCCCCTAATTGCGGTCTGCAATTACACCCTTCTCGGATCAAGGGGGCAGGCTTCCAGTCTATAAGCATGCTTTCCACTGTGCTCAGAGGGCATTTTCCGTACTGCAGTTCAGCTGAAGCACGGCCCAATTCCCATTGATAGCGAAGTCACATTTAAATAAAATAAAAAAATGATCATCAAGTTTGTTAACAAAACATCTATTGAATTATTCAAGTAATTGCCTTAGTCTGATTTTTTCCCATCACTCACAGCCAAAGTTATTAACTATTTTAGATTCATGCTGTGAGGTGGGTGAGCTTATGCCACATGCAGATGCTGAAGGGAAAACACACCTCTTGATCTGCGTGTTTATAATGTAGGTCAAGGTGCAGCCTCGTCTCATAGACTAGATGTAACATAGTAAATATAAATCCGGGACTCTCAAAATAGTTTTTATGCTTACATAAAACAGATGGTTACTTAATAAATGGAATTTGGTGGTGCTGTACTGTAACAGCGAGCTGAGAAAGTTGAAAGTATTGACGCCAGGGATATATTGTTGGGGACTGTGTGTTCCTTCATTAGTTTTGTGTTTTTTATTCATTTATTTCTGGTACTCTCCTACCTGAGCGGCATGAGGCCTGTGTGGCGTTGCACTGTTAAAATCATCCCAGTTTGGAGATGAAACACCTGTGTGTTACAAAGCCACATGCTCTGTCCTCTCTGCTCTACCTAGGTGTTTTAATGTGGATAATACAGAGATAATACTAATACAGAGATAACCACTGATCTACCTAGGTGTTTTAATGTGGGTAATACAGAGATAATACTAATAGAGATAACCACTGCTCTACCTAGGTGTTTTAATGTGGGTAATACAGAGATAATACTAATAGAGATAACCACTACTCTACCTAGGTGTTTTAATGTTGGTAATACAGAGATAATACTAATACAGAGATAACCACTGCTCTACCTAGGTGTTTTAATGTGGATAATACTAATACAGAGATATCCATTGGACATGCATTTTCCATTATTTCATTGTGTTTATCACTACAGTTCTGTAAATGTGTAATTTAAAGCATATACGGGGCATTATACAAGACCCCTTGACTTTTTCCACATTTTAATACTTTACAGCCTTATTTGAAAATTGATTAAATGCATTTTTTACCCATCATCAATATACACACAATACCCCATAATGACAAAGCGAATATTTTAGCAAATTTATACAAATGAATACCTCATTTGCATAAGTATTCAGACCCTTTGCTCTGAGACTCAAAATTGAGCTCAAGTCCATCCTGTTTCCATTGATCATCCTTGAAATGTTTCTACAACTTGACTGGAATCCACCTGTGGTAAATTCAAATGATTGGACATGATTTGGAAAGGAACACACCTGTCTGTATAAGGTCCCACAGTTGACAGTGCATGTCTGAGCAAAAACCAAGTCACGAGGTGGAAGACATTGTCCGCCGAGCTCCGAGACAGGTTTTTGGCGAGGCACAGATCTGGGGAAGAATAGCAATACATTTCTCAAATCTCTGTGAGCTGGGCTCCCCGCTTGTGCCGTCAAACTCCTGCCCCACGTTGGGCGCAAACCTTTTAGCGGCTCCCGGGTGGCTCAGCTGTCTAAGAAACTACATCTCAGTGCAAGAGGCATCACTACAGACCCTGGTTCGAATCCAGGCTGAATCACATCCAGCCGTGATTGTGAGTCCCATAGGGAAGCGCACAATTGGCCCAGCCTAGTCCGGGGTTGGCCGTCATTGTAAATAAGAATTTGTTCTTAACTGACTTGCCTGATTAAATAAAAAAGTGGGATGCATGCCAACAAAGCCACTATACTAAACAATACATTAATTGCACAATAACGGTGCCCACAAACTGTTAGGGCCTACATAAAGCTGACCCAACAGCATAGTAGCAACAATTTACCACTGCTACACCTGGCTATCAGCGGAGCCTTGTCTGGCAACAAAACAGTTAATTAAGCCTCATTTACTGCCTTTAAAAAAAACATGGCTGACTTGCTTCAACAAATGTGGTTTCTACTGACAATTGAGATGTACAAACTATGGCATAAGGGGACGAAAAGCGGATAAAAGGCAATCTGTAATTTCGATTAAGACATTAATGAGCGAGCTAGGACGGAGTCAATATTACTATTTGTTCACCACTTTTGAAATGCACAGCGACAAAATTCAGAACATGGGCTGTTCTTACAGTGTTCTCCCTGTGCGCCAAGTCAAAACCGTAGGATAAATAAAGGGGCATATAAGCAGACAATGAAAACCCTTACAATATTCAATGATTACATTTCTCTAAAACAGGTTATAGGCTACATGTGAACCACCAAGTCAGAACAGTAGGCAAAATTAAGAGGTGAAAATAGACCAAATTATTAGGGTGAGGCACATGGGCTACTAACATCTTACTACACAACATACACTTAGCATTACCTTCTTAGCTACAGTATACATATCTCCCTGGCATATTACATAATTTATGCAGCAGCATGCAAGACATTTTTGGACTCACCTTGTTATGTTGTGCTCACTTGAACAGGAAGGTGGCGCGGCAGTCCTTCGTGGGCATATTTTGTCATCAAACTTTGTCATCAAAGTCTGCCATTCTCTGGATTTATGGTGCTTTCAAGACAACTGGCAACTCAAAGAAAAAAAATGGTATCATGATGACGTCAGTGATCTTCAGGTCGTAGCTGTAGAAAGAGGCCCGAGTTCCCAATTTACAATTCCGAGTTGGATGAAAGTTCAAAACCTATTTTCTCAGTCGTAGCTTGTTTTCCCCCGAGTTCCCAGTTGTCTTGAACTCACTCAAGTCAGATTTTGAAGTACCGAGTTAAGTTGTTTTGAGCGCGGCACAAATCAAGCTTCATTGACAGCACGTCCAATGTTGAATGTTAACAATTTTAAACTAGGAAAAGAGCCCCATAATCTTAGACTTGGGACAACACAGCCACTCCACTGATTCCTTCCAAACCACTCATTGTTGAATTTGCAATTTCCAACTTGTTGTGTAATGTTTATATCCAATGGCCGATGAGAACCGATACGTTTTATCTATAATTTCTCATGATTTCTCTTCATATGACAAAGATTAAAAAGGATTTGCCAGTAGATTGTCGACTTGATCCATGATGAAGACTGCTAGATCAGATTTTGAAAGTATGATGTTGACATGATCAGTCCAATCAAAGCGACTGTAGATATAACATGATTTGATGTTATTTTCTCTGTGGACAATGACCTTGAGCCTTCTTGGATGGGCACATCCAATGTAAGTCTATGGCAGCACCCAAGCGGCTTGAATTTTAAGTTCTACCCTTAGACTTGGCAGTGACGTATTGTCCCCATGAATGACAGAACACTGAGCCAATCACGGCACAACGCTCCGTTTTTTCTGTTGGCTTGCCCCACCTCCACAGAAGGCAATGAGCTAGGCTGAAAGACCTGCATTTTGGAGCTGCCTTACTCAAGAAAACAAAAAAAGAGACCATTTTTGTATGTGGCTTTATTAATAACTCAATTCTAAATGTTTTTTTTACATTGTTTGCAAACAGATCATTTTTTTCACACTTTTTTAGCGCTAAAACTGTGGGGCTCAAAACAGGTGGCCCACCTGCCCTGAATGATGGGTCGCCACTGAACTTATCTAGAACACTGCCGTCCATCTGGGTGTTTAACCTTCCCAAGTTCCCCCATGTCACCCTGCTCCTCCGTACATTCCACTGGCTTCCAGTTGAAGCTCACATCCACTACAAGACAATGGTGTTTACTTACGGTGCAGCAAGAGGAACTGCCCCATCTCTACCTTCAGGCTATGCTCAAACCCTGTATCCCAACCCGAGCACTCAGTTTTGCCACCTCTGGTCTCATGGCCGTCCCACTGCTACAAGAGGTCAAGCTCCCTCTCAGCCCAGTCAAAGCACTTCTCTGTCCTGAAACCCCAATGGAGGCACCAGCTTCTATCTGATGCTAGGACAGAGTCCCTGCCCATCTGACCGAAAAGGTCTGAAACCCTACGTCTTTAAAGAGTACCCCCCCCCCCCCAAAATACAAATAATAATAATGTGACACTGACTAATTGAGGAGAAATGTATTCACTGTGATATGTGGTTGTCTCACCTGGCTATCTTAAGATGAATGTACTTAATGTGCTGGTGACATCACAGGGTCAGAGAGAACTCCTGACTGTAGTCATACAAAAAAACTCCAGGCACTCAGCCCATAAGAAACATTCATACTGTCAGATCTAATATGAAGAACTGAATACAACCATAAGAACCATTCATACTGTCAGATCTAATATGAAGAACTGAATACTAAAGAGAAGAAGAGGTTGACCAGTACATATTCATGTAACTTTATTTTTCATTGGCAGATCAATAACGTTTTCTTCAATGCAGTTATCCAAACACATTCATGATCAGTAACTAAAATAACTCATCTAGCTTTAAAGACAATTAATAAACACATGTATTCATTTCATAAACTGTGTATCATTAAATAAAGTTGTAAAACAATCCCCCCCAAACTAATGGTGAAAAGTGATCATCACACCATCTCTATCTGATACATGTTAGGGGTAGAAGGTAGCCTAGTGGTTAGAGCGTTGGGCCAGTAACCAAAAGGTTGCAAGATCGAATCCCCGAGCTGACAAGGTAAAAATCTGAACCCACTGTTCCTAGGCCACCATTGTAAATAAGAATTGGTTCTTAAAACCTTTTGTCAATAGGGGGAGCTGTTAGCATTATTTTTTTTTTTACATTTCCAAATTAAACTGCCTCGTACTCAATTCTTGCTCGTACAATATGCATATTATTATTACTATTGGATAGAAAACAATCTCTAGTTTCTAAAACCGTTTGAATTATGTCTGTGGGTGAACCAGAACTCTTTCTACAGCGAAACTCATGACAGGACATGCGAAGCTCTGAAAAATAGTCTCTGATCTCGGATCAGTTTAAAACTCTGTGTGTGCCCTATGGCTTGACATGAACTGCACCCGCCTTCCCCTGGATGTCAGTAACCAATGAGAAGTGGAATGGTGTCTCTACGTGTTTGTCAGAGTTTATAAAAGGGAATGGAGTGAGATGTCCCTTCTTTTCGACGCTCGCCAGGACGCAAGGGAGGACATCAGAATCGCATGCTCAAAAGCTCTCGTTATTGATCAAAGATATATCCGTCTGTGATTTAATTCGATATAGGTGTTAGAAACATCATAACGAAGTTATTTGAAACCGATTTATATCAGTTTATGCGAGTATATTGCTATTTTTCTGAATTTCCTTAGTATTGCGTTTGAGGATTTGGGCATGTGTGTGCCGTGTAGCTATCGTTAGCTGCTAGTTCCGAAGTTGAGGAGGTCGTTTTACAACAAAGCAACGATTCTTTTGGACAAAGGACACATTGCCCAAGATACTGATGGAAGCTCGTCCAAAAGTAAGAGTTATTTATGATTTTATTCCGTATTTATGTGGAAAAATGTAAACGCAGTTGTCAGCCATTTTTTGCGGCACTAGTCTGGCTGTAACTCACTGTATGTCTAGTAACGTAAATTTTAAAAATCTTAATCAGCGGTTGCATTAATAACCAATGCATCTTTCATTAGCTGTCCAACCTGTATTTTTTTAGTCAATCTAATCGATAAATAATCGTAAACATAGGTGCCTTTCCAAGATGGCGCCGGCCCGAATGCATGCCATGTTTTGACAGATTACATTGCATAACCACGATTTGTGATGCTAAATATGCACATTTTCGAACAAACTCTATATGCATTGTGTAATATGATGTTACAGGACTGTCATCTGAAGAATTCTGAGAAGGTTAGTGAAAAAATTAATATATTTTGGTGGCGATAACGTTATCGCCCCTTTTGCCTTGATTTAATGCTGGTGTGATGTTAGCTCATGTGGTATGCCAATATAACGATATATTGTGTTTTTGCTGTAAAACACTTAGAAAATCTGAAATATTGTCTGGATTCACAAGATCTGTGTCTTTCGATTGCTGTAGGCTGTGTATTTTTCAGAAATGTTTTAGGATGAGTATTTTGGTAATTGACGTCGGTCTCTGAAATTATTCCGGCTGCTTCCAACGCTATTTCAGATTGCAGCTGCAATGTAGAACTGTGATTTATACCTGAAATATGCACATTTTTCTAAAAAAACATATCCTATACCATAAATATGTTATCAGACTGTCATCTTATGAAGTTGTTTCTTGGTTAGTGGCTATATATATCTTTATTTAGTCGAATTAGTGATAGCTACTGATGCAGGAAAAAAATGGTGGAGAAAAAAAGTTGTGTCTTTTGCTATCGTGGTTAGCTAATAGATTTACATATTGTGTCTTCCCTGTAAAACACTTAGAAAATCTGAAATGATGGCTGGATTCACAAGATCTGTATCTTTCATCTGGTGTCTTGGACTTGTGATTTAATGATATTTAGATGCTTGTATTTACTTGTGACGCTATGCTAGGCTATGCTAGTCAGCTTTTTTACTGTGGGGGGTGCTCCCGGATCCGGGATGAGTACCAAGTAAAAGTTAACTGACTTGCCTAGTTAAACAAAGGTTCAATAAAAACAATTAAAAAGGGTATACTAGTTCCTTCCCACAGAATACTGCAGAGGGACAACCTGGTCTCAGAGCAAAACGTTTTATATTATACAAAAAACATCAGTGCCACTCCATTTAGTATGTTTGGACTATCACAGTAAATAAACTAAAATATAAACTAAACATGTTTAAAGTGTTGGTTTCATGAGCTGAAATAAAAAAATCCAGCAATGTTCCATATGCACAAAAAGCTAATGTCTCTCAAATGTTGTGCACAACTTTGTTTATATCCCTGTTAATGAGCATTTCAGCCTTTGTCAAGATAATCCATCCACCTGATAGGTGTGGCATATCAAGATATCAAGATGCTGATAAAACAGCATTATCATTACACAGGTGCACCTTGTGCTGGGGGACAATAAAAGGCCACACAACACAATGTCACATTTGTCTCAAGTTTAGGGAATGTGCAATTGTCATGATGAATGCAGGAATGTCCACCAGAGCTGTTGCCAGAGAACTCAATATTTATATCTCTACCATAAGACACCTCTAAAGTCCTTTTAGAGAATTTGGCAGGACATCCAACAGGCCTCACAACTGCAGATCACATGTAACCACGGCAGCCCAGGACCTCTTCACCTGCAGGATTGTCTGGGAGGGGGCTGAGTAGTATTTCTGTCTGTAATAAAGACCTTTTCTGGGGAAAAACACATGCTGAGTGGCTGGGCCTGGCTCCCAAGTGGGCCTATGCCCTCCAAAGTCCCACCCAAGCCTGAGCCCCTGCCCAGTCATGTGAAATCCATAGATTAGGGCCTCATTTATTTCAATTGACTGATATCCTTATACGAACTGTTAATCTTTGAAATTGTTGCGTTTAGATTGTTGTTCAGTATAATACGACTTGTAGGACATATCAGATGTTAAGAATTACAATTCATATGTTATGTTACGCATTGCTATTCATACAATATGTTACGAACTTGTAATATGTATGATATGTTACGAATTCCAATTTGTTGTTGCTAACGTTAGCTAGGTTAGGGGTGAGGGGTTTAAGGTAGAGTTAAATGGGTTTAGGGGAAAGGTTAGCTAACATGCTAAGTAGTTGCATGCTAAGCTAACATGCTAACATAGCTAAAAATTAGTAAGAAGTTGCAAAGTTGATAACTGGCTAAATTGCTAAAGTCCTCCTTGATGAGATTCAAACACGCAGCCTTTGGCTAGACGTCTATAGTCTATACATTGGTGTGTTAAGTTGCTATGGTGAGAGAAACTCACCCAAAAGTCTCTCATGCCTGTGTTTTCTGATTAACTTTTTTTCTCCCCTGTGTGTGTTCTCTTATGACCTTTTAGCTGAGTTGATGTTTTGAAGCATTTTACACAGTCAGAGCAGAAGTAAGGCTTCTCTCCTGTGTGTATACGTTCATGTCTTTTTAAGTGGGAAAGTTGAGAGAAACTAGTTCCACAGTCAGGGCAGAAGAAAGGCTTCTCTCCTGTGTGTGTTCTCTGATGAACTTTTAGGTCATTTGCTGTTTTGAAGCATTTTCCACAGTCAGAGCAGGAGTAAGGCTTCTCTCCTGTGTGTGTTCTCTGATGAACTTTTAGCTCATTTGCTGTTTTATAACATTTTCCACAGTCAGAGCAGGAGTAAGGCTTCTCTCCTGTGTGTATACGTTGGTGTGTTTTTAAGGTGCCCAGATGATAGAAACTCGCCCCACAGTCAGAGCAGACGTAAGGCTTCTCTCCTGTATGTATACGTTCATGTGATTTTAAGTAGGAAAGTCGAGAGAAACTAGTTCCACAGTCAGGGCAGAAGAAAGGCTTCTCTCCTGTGTGTGTTCTCTGATGAACTTTTAGCTGAGTTGATGTTTTGAAGCATTTTACACAGTCAGAGCAGAAGTAAGGCTTCTCTCCTGTGTGTATACGTTCATGTATTTTTAAGTGGGAAAGTTGAGAGAAACTAGTTCCACAGTCAGAGCAGAAGTAAGGCTTCTCTCCTGTGTGTGTTCTCTGGTGAAGTTTTAGCTCAATTGCTGTTTTAAAACATTTTCCACAGTCAGAGCAGGAGTATGCCTTCTCCCCTGTATGTATACGTTCATGTGATTTTAAGTAGGAAAGTTGAGAGAAACTAGTTCCACAGTCAGGGCAGAAGAAAGGCTTCTCTCCTGTGTGTGTTCTCTGATGAACTTTTAGCTCATTTGATGTTTTAAAACATTTTCCACATTCAGAGCAGAAGTAAGGCTTCTCTCCTGTATGTATACGTTCATGTGATTTTAAGTTGGAAAGTTTAGAGAACCTAGTTCCACAGTCAGGGCAGGAATAAGGCTTCTCTCCTGTGTGTGTTCTCTGGTGAACTTTTAGATCAGTTGACGTTGTGAAGCATTTTCCACAGTCAGAGCAGGAGTAAGGCTTCTCTCCTGTGTGTGTTCTCTGATGAACTTTTAGCTGAGTTGATGTTTTGAAGCATTTTACACAGTCAGAGCAGAAGTAAGGCTTCTCTCCTGTGTGTATACGTTCATGTGATTTTAAGTTGGAAAGTTTAGAGAACCTAGTTCCACAGTCAGGGCAAGAATAAGGCTTCTCTCCTGTGTGTGTTCTCTGATGAACTTTTAGCTGAGTTGATGTTTTGAAATATTTTACACAGTCAGAGCAGGAGTATGGCTTCTCCCCTGTATGTATACGTTCATGTGATTTTAAGTGGGCAAGTTGAGAGAAACTAGTTCCACAGTCAGGGCAGGAGTAAGGCTTCTCTCCTGTGTGTATTTTTAGGTGTATTTTTAGCTTTGATAGAAATGGGAAAATCTCTTCACAATGTGGGCAGTGATGAGACCTCTTAGCTCTCTGATCTTCCTGCTGTTGCACTCTGGATGTAGAGAATGTCTCAACATGGTATCCTGTGTAAACATCAGAAGAACCAGTCAGTTGGTGTGATATACATGTCAATCAAATGTATTTTATGAAGCCCTTTTTACATCAGTAGTTTTCACAAAGTGCTGAACAGAAACCCAGCCTAAAATCACCAAAGAGCAAGCAATGCAGATGTAGAAGCACAGTGGCCACAAAAAAACTCGCTAGAAAGCAGGAACCTAGGAAGAAACCTAGAGAGGAACCAGGCTCAGAGCGGTGACCATTCCTCTTCTGGCCATCCCGGGTGACAGGTAGCCTAGTGGTTAGAGCAACCGAAAGGTTGCAAGATCGAATACCCGAGCTGACAATGTAAAAATCTGTCGTTCTGCCCCTGAACAAGGCAGTTAACCCACTGTTCCTAGGCCGTCATTGAAAATAAGAATTTGTTCTTAAACTGACTTGCCTAGTTAACCTGTTTGGGCACATGTCCAAACGCTAGCGGGACACCTACGACAACATCCGGTGAAATTGCAGAGCGCGAAATTCAAAATACAAAAATCGTAATATTAAACATTCATGAAAATACAAGTGTCTTACATCATTTAAAAGCTTCTTGTTAATCCAACTGCGTTGTCAGATTTCAAAAAGGCTTTACGGAGAAAGCATACCATGCGATTATCTGAGGACAGCGACCCACGTCAAAATACTTTTTAAACCAGCACAGGCATCACAAAATCACAGACAGCAATTAAATAAATCACTTACCTATGAAGATCTTCCTCTGTTTGCAATCCCAAGGGTCCAAGCTACACAATGAATGGTACTTTGTTCGATAAAGTCCTTCATTATATCCCAAAAATGTCAGTTTAGATGGCGCGTTTGATTCAGTAATTCACTCATTCAACATACAAACGAATCCAAAAAGTTACCGGTAAAGTTCATCCAAACAAGTCAAACGATGTTTCTAATTAATCCTCAGGTATTCTAATATCTAAATAAACAATAATATTTAAGACGGAGAATAGTGTGTTCAATAGCGAAAATAAATAACGAAGAACGCACTGTCGTTGATGCGCGCAACATGACTACTTTTCTAATGGGGGACACCTTGGAAAAACTACAAATACCTGAAACCCATTCTAAAGACTGTTGACATCTAGTGGAAGCCATAGGAACTTCAATCTGGGTCCTATCTATTTGTATATCCCATTGGCAAGCATTGAATAACCTGTGACCTCAAAAAATTAAAATTCCGGATGGATTTTCTTCGATGTTTTCGCCTGACATATCAGTTCTGTTATACTCACAGACATTATTTTAACAGTTTTAGAAACTTCAGAGTGTTTTCTATCCAATGCTATCAAGTATATGCATATCCTAGCTTCTGGGCAGTTTACAGGCAGTTTACTTTGGGCACGTCAGTCATCTGAAATTCAGGACAATAACCAGTATGCTAAGGAAGTTAAATAAAGGTTAAAAAATAAAAAATAAATCAAATACACTACCATTAGTGGTGAAATAAATGAATGAATTCAAAAGATTGGGGTCACTTACAAATGTCCTTGTTTTTGAAAGAAAAGCAATTTTTTTGTCCATTCAAATAATGTCAAATTGATCAGAAATACAGTGTAGACATTGTTAATGTTGTAAATGACTATTGTAGCTGGAAACGGCTGAAGATAGTAATTTACAACATTAACAATGTCTACACTGTATTAATGATCAATTTGATGTTATTTTAATGGAGAAAAAAAAGTACTTTTCTTTCAAAAACAAGGACATTTCTAAGTGACCCAAAATATTATATGGCATCACAATACCCCATAATGACATCGCAATACCCCATAATGACATCGCAATACCCCATAATGACAAGGGCAAAAACAGGTTTCTAGAAATAACTGAAATATTACATTTACGTAAGTATTCAGACCCTTTACACAATAGTTAGTTGAAGCACCTTTGAGTCTTGTTGGGTATGGAGCTGCAAGCTTGAAACACTTGTATTTGGGAAGTTTCTCCCATTCTTCTCTGCAGATCCTCTCAAGCTCTGCCAGGTTGGATGGGGAGCGTCTCTGAAAAGCTATTTTCAGGTCTCTCCAGAGATGTTTGATCGGGTTCAAGTCCGGGCTCGGGCTGGGCCACTCAATGACATTCAGAGACTTGTACCGAAGCCACTCCCACGTTGTCTTGGCTGTGTGCTTAGGGTCATTGTCCTGTTGGAAGGTGAACCTTCACCCCAGTCTGAGGTCCGGAGCTCTCTCAAGTAGGTTTTCATCAAGGATCTTTCTATACTTTGCTACGTTCATCTGTCCCTTGATCCTGACAAGTCACCCAGTCCCTGCTGCTGAAAAACATCCCCACAGCATGACGCTGTCACCACCATGCTTCACCGTAGGGATGGTGCCAGGTTTGCTCCAGACATGACGCTTGGCATTCAGGCCAAAGAGTTCAATCTTGGTTTCATCAGACCAGAGAATCTTGTTTCTCATGGTCAGAGTCCTTTAGGTGCCTTTTGGCAAACTCCAAGCGGACTGTCATGTGTCTTTTACTGAGGAGTGTCTTCCGTCTGGGCACTCTACAATAAAGGCATGATGAGTGGAGTGCTGCAGAGATAGTTGTCCTTCTGGAAGATTCTTTCATCTCCATAAAGGAACTCTGGAGCTCTGTCAGAGTGACCATCGGGTTCTTGGCCACCTCCCTGACCAAGGCCCTTCTCCCCCGATTGCTCAGTTTGGCTGGGCGGCCAGCTCTTCCATTGAAGAATTATGGAGGCCTCTGTGTTCTTGGGGACATTTAATGCTGCAGAAATGTTTTGGTACCGGTCCCCAGATCTGTGCCGACACAATCCTGTCACGGAGCTCTCCGGACAAATCCTTCCACCTCATGACTTGGTTTTTACTCTGACATGAACTGTCAACTGTGGGACCTTACATAGACAGGTGTGTGCCTGTCCAAATCATGTCCAATCAATTGATTTTACCACAGGTGGACTCCAATCAAGTTGTAGAGACATCTCAAGGATTATCTCACAGCAAAGGGTCTGAAAACGTACGTAAATAAGCAATTCTTATATATATTTTTTTACATTTGCAAGAATTTCTAAAAACCTGTTTTGGCTTTGTCATTATGGGGTATTGTGTGTAGATTGACGAGGAAAAACATGTAATCAATTTTAAAATAAGGCTGTAACGTACCAAAATGGGAAAAATGGGAAGGGGTCTGACAGTGCCCACGGAAAGTATTCAGAACCCTTGACTTTTTCCACATTTTGTTTTTTTACAGCCTTATTCTAAAATTAAATAAAAAAATATCTTCAGCAATCTACACACAATACCCCATAATGACAAAGCGAAAACAAGTTTAGAAATTTTTGCAAATTTATTTATAAAAAAAAACAAGAGACTCAAAATTGAGTTCAGATGCATCCTGTTTCCATTGATCATCCTTGAGATGTTTCTACAACTTGATGTATAAAATATTAAATATACACTACCGTTCAAAAGTTTGGGGTCAATTAGAAATATCCTTGTTTTGAAAGAAAATCACATTGTTTGTCCATTAAAATAACATCAAATTGATCTGAAATACAGTGTGGACATTGCTATTGTTGTAAATGACTATTGTAGCTGGAAACGGCAGATATTTTATGGAATATCTAAATAGGCGTACAGAGGCCCATTATCAGCAACCATCACTCCTGCGATCCAATGGCATATTGTGTTAGCTAATCCAAGTTTATCATTTTAAAAGGCTAATTGATCATTAGAAAACCCTTTTGCAATTATGTTAGTACAGCTGAAAACTGTGGTGCTCATTAAAGAAGCAATAAAACTGGCCTTTGCAACTCTGCCTAGAAGGCCAGCATCCCGGAGTCGCCTCTTCACTGTTGACGTTGAGACTGGTGTTAAGTGACCCCAAACTTCTGAATTGAGCTCAGGTGCATCCTGTTTCCATTGATCATCCTTGAGATGTTTCTACAACTTGATATATAAAATATTAAATATATATGTATGAGATATAAATCATCAGGATGTAGTAGTCTACTGGTTATGTTCATCACTTCTCCAATCGTTGTTGAGATCTGATATTCTGTGCAGGCCAAATCGAGACGTAGGCCTCTATCATATTTCTCAAATCCTTTTCAGGCTAAATTCCAGTCGATCACGGAGAGGACAGTTATGCCTAACTACACTGGAAAAAAAATTAAAACGCAATATGTAAAGTGTTGGTCCCATGTTTCATGAGCTGAAATAAACAAAATCTCAAAAATGTTCCTACACACAAAAAGCTTATTTCTCAATTGGCATGCTGACTGCAGGAATGTCAACCAGAGATGTTTCCAGGGAATTGAATGTTAACTTCTGTAGGATAGGGGGCAGCATTCGGAATTTTGGATGAAAAGCGTGCCCAAATTAAACTGCCTGCTACTCAGGCCCAGAAGCTAAGATATGCATATCATTAATAGATTTGGATAGAAAACACTCTGAAGTTTCTAAAACTGTTTGAATCATGTCTGTGAGTATAACAGAACTTATTTGGCAAACAAAACTCCAAAGACAAACCATTCAGAATTTTCATTTTTGAGGTCACTCTCTTTTTAATGATTTTCATTGGGAATCCAGATTTCTAAGCGACTTTCTTGCAGTTCCTATCGCTTCCACTGGATGTCAACAGTCTTTAGAAATTGGTTGAGGTTTTACCTTTGAGAAATGAAGAAGTAGCACTGTTCAGAATGAGGCTAGAGGGAAGTGTAATCTTTGTTAGAGGAGCTTAACCTGAAAGCTCGCTACACATTGTTTTCCTCCGGTTATGAACACAGTATATCCCGTCTTAAATTGTATCGATTATTTACGTAAAAAAATACCTAAAGTTGTATTAGGAAAATAGTTTGAAATGTTTGGACAAAGCTTACAGGTAACTTTTGTAGTCATATTGCGCGAGTTGGAACCGGTGTTTTTCTGGATCAAACGCGACAAATAAATGGACATTTTGGATATATATCGACGGAATTAATCGAACAAAAGGACCATTTGTGATGTTTATGGGACATATTGGAGTGCCAACAGAAGACGCTCGTCAAAGGTAAGGCATGAATTATATCTTTATTTCTGCGTTTTGTGTCGCGCCTGAAGGGCTGAAATATGATGGTCTGTGTTTGTTTGCTGGGGTGCTATCCTCATATAATAGCATCGTTTGCTTTCGCCGTAAAGCCTTTTTGAAATCTGACACGTTGGCTGGATTCACAACAAGTGTAGCTTTAATTTGGTGTATTGCATGTGTGATTTATTTGAATTTGGCGCTCTGCATTTTCACTAGATGTTGGCCAGTTGGGACGCTAGCGTCCCACATATCCTAGAGAGGTTAATTCCTCGACCATAAGCTGCCTCCAACGTCGTATTAGAGTATTTGGCAGTACGTCCAACCGGCCTCACAATCGTAGACCACGTGTAATAACGTCAGCCCAGGACCTGAGGTGGGTCTGGCTGCCAAGTGGGTGGGCCTTGGCTGCACCCCTGCCCAGTCATGTGAAACCTACAGGTTAGGGCCTAATTCATTTCAATATATATATATTTTTTTATTACATTTAACCTTTATTTAACTAGGCAAGTCAGTTAAGCACAATTCTTACTAACAATGACGGCCTTCCGGGTAACAGTGGGTTAACTGCATTGTTCAGGGGCAGAAAGACAGATTTTTACCTTGTCAGCTCAGGGATTCGATCCAGCAACCTTTCGGTTACTGGCCCAACGCTCTAATAACTAGGCTACCTGCCGCCCCTTATATGAACTGTAACTCAGAAAAATCGTTGAAATTGTTGCATGTTGTGTTTATATTTATGTACAATAAACATACAAGAAGCTGGTGATGAGCTACAAAAGGAAGTAAAAAGCCCTAATAGACTGAAAGATGATGGAATTTCATCAAACTTATGAGCTCCCGAGTGGCGCAGCGGTCTAAGGCACTGCATCTCAGTGCTAGAGGCCTCACTACAGACACCCTGGTTAGATTCCAGGCTGTATCACAACCGGCCGTGATTGGGAGTCCCATAGGGCGGCGCACAGTTGGCCAAGTGTTGTCCGGGTTTGGCTGGTGTAGGCCGTCATTGTAAATAATAATTAGTTCTTAACCTTTAACGAGTCACCAACCCGGATCCGGGATCACCCCCCACTCCCCCCCCACTGAGTAGCATAGCTAGCATAGCGTCACAAGTAAATTGTAGCATCTAAATATCATTAAATCACAAGTCCAAGACACCAGATGAAAGATACAGATCTTGTGAATAAAGCCACCATTTCAGATTTTTAAAATGTTTTACAGGGAAGACACAATATGTAAATCTATTAGCTAACCACGTTAGCATAAGACACAATTTTTTTACTCCAACAGTTTTTTCCTGCGTCAGTAGCTATCACTAATTCGACTAAATAAAAATATATATAGCCACTAACCAAGAAACAACTTCATAAGATGACAGTCTGATAACATATTTATGGTATAGCATAGTTTTTTTTTGAAAAATGTGCATTTTTCAGGTATAAATCACAGTTCTACATTGCAGCTGCAATCTGAAATAGTGCTGACGCAGCCAGAACAATTACAGAGACCAACGTCATATAACTAATTACTTATCTTAAAACATTTCAGAAAAATACACAGCGTACAGATATTGAAAGCCCAACATCTGGTGAATCCAAACAATATTTCAGATTTATTAAATGTTTTATAGCGAAAACAAAATGTAGCGCTAAATTAGCATAGCCACGCCAGCCAGAACCAGCTGGGCGCCCCCGACCAGTTCACATGCACGACAGATATATGAAATAACATCGTAAATTGGGTCTTACTATTGCTGATCTTTCATCAGAATGTTGATCAATGTGTCCTTAGTCCTGATGAGTCGTTCAATCCATTCATAATGGCAACTTTCCCTCTTCATTTAGCATATGTACTGGTCGACTGGCCAAAGTAAAAAAAGTCACAGAACGGAACACGGCAAAACTCCCGAAAAAATTCAAATAATCTGATTAAACTATATTGAAAAAACATACATTAAGATGATATGGTCACATGTATCAAACAAACTTCGAGACGGAGATAGTTTTCATCCGTAACGGCAGCAAAACAGTAGACAATCGCACCTCCAAATCGCGCGATTCAGAGAACCGGAAGTTGTCGGTCACGCCAAAGAAATAGGTCTTATTTCACGTCAGTACAAGGTAAACAAAAAATTTCTCCTCTGACGTCCTCTTGACACCCAGAGGAAGACGAATGAAGTGTGTTTCGGGTCATAGGTGGCGTGACCATATATAGGCAGAGCGTTGAAGCGAGCATACACATCTTGCATTCTTCTTCTTGGTCAGGGAAAGTGCTGTCAAATGACTTCTGTTTAACTCAGAGACAAAATTGAAACGGTTTTAGAAACTATAGATTGTTTTCTATCCAATGGTATTAATTATATGCATATAGTAAGAGCAATAATTGAATAAGAGGCAGTTTAATCTGTAGAGGAAATTATGCTAATGCAAAAACAGCACCCCCTATAGTGGCAAGAAATTAACTGACTTGCCTAGTTAAATAAAGGTTAATAGTAATCATTGTGAGGCTCTCCATGAGCATTAGCTGCTACTTCACTCAATCCTGTTTTAAAAAGTCTCCCTGTGTGACATTCCTTGAGACCAACCAGAAATGTTTCCTTGGCCAAATATTCCCAGATTTTCATAAAATCAGCATGTTTTCTCGTTTCTGCATCACCAAATGTTGTGTGAGACAAAAGAGTAGGCTAGGTGAGCATCAATCACTAGTTCGGTGCGGCAGACTGCAGGGGTGTAGTGCTGCAAGAGCGATGAGCCGCCACAATGGTGTTTGTTTCGTAAAGGTAGATCAATGTCTTGGACGATCACCTACTGATTAATTAGTAGTCCACATAATCAAATATTATAGCATAATATTACTGTTAAAACAAAAACAACACCTAATTTCTTTAGAAATAGATTTTAGAATGGTTTGCTGAATCGTCCCAAACGAAACAGCACGCCATTAGGCAGAATGTGCTTTGATTAAAACAAAATACAGGAAGTCTATATAATTTAACACCATCTGCTCTAATTTGCAAACCAAACAGTAATTCGAGAAGATTTAAATGCATATTCCCATGAAATTGATTGAGATCGAACGATTGGCATGCAGAAACAGCTTGGTCATTTCACTGGTAAAACGTGAAGAATTATAATTCAATATTGACAGTGATGATGTCATGGCCTATTTTGAAATGAGGTATGCCTAACTTGATGATTGAGGGTATTAAACATTTTCAACGTTCTTGAGACAATGTGAGGGCAAAGGCAGGCGTACAAGTTTTACAAAGTTTTGCCTCTCAGTGAAGTCTTGAGTTGTTCAGGGATGTGTGATGTCAGAATTACAGAATTCAACCTAGCAATAGACTGGTCATAACTTACGGAGGTCTAATTTATGAAGATAACTTATAGATAGAACCTGCTCTTACCATGACTAACAGTTGTTCTAATCTTCTCCTCCTCTTCTTCATCTTTAATGTTGACATTCAGCTCCAGTGTTTGACTGCAGTCCTCCAGCTTCACTGATGCCATCTCTGGATCCTGCAGTGCAAACTGGGCTCCACTGTCACAATCAGGACCCAGTGACTGTAGGTTTCTACTCAGTGTGGAAGGAGAGAGGCAGGCTGGGTTTGTCCTCACTGTTGATGTTACCGGCCTCAGACTTAATCTGAGTCGGCCTGTAGTAATAAAGACAAATGGACACAAAAGTTATTTTCTTGACAGTTCTGACACTTTATTCTGTAAAAATAGTTTCTCTTTTTTCTTGTTCAATTATCTAATTTCAGTAGATCTGGTAGCTCAACATTGATAAAACATTCATTCACAGACACAAAGTACACATTTTAAATTGCACAACATAAGTGCATTTAATCTATAGTAGATTTCCTAAATTCACATAAATCCATAAATGCATAAAAAAACATTTAGTGCAAGATTGCAGTATGTTGTAGGCAGTACTATGTAAACATTTTATGAATAACCTTGTCTTCACTGTATTATTTCACTCACAAAAAACAATTGTATTTCCCGTTCACACCATAGTAAGAATTATCAGGGATCGTACAGTGGCAAGTCAAATTCAAGGACTTTCAAGTACTTTTTCAAGCGCTAATATCTATTTACTTGAAGCCCCTTGTGAAAACCCTGAATTACAGATAAATATAGAAACAACTGAATGTGTCTGAATATTAGTACACATGTAAAGGACTGATAATCATTACATTCAGCTTCAAAACTGTAGAGCAACTGAAATGTTCTCTCTCTGATGAGACTACCTGCACTGAAGTCCGTTGATGCAGACCGCCGATGGTATCATGCAAGATTTCTGAACAGCCCTCGAAACCATGTCAGGACTAGTAGAAAGACCAGTTCTGACAGTAGGTCCTCTTACGACGGGAGCAGCCATGGAAGCTCCATCAGTCTGACAGTAGGTCCTCTTACTACAAGACCAGCCATGGAAGCTCCATCAGTCTGACAGTAGGTCCTCTTACTACAGGACCAACCATGGAAGCTCCATCAGTCTGACAGTAGGTCCTCTTACTACAAGACCAGCCATGGAAGCTCCAACAGTCTGACAGTAGGTCCTCTTACTACGGGACCAACCATGGAAGCTCCATCAGTCTGACAGTAGGTCCTCTTACTACGGGACCAGCCACTTGGCACATCTTTTCACTCAACAGCTACATGTCCCATTCTTTGGCATTTAAAAAGACTGTGATGATTCTCCGTTGCTGCTCCAGTTTCAACTGTTCTGCCTGCGGCTATGGAAGCCTGACCTGTTCACCAGACGTGCTGTTTTCAACTCTCTAGAGACAGCAGGAGCGGTAGAGATACTCTGAATGATCGGCTATGAAAAGCCAACTGACATTTACTCCTGAGGTGCTGACCTGTTGCACCCTCGACAACCACTGTGATTATTATTATTTGACACTGCTTGTCATCTATGAACATTTGAACATCT
Source organism: Salvelinus namaycush (assembly GCF_016432855.1). Classification (NCBI taxonomy): domain Eukaryota; kingdom Metazoa; phylum Chordata; class Actinopteri; order Salmoniformes; family Salmonidae; genus Salvelinus; species Salvelinus namaycush. The sequence goes on along the minus strand of NW_024060785.1, from coordinate 543,614 downwards.
TGGCCATGTTCTGTTATAATCTCCAGCCAGAAGAGGTCTGGCCACCCCTCATAGCCTGGTTCCTCTCAAGGTTTCTTCCTAGGTTATGGCCTTTCTAGAGAGGTTTTCCTAGCCACTGTGCTTCTACACCTTGCTGTTTGGGGTTTTAGGCTGGTTTTCTGTACAGCACTTTGTGACATCAGCTGATGTAAGAAGGGCTTTATAAATACATTTGATTGGTTGATTGATGAGGCTGGGTCAAAATCTCTGACATTGAAGCTAAGGAATCCTATTCTGTACTTTTCCAGACAAAACCTTCTCAAACCTCAACAGCACTGATAAGCTTTCACTTCTTTAACCCTCTTTCCTACTGATCAACCTTTAGGCTTCAACCACTCTGTCTCCTTCACATGTTCTTTAACAATATCATCCATGGACATAGATATTGGGACCTCAGAGATTACTCCCTTCAATTTAGCATAAGCTCCAGGGTCATGGCTTCTGAGCTTCGTCCCTTCATGATTTTCCAATTGAATAATCTTCCCTTGCTGAACCTGACTAGCACACGATATTAACAATCTACCATTTTAACTGTTTTATTTCACCTTTATTTAACCAGGTAGGCTAGTTCAGAAAACGTTCTCCTTTACACGGATGCGGCCCAGTTTAACTTCACCTCTCTTTTTATGGCCTTTGTTAATCAGATAGGGTGTAAATGAGGCCCTGTTGTCTCCTCAAACACCATCCCAACTTTCCACTGTGACACATTACTACTCTGTTCTTCCTGTCTTTCCACTACAGACCATTCACATACTAGGCCCTCATCCTCCCTCTCCATATCAGAAATGTCCCCCACATTGATCGCATTCCAGCACAGCTGTTGCTTCTCAAACTCTCTCCATTTCCATTGTTTCAGGGGTGTCAAACTCATTCCATTGAGGGCCGAGTCTCCGCGGGTTAATTTTTTAATCTCCATTTCAATTATAACCTAGACAATCAGATGAGGGGAGTTCCTTTATAATTAGTGACCTTAATTAATCAAATACAAGGGTGGAGCGAAAACCCGCAGACACTTGGTCCTCCATGGAATGAGTTTGATACGTGATCCGATTCATCCGCATTAATCGACGCCATTCCAGGCAGTTGGCCTCACTCTCCAAATGGTGAAGGATATCTTCAGTTAGCTTCCCTCTATTTTGACACTCCATCACACAGCCTCATGTCGCCATTTCATCACGAGCAAACTCCTAGAAAGACGACCGAAACCGTTGAAACCGCCATTTGACGAGCCTCGTCCGAATCATCCTGATCTCGCGAGCTTACATTAACGAAACAGTGTATGTAAACTCGCGAGATCAGGACGGTTCGGACGAGGCTCTTTACCAGCTCATAAACAACATTTTACACAAAACCAAGAACATGTAAAAACGAACTCAAATAAGTGGAATCTTTATGAAATGACTGACGAAATTATGTTCATACACACAGACAAACCCGAAGTCTACCTAAGTGACTTGTAAAATCGTTTTAAATCACGTTCTTCACTCACTCGGTTAGACCCCAAAATAACACATACAATTAAAACCTTTACCAAACGTGAAAATACCTTGACGGATTTGTTACCTAGCATGTTATATATTCTTTCGACATTAGAAAGTTTAAACATGCTATTACATACCTACAATAATACAGTTGAAACGGACACAACCACTATCGACATAACACAGTTCTGTCGTTTTATACCCGGAACTTCCCGTTCCCCTCTACGACAGTACAACAGCGTCATCTTCTTCTCTGGTATACTGATATTTACAGAAATATAACGTGTCTGCCTCCACCTACTGTACGGTTAGTAAACTGTAGGAAAAGATACACCTCCAATGAGGAAAAGGGAAGGGGGAACAACATCCAAACAAAATACAAAAATAGATAAATAAAAACTTCCCACTCCTTCAGTCACAGTCCTATTCAATTCACATCCCTACACATTATCATGGGCCTCGTAGGGATGAACATCTTCAGTCACAGTCCTATTCAAACTACAGTGTATGATATATATAGGAAAATTGTTCAATTCACACATCCCTACTGCATCTGATCTGGCGGACTCACTAAACACAAATACTTTGTTAGTAAATTATGGGTGTGATCTTAAATTCAATCTGGAGTGCCAGAGTGCGCTTGGGCGTTCGTAAATTCAGAGCGTTGTCAGATTGTCAGTTCGTATCGCTCTCGGAGCGTTCAGAGCCACACTGGACGCTCTGGCGGAGGAGTAGGGTTTTATTTATTACATTATTTATACTTTTACTTTTGATACATAAGTATATTATAGCAATTACATTTACTTTTGATACTTATGTATATGTTAAACCAAATACTTTTAGACTTTTACTCAAGTAGTATTTTACTGGGTGGCTTTCACTTTTACCTTGATAGGAAAGGACTCAAGTATCTTTACTTTTACTCAAGTATGACAATTGGGTATTTTTTCCACCACTGCCTGCAATGCTTCCAATGTTAATTCCTGAACTCCCAAAAACCTTTCAGCCGCACGTACAATTAATCTTTACAATCGGTATCCTTCAACTGGTGAACGACGTCAGGAATCTCAACAGGTTGCGGGGCATCCACTGCCATAGCTTCCTCAGCGCCAATCGCTCTTTCAACTATTTCCCGCGCCTCCCAGTAGGAGAACTACTGTACAGTTTCTTGATGTGGATGTTCCCTGATATAAGAAAAATGTATAAATGCCATTGGTCAGTTCCGGTGTTATCAAACTGATGGAATTAAAATTTTTATTGAAGTAGGCACATAGTATACATAACTGGTTAGGATAATTAAAGTGTCAGTTAGGTGAAATAGCTTAGCAGGTTAGGAGACTGAGGTTAAGGTTAGGAAAATGGTGAGGGTTAGGGATTTGTTTACCATGCAGGTTTGGATAACTAATATGGCGGTTAGGAGACTGAGATTAAGTTTAGGAAAAGGGTTAGGCTTAGCTACAATGCTACATTTGTCAACAAGTGTTGTTCCAACGCAAAAGAAACGGCCACGGACCAATGGGGAGCATCAATTGGTGTAAACTTGATATCATGAAACACCCGATATCAGAGAACGCCCCTAATTGCGGTCTGCAATTACACCCTTCTCGGATCAAGGGGGCAGGCTTCCAGTCTATAAGCATGCTTTCCACTGTGCTCAGGGGACATTTTCGTACTGCAGTTCAGCATAAGCAAGGCCCAATTCCCATTGAAGGCCCCATAGCGAAGTCAATAAAAAAAAAGACAATTTAGTTATCAAGTTTGTAAATAAAACATCCTTTGAATTATTCAAGTAATTGCCTTAGAGTCTGATTTTTTCCCCATCACTCAGCCAAAGTTATTAACTATTTTAGATTCATGCTGTGAGGTGGGTGAGCTTATGCCACATGCAGATGCTGAAAGGAAACACACCTCTTGACCTGCGTGTTTATAATGTAGGTTAAGGTGCAGCCTCGTCTCATAGACTAGATGTAACATAGTAAATATAAATCAGGGACTCTCAAAATAGTGTGAAATGTAACCAGAAAAACTTACCTAAGACAGACGGCTACTTAAGAAATTGAATTTTATTAAGCATGGAGGTGGAAATGCAAATTAATTACTTAAAAAACATACAATGTGATTTTCTGGATTTTTGTTTTAGATTCCATCTCTCACAGTTGAAGTGTACCTATGATAAAAATTACAGACCTCTACATGCGATGTAAGTAGAAAAACCTGCAAAATCGGCAGTGTTTCAAATTCTTGTTCTCCCCACTGTAGGTGTTTTACTGTTGGTAATACTAATACAGGGATAACCACTGCTCTATCTAGGTGTTTTAATGTTGGTAATACTAATACAGAGATAACCACTGCTCTATCTAGGTGTTTTAATGTTGGTAATACTAATACAGAGATAACCACTGATCTACCTAGGTGTTTTAATGTGGGTAATACTAATACAGAGATAATACTAATACAGAGATAATACTAATACAGAGATAACCACTGATCTACCTAGGTGTTTTAATGTGGGTAAAACAGAGATAATACTAATACAGAGACAACCACTGATCTACCTAGGTGTTTTAATGTGGGTAAAACAGAGATAATACTAATAGAGACAACCACTGATCTACCTAGGTGTTTTAATGTTGGTAATACAGAGATATCCATTGGACATGCATTTTCCATTATGCCATTGTGTTTACCACTTCAGAACCTTACATCTGTTTGAAGCATATACAGGGCATTATATAAGAGCCCTTGACTTTTTCCACATTTTGTTACGTTACAGCCTTATTCGAAAATTGATTAAATACATTTTTTCCCTCGTCAATATAAACACAATAGCCCATAATGATAAACCGAAAACAGGTTTTTTGAAATTTTAGCAAATTTATACCTTATTTGGTAAGTATTCAGACCCTTTGCTCTGAGACTCCAAATTGAGCTCAAGTGCATCCTGTTTCCATTGATCATCATTGAGATGTTTCTACAACTTGACTGGAGTCCACGTGGTAAATTCAAATGATTGGACATGATTGGAAAAGGAACACACCTGTATATATAAGGTCCCACAGTTGACAGTGCATGTCAGAGCAAAAACCAAGCAATGAGGTCGAAGAAATTGTCCGTTGAGCTTCGAGACAGGTTTGTGGCGAGGCACAGATCTGAGGAAGAAAACCAAAACATTTCTCAAATCTCTGTTGGCTGGGCTCCCTGCTTGTGCCGTCAAACTCCTGCCCCACGTTGGGCGCAAACCTTTTAAAGGCTCCCGAATGGCACTGCAATCCAGTGCAAGAGGCATCACTACAGTCCCTGGTTCGAATTCAGGCTAAATCACATCCGACCGTGATTGGGAGTGCCATAGGGAAGCGCACAATTGGCCCAGCATCGTCCGGGTTTGGCCGCCATTGTAAATAAGAATTTCTTCTTAACTGTTAAATAAAGATTAAATAAAATAAATAAAAAAAAGTGGGAAGCATGCCAGCAAAGTCACTACACAACACATTACTAAACAATACATTAATTGCACTATAACAGTGAGAAAGGGTGCACACAAACTGTTACATAAAGTTGACCGAAAAGCATAGTCCAAACAACTTACCACTGCTACACCTGGCTATCAGCGGAGCCTTGTCTGGCAACGAAACAGTTCATTCAGCCTCATTTTTAAAAAAAACATGGCTGACTTGCTTAAACAAATGACAATTGATATGTACAAACTATGGCATAAGGGGACGACAAGCGGATAAGAGGCAAACCGTAATTTCGATTAAGACATTAATGAGCGAGCTAGAACGGACGTAGTCAATATAACTATTTGTTCAGCCCTTTTGGAATGCAAAGCAACAGAATTCAGAACATGGGCTGTTCTTACAGTGTTCTCCCTGTACGCCAAGTCAGAACCGTAGGATAAATAAAGGGGCATATAAGCAGACAATTAAAATTATTACAATATTCAATTATTACATTTCTCAAAAACAGGTTATAGGGTACATGTGAACCACCAAGTCAGAACAGTAGGCAAAATTAAGAGGTGAAAATAGACCAAATTACAAAGGTGAGGCACATGGGCTACAAACATCTTACTACACAACATACACTTAGTATTACCTTCTTAGCTACAGTATCACATGTAGCCTATACATATTACACACATATTACATCATTTATGCAGCAGCATACAAGACATTTTTGGACTCCCCTTGTTGTGCTGTGCTCACTTGAACAGGAAGGTGGCACAGCAGTCCATCGTGGGCATATTTTGTCATCAAACTTTGTCATCAAAGTCTGGCATTCTCTGGATTTATGGTGCTTTCAAGACAACTGGGAACTCGAGAGAGAAAAAAAAAAAAGGAATCATGATGACGTCAGTGATCTTCAGGTCGTAGCTGTAGAAAGAGGCCCGAGTTCCTAATTTACAATTCCGAGTTGGATGAGTTGAAAACCTATTTTCTCAGTCGTAGCTTGTTTTCCCCCCGAGGTCCCAGTTGTCTTGAACTCACTCAAGTCAGATGTTGCAGTACCGAGTTAAGTTGTTTTGAGCGCGGCACAAATCAAGCTTCATTGACAGCATGGCCAATGTTGAATGTTTACAATTTTAAACTAGGAAAAGAGCCCCTTAATCTTAGACTTGGGACCACAGAGCCACTCCACTGAATAGCACGCTAATGATTGCTTTGCAAAGCTTGCAGTTAGCCACTGATTCCTTGACAAACCACTCATTGTTGAATTTGCAATTTCCAACTTGTTTTGTAATGTTTGTCCAATGGCCGATGAGAACCGATACGTTTAATCTATAATTTCTCATTATTTCTCTTCATATGACAAAGACTAAAAAGGATTTGCCAGTAGATTGTCAACTTGATTCATGATGATGACTGCTAGCTCAGATTTTGAAAGTATGATGTTGACATGATCAGTCCAATCAAAGCGACTGTAGATATCACATGATTTGACATTCTTTTATCTGTGGACAATGACCTTGAGCCTTCTTGGATGGGCACTTCTAATGTAACTCTATGGCAACACCCACGGGGCTTGAATTTTCAAGTTCTACCCTTAGGCTTGGCAGTGACGTATTGTCCCAATGAATGACAGAACACTGAGCCAATCACGGCGCAAAGCTCCGTATTTTCTGCTGGCTTGCCCAACCTCCACAGAAAGCACTGAGCTAGGCTGAAACACCTGCATTTTGGAGCTGCCTTACTCAAGAAAACAAAAAAGAGACCATGTCTGTATGAGGCTTTAATAACAACTCAATTACAGGGACAGAGAGAACTCCTGACTGTAGTCATACAAAAACCATTCATACTGTCAGATCTAATATGAAGAACTGAAAACTAAAGAGAAGAAGAGGTTGACCAGTACATATTCATGTAACTTTATTTTTCATTGGCAGATCAATAACGTTTTCTTCAATGCAGTTATCCAAACACATTCATGATCAGTAACTAAAATAACTAATCTAGTTTTAAAGACAATTAATAAACACATGTATTCATTTCATAAGCTGTGTATCATTAAATAAAGTTCCCCCCCAAACTAATGGTGAAAAGTGATCATCACACCATCTCTATCTGATACATGTTAGGGGTGGAAGGTAGCCTAGTGGTTAGAGCGTTGGGCCAATAACCAAAATGTTGCTAGATTGAATCCCCGAGGTGACAAGGTAAAAATCTGTTGTTCTGCTTCTGAACAAGGCAGTTAACCCACCGTTCCTAGGCCATCATTGTAAATGAGAATTTGTTCTTAGCTGACTTGCCTAGTTAAATAAAGGTTCAATAAATAAAAAAAGTGTATACTAGCTCTTTCCCATAGAATACTGCAGAGGGACAACCTGGTCTCACAGCAAAACGTATTATATTATACAAAAAACATCCATGCCACTCCATTTTGTATGTTAGGTTACATTACATTGGACTACCAATATAAACTGAACTAAAATATAAACTAAACTTGTAAAGTGTTGGTTTCATGAGCTGAAAAATCCAACAATGTTCCATATGCACAAAAAGCTTTTGTCGCTCAAATGTTGTGCACAACTTTGTTTATATCTCTGTTAGTGAGCATTTCAGCCTTTGTCAAGATAATCCATATTAACATCCATCCATATCAAGATGCTGATAAAACAGCATTATCATTACACAGGTGCACCTTGTGCTGGGGGACAATAAAAGGCCACACAACACAATGTCACAGATGTCTCAAGTTGAGGGAATGTGCAATTGTCATGATGACTGCAGGAATGTCCACCAGAGCTGTTGCCAGAGAACTCAATATTTATATCTCTACCATAAGTCACCTCTAACGTCCTTTTAGAGAATTTGGCAGGACATCCAACAGGCCTCACAACTGCAGATCACATGTAACCACGTTGCTAAAGTCCTCCGTGATAAGATTCAAACACGCAACCTTTGGCTAGACGTTTGAGTTACACGCCCATCCTTCCACAGAGCAGGAGTAAGGCTTCTCTCCTACGTGTAAATGTTGGTGTGTTTTTCAGCTGCCCGGTTGAAACTCTCCCCACAGACCGAGTCAGACCAGGCTGAGATGGAAGCAGTACCACCCAGTCAATTGTCAGACTAGTGTCTGACAAATCTCAAATCAAAATGAGGATCCTCACAGAGGGTGAGGACAACACTAAGTGCACATCTTTACAGTAGAAGCTAACAAAACAAAGCACACGAAAACTGACAAGATGCACACTGATCAGTAAAGTAAAGAGAGGCTAACATTATGTAATGCTCCCTTTCCTCTGGACAGTTCTCTCACAGTGAGAAACAACAGGATTTCAATAGAGTGTTCTATACTTTCTTCATTTGATCCAATTCAACGTTACAACTTATTTTATGAGATGAATTAAGTGATGGAGTGACTTTATTCTTAGCTGGTCAGAGAACTGATGAGGCTTTTCTCCTTAATGTACACGTTGGTGTGTTTTTAAGTTGCTCTGGTGAGAGAAACTCTTGCCACAGCCAGAGCAGACGTAAGGCTTCTCTCCTGTGTGTGTTCTCTGATGAACTTTTAGCTCATTTGATGTTTTAAAACATTTTCCACAGACAGAGCAGTAATAAGGCTTCTCTCCTGTATGGGTTCTCTGATGTACTTTTAGCTCAGTTGATGTTTTGAAGCATTTTACACAGTCAGAGCAGGAGTAAGGGTTTTCTCCTGTATGTATACGTTCATGTGTTTTTAAGGAATCCAATCGGGAGAAACTCTTCCCACAGTCAGAGCAGAAGTAAGGCTTCTCTCCTGTATGTGTTCTCTGATGAAGTTTTAGCTCAGTTGATGTTTTAAAACATTTTCCACAGTCAGAGCAGAAGTAACGCCTCTCTCATGTATGTGTTCTCTGATGTACTTTTAGCTCAGTTGATGTTTTGAAGCATTTTCCACAGTCAGAGCAGGAGTATGGCTTCTCTCCTGTATGTATACGTTCATGTGATTTCAAGTTATCCAATCGGGAGAAACGTTTTCCACAGTCAGAGCAGTAGTAAGGCATCTCTCCTGTATGTATACGTTCATGTGATTTCAAGGTATCCGATCGGGAGAAACTCTTCCCACAATCAGAGCAGGAGTAAGGCTTCTCTCCTGTATGTATTTGTTGGTGTGCTTTTAAGCTGCTCATTTGAGAGAAACTCTCCCCACAGGCAGAGCAGTAGTAAGGCTTCTCTCCCGTATGTATACGTTGGTGTGTTTTTAAGGTATCCAGTCGAGAGAAACTCACCCCACAGTCAGAGCAGGAGTAAGGCTTCTCTCCTGTGTGTATTTGTAGGTGTATTTTTAGCTTTGATAGAAATGGGAAAATCTCCACACAATGTGGGCAGTGGTGAGACCTCTTAGCTCTGTGATCTTCCTGCTGTTGCTCTCTGGATGTAGAGAATGTCTCAACATGGTCTCCTGTGTGAACAACATCAGAAGAACCAGTCAGTTGGTGTGATATACATGTCAGTCAAATGTATTTTATGAAGCCCTTTTTACATCAGTAGTTGTCACAAAGTGCTTTACAGAAACCCAGCCTAAAATCCCCAAAGAGCAAGCAATGCAGATGTAGAAGCACAGTGGCCACGAAAAACTCGCTAGAAAGCAGGAACCTCGGAACAAACCTAAAGAGGAACCAGGCTCTGAGGGGTGGCCAGTCCTCTTCTGGCTGTTCCGGGTGACATATAAATTCATGTAAGTCGGCTGTTACAGAACGGGAATAAAACTATTTTAAAACTGGGTAGGAGTCAAAAACTAAAAAGGGGCGAAAGTCAAACACTATGAGCCATATCATCCTCCATTCACTATCACAAGAGTTAGAAACTACACAGCCGTATCACAGAACTTAACTACTTCACATCTTTAGTCTCCTCTCTGATCACTCCAGACAGCCCAGTGAATAAAACACAATACTGGTGTCAAAACATGCAAGTCTCAGTAGCATGAAATAACATATACCTTCTCATTGAAACAGTTCATCATGAAACAGTTCTCCTGCAACTTTTTTTTTTTAATTTTTTTTTTTTTTAAATAAATTGTATCCCCTTTTCTCCCCAATTTTCGTGGTATCCAATCGCTAGTAATTACTATCTTGTCTCATCGCTACAACTCCCGTACGGGCTCGGGAGAGACGAAGGTCGAAAGCCATGCGTCCTCCGAAGCACAACCCAACCAAGCCGCACTGCTTCTTAACACAGCGCGCCTCCAACCCGGAAGCCAGCCGCACCAATGTGTCGGAGGAAACACCGTGCACCCGCCCCCCTCGGTTAGCGCGCACTGCGCCCGGCCCGCCACAGGAGTCGCTGGAGCGCGATGAGACAAGGATATCCCTACCGGCCAAACCCTCCCTAACCCGGACGACGCTATGCCAATTGTGCGTCGCCCCACGGACCTCCCGGTCGCGGCCGGCTGCGACAGAGCCTGGGCGCGAACCCAGAGACTCTGCGCCACCCGGGAGGCCCCCTACTGCAACTTTTCATGCACAGTGGGAAGTTAGAACGAACAACAAACTTAGTTAGATAGAACCTGCTCTTACCATGAGAAACAGATTTCCCAATATTCTCCTCCTCTTCTTCATCTTTAATGTTGACATTCAGCTCCAGTGTTTGACTGCAGTCTTCCAGCTTCACTGATGCCATCTCTGGATCCTGCAGTGCAAACTGGGCTCGACTGTCACAATCAGGACCCAGTGACTGTAGGTTTGGACTCAGTGTGGAAGGAGAGAGGCAGGCTGGGTCTGTCCTCACTGTTGATGTTACCGGCTTCAGACTTGATTCAAGTCGTCCTGTAGATATAATGAGAAACGGACACAAAGAGTTATTGTCTTGACAGTTCTGCCACTTTCTTTATTATAACGAAATATATAAAAATGTTATTTTGTTAATTTCTCTCATTTCCATATATCAGGTAATTAATCATTGACAACAAAACATGAATTCACATTAGACAAAGTACACACTTTAAATTACACAACATAAGTGCACTTAATCTATAGTAGATCTCCTAAATTCACATAAATGCATAAATGACTCAAAAACCATTTAGTACAAGATTGCAGTATGTTGTAGGCAGTACTATGTACTATTTTCCTGAATAATATTCACTGTATTATTTAGCGTTATGTTGGCCTTTGGCCGTCCCTATCTACCGTCCAACGGAGAGGGATGGAGGACAGAGATAGGGAGACAGGACAGAGATAGGGGAGACAGGACAGAGATAGGGAGACAGGACAGAGATAGGGAGACAGGACAGAGATAGGGAGACAGGACAGAGATAGGGAGACAGGACAGAGATAGGGAGACAGGACAGAGATAGGGATGGAGGACACACACACAGAGAAAGAGAGAGTGAGAGAACGAGAGCGAGCGAGAGATGGAGGACAAAGAGAGAGAGATGGAGGACAGAGAGAGGGATGGAGGACAGAGAGAGGGATGGAGGACAGAGAGAGAGATGGAGGACAAAGAGAGAGATGGAGGACAGAGAGAGGGAGAGAGGACAGAGAGAGGGAGAGATGACAGAGAGAGGGAGAGATGACAGAGAGGGAGAGAGGACAGAGAAAGAGGACAGAAAAAGAGAGAGAGGACAGAGAAAGAGAGAGAGACGGAGGACAGAAAGAGAGAGGACAGAGAGAGGGAGAGAGGACAGAGAGAGGGAGAGAGGACAGAGAGAGGACAGAGAAAGAGAGAGAAAGAGAGAGGACAGAGAAAGAGAGAGAGACGGAGGACAGAAAGAGAGCGGACAGAGAGAGGGAGAGAGGACAGAGAGAGGGAGATAGGACAGAGAAAGAGAGAGTGATGGACTGACCTGCTGGGAGAGGTAGATATAGGGGTGTGTGTGTGTGTGTGTGTGTGTGTGTGTGTGTGTGTGTGTGTGTGTGTGTGTGTGTGTGTGTGTGTGTGTGTGTGTGTGTGTGTGTGTGTGTGTGGAGAAAGAGTGTGTGATATGAACAATTAATCAAACTTAATCAAACAGTACCGACCACTCCCCCTCTTTTGTTTTGAGTGAGGCAGCTCCAAAAGGAAGGTGTTTCAGCCTAGAGAAATATTGAGAAATTATAGATAAAACGTATCGGTGCTCATCGGCCATTGGACATAAACATTACACACCTAGGTAGAGCAGTGGCTATCTCTGTATTAGTATTATTCACATTAAAACACCTAGGTAGATCAGTGATTCTCTCGGTATTAGTATTATCTCTGTATTACTCACATTAAACACCTAGGTAGAGCAGTGGTTATCTCGGTATTAGTATTATCTCTGTATTACCCACGTTAAAACACCTAGGTAGAGCAGTGGTTCTCTCGGTATTAGTATTATCTCTGTATTACCCACATTATAACACCTAGGTAGATCAGTGGTTATCTCTGTACTAGTATTATTCACATTAAAACACCTAGGTAGAGCAGTGATTATCTCTGTATTAGTATTATCTCTGTATTACCCACATTATAACACCTAGGTAGAGCAGTGGTTCTCTCTGTATTAGTATTATCTCTGTATTATCCACGTTAAAACACCTAGGTAGAGCAGTGGTTATCTCTGTATTAGTATTATCTCTGTATTACCCACATTAAAACACCTAGGTAGATCAGAGAGGACAGAGCATGTGGCTTTGTAACACAGGTGTTTCATCTCCAAACTGGGATGATTTTAACAGTGCAACGCCACACAGGCCTCATGCCTCTCAGGTAGGAGAGTACCAGAAATAAATTAATAAAAAACACAAAATAGTATGATATATAACGTTTTTATGGTTACATAAGACAGATGGTTACTTAATAAATGGAATTTGGTGGTGCTGTACTGTAACAGCGAGCTGAGCCAGTTGAAAATATTGACGCCAGGGATATATTGTTGGTGACTGTGTGTTCCTTCATTAGTTTTGAGAGTCCCAGATTTATATTTACTATGTTACATCTAGTCTATGAGACGAGGCTGCACCTTAACCTACATTATAAACACGCAGATCAAGAGGTGTGTTTTTATTTGTCAAACGGCAGTCAAGCATCGATCACAATGTCACCAGAATAAGACCCTGGAAATGTATTGGAAAGGAGTATCAAGATAACCTTGCACTTTCACCAAGCTGTGAAGGTAATCCTGTTGTGTAATCTGTAATAAACTGCATGGTTTCCCGAGCGGTAGTGGGAGGACCACACACCGTATCATCGCGTGACTCCAAGTTTACTTCCATATCATGGTTATTATAGCAAGATTTGTACATAAAGCCGTTTACATCGCCATTTCTCGCATAATACATTTAAACGCCTACGGTGGTAGGCTTGATCACCGACGACGACGAGACAGCCTATAGGGAGGAGGTCAGAGACCTGGCAGTGTGGTGCCATGACAACAACCTCTCCCTCAACATGGGCAAAACTAAGGAGCTTATCAAGGACTAAAGGAAACAGAGGGCCGAACACGCCCCCCATTCACCTTGACGGGGATGTAGTGGAGCGGGTCGAGAGCGTTGAGTTCCTCAGTATTACCACAATTAACCCTGCAGATTCATCCTGTATTACCTCAATTAACCCTGCAGATTGATCCTGTATTACCTCAATTAACCCTGCAGATTCATCCTGTATTACCTCAATTAACCCTGCAGATTCATCCTGTATTACCTCAATTAACCCTGCAGATTGATCCTGTATTACCTCAATTAACCCTGCAGATTCATCCTGTATTACCTCAATTAACCCTGCAGATTCATCCTGTATTACCTCAATTAACCCTGCAGATTCATCCTGTATTACCACAATTAACCCTGCAGATTCATCCTGTATTACCACAATTAACCCTGCAGATTCATCCTGTATTACCTCAATTAACCCTGCAGATTCATCCTGTATTACCTCAATTAACCCTGCAGATTCATCCTGTATTACCACAATTAACCCTGCAGATTCATCCTGTATTACCTCAATTAACCCTGCAGATTGATCCTGTATTACCTCAATTAACCCTGCAGATTCATCCTGTATTACCTCAATTAACCCTGCAGATTGATCCTGTATTACCTCAATTAACCCTGCAGATTCATCCTGTATTACCTCAATTAACCCTGCAGATTCATCCTGTATTACCTCAATTAACCCTGCAGATTCATCCTGTATTACCTCAATTAACCCTGCAGATTCATCCTGTATTACCTCAATTAACCCTGCAGATTCATCCTGTATTACCTCAATTAACCCTGCAGATTGATCCTGTATTACCTCAATTAATCCTGCAGATTCATCCTGTATTACCTCAATTAACCCTGCAGATTCATCCTGTATTACCTCAATTAACCCTGCAGATTCATCCTGTATAACCTCAATTAACCCTGCAGATTCATCCTGTATTACCACCCTGCACATTGATCCTGTATTACCACCCTGCACATTGATCCTGTATTACCACCCTGCACATTGATCCTGTATTACCACCCTGCACATTGATCCTGTATTACCACAATTAACCCTGCAGATTGATCCTGTATTACCTCAATTAACCCTGCAGATTCATCCTGTTTTACCTCAATTAACCCTGCAGATTCATCCTGTATTACCTCAATTAACCCTGCAGATTCATCCTGTATTACCTCAATTAACCCTGCAGATTCATCCTGTATTACCTCAATTAACCCTGCAGATTCATCCTGTATTACCTCAATTAACCCTGCAGATTCATCCTGTATTACCTCAATTAACCCTGCAGATTCATCCTGTTTTACCTCAATTAACCCTGCAGATTCATCCTGTATTACCTCAATTAACCCTGCAGATTCATCCTGTATTACCTCAATTAACCCTGCAGATTCATCCTGTATTACCTCAATTAACCCTGCAGATTGATCCTGTATTACCTCAATTAACCCTGCAGATTGATCCTGTATTACCTCAATTAACCCTGCAGATTCATCCTGTATTACCTCAATTAACCCTGCAGATTCATCCTGTATTACCACAATTAACCCTGCAGATTCATCCTGTATTACCTCAATTAACCCTGCAGATTCATCCTGTTTTACCTCAATTAACCCTGCAGATTCATCCTGTATTACCTCAATTAACCCTGCAGATTCATCCTGTATTACCACAATTAACCCTGCAGATTCATCCTGTATTACCTCAATTAACCCTGCAGATTCATCCTGTATTACCACAATTAACCCTGCAGATTCATACTGTATTACCACAATTAACCCTGCAGATTCATCCTGTATTACCTCAATTAACCCTGCAGATTGATCCTGTATTACCACAATTAACCCTGCAGATTCATCCTGTATTACCTCAATTAACCCTGCAGATTCATCCTGTATTACCTCAATTAACCCTGCAGATTGATCCTGTATTACCACAATTAACCCTGCAGATTCATCCTGTATTACCACAATTAACCCTGCAGATTCATCCTGTATTACCTCAATTAACCCTGCAGATTCATCCTGTATTACCTCAATTAACCCTGCAGATTCATCCTGTATTACCTCAATTAATGTCACGATCTTTCAAGATCGAACCCAGAAGCAGACCAGGACAAGGAGCGTAGGAAGAAGGTGAGTATTTATTTACAGTGAAATGTGAAAAGGTAGATATATCCAGATGGCGTAGCGGGCAGCGGTGGTGAGTAGATGAGAGGAAATAGGTGAATCCAATGTAGTAGCAGAATCCTCTGTCAACCAGGCGGGAATGGAGTGAATGATCCAGGTGAGTAACTGAAGACAAAACAAACGGAGGTAAGTTCAAGGCAAGCAATACGTAAATGAAAACAACAAAACAAATTCTATCCAACTGGAGTCTGGTACTCAGGCACAACATACTGTTCATGGCTAACGATCCGGCAGGGAATGGAAGTCAGGTCAGAGCTTTTGAAGGGTAGAGATGATGATCAGGACAGGTGTGCAGATTACTGACGGGAAACAGGTGCGGGTGAAATCAATCTCCCAATGAGCTAATTCGCCCGGCAACCAGACAGGGTGCGTTCCAGGACACCTGAAACACACTCCAGGACAGACACACAGGCAAACCCAGACTCAGGAAGCGGGATTCGTGACAGTACCCCCCCTCCGACGAACGCCACCGGGCGGACTACCTGGAGCGCCAGGATGGAGGCGGTAGAAGTCACGAATCAGGTCGTCATCCAGAATCTGTCGCCGAGGAATCCAACTCCTCTCCTCTGGACCATATCCTTCCCAGTCCACTAGAAACTGGTACCCTCGACCCCGCCGTCTGGAGTCCATGATGCGGCGCACCGTGTAGACAGGACCACCTCCGATCATCCGAGGAGGAGGAGGACGAGGAGGAGGAGGCAACAGAGGACTGAGGTGAACCGGCTTGAGACAGGAGACATGAAAAGTGGGATGCACTCTAAGTGTTGCAGGCAACTTGAGTCGAACCACCACAGGATTTATGATTCTCTCCACTACAAACGGACCAATGAACTTAGGTGACAACTTCCTTGACTCCGTCCGTAGAGGAAGATCCCGTGTAGCCAACCAAACCTTATCTCCAACCGTATAAGCTGGGGCAGGAATACGGCGACGGTTCGCCTGTATCTGATACCGGTCAGAAACTCTAAGGAGAGCCTTCCTGGCCCGATGCCAGGTCTGGTGGCAACGACGAATATGGGTCTGGACAGAGGGAACCGAGAGATCCCTCTCCTGAGAAGGAAACAAAGGAGGTTGGTATCCGTAAAGGCATTGGAAGGGAGACATCCCAGTGGCAGATGAAGGAAGGGTATTATGGGCATACTCAACCCAGGGTAATTGAGATGACCAAGAGGTGGGATCAGAGGAGACAAGACAACGCAGCGTGGACTCCATCTTCTGGTTGGCTCTCTCCGCTTGACCATTAGATTGTGGGTGAAATCCAGAAGTGAGACTGACTGTAGCTCCAATGGCCAAACAGAAGGATTTCCAGACAGCAGAGGTAAACTGAGGACCACGGTCAGACACAATGTCACTGGGCAATCCGTGAACCCTGAAAACCTCCCTGACCAGGATCTCGGACGTCTCCGTAGCCGATGGAAGCTTGGAGAGAGGAACAAAATGAGCAAACTTGCTGAATCTGTCCACAATGGTCAGAATGACCGTGTTCCCAACAGAAGGGGGCAATCCCGTGACAAAATCCAGGGCCAGATGCGACCAAGGTCGCCGAGGAATAGGTAGGGGGTGAAGAAGCCCAGAGCTGGGCCGATTGGTACTCTTGTTCTGGGCACAAACAGGACATGCGGCAACAAACCTCCGGGTATCTTCTCCCATGGCAGGCCACCAAAAACGTCTGCGCAGTAGTGCCATAGTCCGAGCAATGCCAGGGTGACAAGCTATCTTGCTGGCGTGGGACCACTGAAGGACAGCAGAACGGACCGACTCGGGTACGAACAACCGACCGGGTGGACCGTTACCGGGGCCGGGCTGCGTCCGAAGGGCCGCCATCACATCCTCCTCTATCCTCCATGTAACGGCTCCCACGACAACATTCTGGGGAAGAATCGTCTCAGTCTTGACCCCACTCTCCTCCGTCTTAGAGAACATCCGGGACAGGGCGTCCGCCTTCCCGTTCTTAGACCCAGGTCGGAACGTCAGGGAAAAATTGAAACGTCCAAAAAACAAGGCCCACCTAGCCTGACGGGCGTTGAGACGTTTAGCCGATTGTACGTAAGCCAGATTCTTGTGGTCAGTCCAGACCACAAACGGTTGCTCCGCTCCCTCCAACCAGTGCCGCCACTCCTCCAAGGCAAGCTTCACAGCGAGAAGCTCCCGGTTACCCACATCGTAGTTTCTTTCAGCTGGAGAAAGACGACCAGAGTAGAAAGCGCAGGGATGGAGTTTACCGTCAGTGGAGCTACGCTGGGACAGGATGGCGCCCACACCCACATCAGAAGCATCCACTTCCACAACGAACTGACGGGAAGTGTCAGGTTGAGAGAGAATCGGGGCGTTGGTGAATCGGCTCTTCAAGTCCAGAAATGCTCGGTCTGCCTCAGGAGTCCAACAGAACTTTCTGGTGCAAGACGTCAGGGCAGTTAAAGGTGCAGCCACCCGGCTGTAGTCACGGATAAACCTCCGATAAAAATTCGCAAACCCCAGGAATCTCTGGAGCTGCAATCTTGTACCGGGCTGGACCCAATCCCGAACCGCCCGAACCTTCTCTTGGTCCATCTTGATCTCTCCCCTGGATATGATGTACCCGAGGAAGGACGTTGTATGGGCGTGAAAATCACACTTCTCCGCCTTCACGAACAGACGGTTCTCCAATAACCGCTGCAGGACCTGCTTGACATGCAGAACGTGGCTAGAAAGCTCCTTTGAGAAGATGAGGATATCATCCAGGTAAACGAACACAAAAATACCAATCATATCTCTCAAAACGTCATTCACCATACTTTGGAACACCGCCGGAGCGTTGGTCAGTCCAAACGGCATCACCTGGTACTCAAAATGTCCCATCGGAGTATTGAACCCAGTCAACCACTCGTCCCCCTCCTTGATCCGAACCAAATGATAAGCATTACGTAAATCAAGCTTCGTAAAAACCGTAGCACCCTGTAAGGAATCGAAAGCCGAGCTCATCAAGGGCAGGGGATACTTGTTCTTAACCGTAATCTCATTCAAACCCCGATAATCAATACACGGTCGAAGAGAACCATCCTTCTTGCTCACAAAAAAAAATCCTGCTCCCAAAGGTGATGACGATGGCCGAATGAGACCTGTAGCTAGAGACTCCTTGATGTAGGTCTCCAAGGCCTCACGTTCCGGTCGAGAGATACTGTATAACCGTCCCTTGGGAAAGGCAGATCCAGGAAACAGATTAATCGCACAATCATAAGGTCGGTGGGGAGGAAGAGACAGAGCCTTCTGTTTACTGAATACCTCACCAAACTCGTGATATGTTTCTGGAACCAGGGACAAATCAGGAGGAGCAGAGTCACTGACCTGACTGGAAACAGCAGGAGAACAGGCAGTCCTAAGGCAGTTAGCATGACACTCAATGTTCCAACTAGTTACCTTCCCTGTCACCCAATCAAACGAGGGATTGTGTTCCTTCAGCCAGGGGTAACCAAGAACCAGATGAACATGGGGCGAGGACAAAATGAAGAAAGAGATAAACTCTGAATGATTTCCCGACACCAACATCTTAACCGGTTCAGTCCTCATAGTGATCCGTGCCAGACTACTGCCGTTCAGAGTGGTTGCTTCAATGGCTTCCGGCAATTGCTCCTTGGAAAGCCCCAGCTGTTCCACCAAGTCGGCATCCATAAAGTTGCCATCGGCACCTGAATCGATAAAAGCGTTCAGGTCAAAACTCTGATCCTTATTCATAAGGGTCGCAGGAAAACGGGGTCTGACAAGATCCTTGAGAGATTGAAACTGGCTCGCTAAAATTCCTCCCAAATTTAGCGAGCCGGGCAGTTTAACGGGCGCTGTGGACAAGCGGAGTTGTAATGTCCCGATCTACCACAGTAGAAAGAGCTATTGGTCTCACGTCTACGTTGGCGCTCCTCCTTAGTTAGCCCGTGTCGCCCCACTTGCATTGGTTCAGAATCTGGTGGCAAGACTCCTCCACTAATCCCGTGTGGAGAATAACGATCAATACGTCCTGGTTCACCTCCTGAACCGAATGGTAACCGAGTTACAGATTGATTGGATAGACCCCACTGCTTCTCCCTCCTTCTCTCTCGGACTCTATTATCAACCCGAATAGATAAAGCGACCAAGCTGTCTAAGTCACTAGGCTCTGGATAAGAAATCAGCTCATCCTTAAGTTCATCTGACAACCCCTTGTAAAAAACCGCTTGTAGTGACTCCTCATTCCAACCACTCTCCACAGCCAATGTCCTGAACTCAATCATAAAATCTGCCACACTGCGATCTCCTTGGCGAAGAGAGAACAAACGTTTAGCTGCGTCCTTACCTCGGACTGGATGATCAAAAAGCTTCCTCATCTCTCCCGTGAACTCCTGATATGAAGCCGTGCAGGTTCCCTGTCGTTCCCAAACGGCTGAAGCCCATTCCAGAGCTCTTCCACGCAACAGTTCAATAACCAAGGCTATCCTAGCCTTGTCAGTGGCGTAAGAATGGGGCTGTAGATCAAACACTAACCCACACTGCATAAGAAACGAACGGCATTTTCCCAAATCCCCTTCATATTTATCAGGCGTCGGTACCTTGGGTTCACGAAATGGAACCGCTTCAGACACGGCAGGTGAGATGGGTGAAACCGGTGGTGAATGAATCACCTGCAAACTGAGCTGATCCTGGACTTGTGTCAAGCTAGCAGATAAATTCTGGATCGAACTCGCTATCTCCTGTAGCGCCGTATTGTGTTGTCCCAATTTCTTCTCCTGCAGGGTAATGGCATGGCAAACGGAGTCCAGGTCCGCTGGGTTCATTACTGGCCGGATCGTTCTGTCACGATCTTTCAAGATCGAACCCAGAAGCAGACCAGGACAAGGAGCGTAGGAAGAAGGTGAGTATTTATTTACAGTGAAATGTGAAAAGGTAGATATATCCAGATGGCGTAGCGGGCAGCGGTGGTGAGTAGATGAGAGGAAATAGGTGAATCCAATGTAGTAGCAGAATCCTCTGTCAACCAGGCGGGAATGGAGTGAATGATCCAGGTGAGTAACTGAAGACAAAACAAACGGAGGTAAGTTCAAGGCAAGCAATACGTAAATGAAAACAACAAAACAAATTCTATCCAACTGGAGTCTGGTACTCAGGCACAACATACTGTTCATGGCTAACGATCCGGCAGGGAATGGAAGTCAGGTCAGAGCTTTTGAAGGGTAGAGATGATGATCAGGACAGGTGTGCAGATTACTGACGGGAAACAGGTGCGGGTGAAATCAATCTCCCAATGAGCTAATTCGCCCGGCAACCAGACAGGGTGCGTTCCAGGACACCTGAAACACACTCCAGGACAGACACACAGGCAAACCCAGACTCAGGAAGCGGGATTCGTGACAATTAACCCTGCAGATTCATCCTGTATTACCTCAATTAACCCTGCAGATTGATCCTGTATTACCTCAATTAACCCTGCAGATTCATCCTGTATTACCTCAATTAACCCTGCAGATTGATCCTGTATTACCTCAATTAACCCTGCAGATTCATCCTGTATTACCTCAATTAACCCTGCAGATTCATCCTGTATTACCACAATTAACCCTGCAGATTGATCCTGTATTACCTCAATTAACCCTGCAGATTCATCCTGTATTACCTCAATTAACCCTGCAGATTCATCCTGTATTACCACAATTAACCCTGCAGATTCATCCTGTATTACCTCAATTAACCCTGCAGATTCATCCTGCATTACCTCAATTAACCCTGCAGATTCGTCCTGTATTACCTCAATTAACCCTGCAGATTCATCCTGTATTGCCTCAATTAACCCTGCAGATTCATCCTGTATTACCTCAATTAACCCTGCAGATTCATCCTGTATTACCTCAATTAACCCTGCAGATTCATCCTGCATTACCTCAATTAACCCTGCAGATTCGTCCTGTATTACCTCAATTAACCCTGCAGATTCATCCTGCATTACCTCAATTAACCCTGCAGATTCGTCCTGCATTACCTCAATTAACCCTGCAGATTCGTCCTGTATTACCTCAATTAACCCTGCAGATTCATCCTGTATTACCTCAATTAACCCTGCAGATTCATCCTGTATTACCTCAATTAACCCGGCAGATTCATCCTGCATTACCACAATTAACCCTGCAGATTCATCCTGTATTACCTCAATTAACCCTGCAGATTCGTCCTGTATTACCTCAATTAACCCTGCAGATTCATCCTGTATTACCTCAATTAACCCTGCAGATTCATCCTGTATTACCTCAATTAACCCTGCAGATTCATCCTGTATTACCTCAATTAACCCTGCAGATTCATCCTGTATTACCTCAATTAACCCTGCAGATTCATCCTGTATTACCTCAATTAACCCTGCAGATTCATCCTGTATTACCCAGCCCAGCCTCACATTCAATTCGCGCATATATGTACAAAATGTATTTCAGCAGATTTCGTGCGTTTTTGTGCATTTTTGGGGTGGTTCAATTCGTTTGAAAATACACGAATTTCTGTGCTACTTAATTCGTGCGAAAATACACGAATTTCTGTGCTACTTAATTCGTGCGAAAAGACACGAATTTAACCAGTAGGCGACACACAAGCCGTTGCAACAACCATAGACGCGATCGCCTGTATTTATTTATTTTACGTTATGAATATATAGATATTTTGTCTTTTTTTTAAACCATATAACCATAAGAGGTTATATATATATTGTCTTTATTTAATCCCTATTAAAACATTGTGGTTTTATGCCTATATGTACTGTTTTCGATTTTTCTGAACAGACTTCAGTATAGAATGAATCATTCAATGCATGTAGGCTAATGGTGTTTTATTCGGTTGTAGTTCCATGTATTTCTTAAAAAACAAACGTGTAAACCATTTTTATTGACCAGAATGTAACTGAAAATACAATGGCAGCCTTGCCATTGTCCATCAATAACAAAACATTTTTTTTTCGTATAACATTTGGGGAAACGTATGCAGTCATTGTAGTCTTACATTTTGTTGGCCAACCAAAATTACCAAAACGTTAACCCGTAATAAGGCTAGGGTGGCTGAGTGTAAATACATGGCTCTGAGTGTAAACACCTTTTCACTAGAAACGTTCTTGTGTTCAAATTACCGTCAGTGCGAAATAGCTAGAAACCTTTCGTATTTCCACTTGGCTGCACCTACTGTTACGATAACGATAAATCAAGTGCAATACCTGCGTCGACCTGTGTCGAGCAGCAAAACACCGGAAAGCTTCTAGCCTACCGGAAAGTTACAAGAAGAACAAGAATAGTTACCTCATCCGGTCATGTCACACTTGTTGTTTATAGATTTTTCTCCCACACCAGATGTCTGGACCCTGGACAGATAACAGGTAGGTCGCCAGTTCGTCCCTTGTTGTCAGAAATACAGCATGCATACACATTTGTTTAGTGTTTGTTAAAGTGTTTGGTTTAAAAAACGTGTTAAACCAGTAAGGAAGGTTACGTAACTAAGGTGAATAAAGTTGCATACACAACATAGAATGTGTGGATATTTTTGGTGCATTACTTGCGTATATTTGGATATCATTCTCACTTATTATTTTAGCCACCTATACATTAGGCTATATATTCCCCTTTTTCCTCTTTGCATCTTCAAAGAAATACACATTGCCACTTAATCTGTATTCATCTTGTGACTTTTCCTTAGAAGAAGGAGAGAGGGACCCTAGGAGGTACGTAAAGGAGTTGATGAAATCCTGTTAAGACAGACAATCAGGTGAGAGGTCCTAACTAGTCAATGATCTAAATTTATCAAAACTTGTAGACACTGTAGCCTTTAAGGACTGGAGTTGCACACATGCCATAGAACAACATGAACAAGGAAGTGACAGACTAATAGTGCAATGTTGGTAAATGGTGACAGACTGACTGATCTGCAAGTAATAATAAATATGTATTTGTTATGCAAAGTGATTTGTAGATCAGTCAGTCTGTGTGGAGAAGGATGAAGACCTTTAGTGACGTGCAGAACATAGTAAAACACACACGCTATCAATGACATGCAGCTTTTGTCATAGACGGGGGAGGTTACTATGTGAAGGAATGTGTTAGTGTAACAGTATAACTTTAGTACGTCCCCTCGCCCCGACCTCGAACCAGGGACCCTCTGCACACATCAACAACTGTCGCCCACGAAGCATCGTTACCCATCGCTCCACAAAGGCCACGGCCCTTGCAGAGCAAGGGGCAACCCTACTTAAGTCTCAGAGCAAGTGACGTAACTGATTGAAATGCTAGTAGCGCGTACCCGCTAACTAGCTAGCCATTTCACATCCGTTACATTAGGATTGGAAGTTTTCTCTTTATGTTTCTTTTGAGATGGTATGGCCTCTGAGGACCCCCAAGACCAACTGGATGAGGCTATTAAAATGGCAGAACGCCTTGCTGAGGAGCTCAACCCAGAGAAGGACCCACAAGCCCAACTGGACGAGGCAATTAATGAGGCAAAAAGACTGGCTGAGGAGCTCAACCCAGAACGGGTAATGTAACAAGTCGTACATTACCGGTAATGTAACCCCTACAGCTCCCATACGTGCATAAATATTCCCAACACAACCCCAGCACCACAGCGTTATGATTTATCATTGCTTTTTGTTTGTCAAAGTAGACCCCACATGGCACAAATGTGAATTTAAACGTAGACTCCGTGATATGATCTGAACACGGGCATCAATGATGTTGCCCATTCAGCATGAGGCACAAGGGTGCACTAATTAGCATCCTTGTGAACTTCTACACATGTTAGCAGTGTGAGTGAGCCAGAACATGGGTCTACTGCAGGTGCCTTTCCTCAGCTGACAAATCACTTCACCTTATGTGGAAATAAAATGATTGCTTGTGCTCCATATGTGCACAAGCGAGCCATGCTTGTGGGAGAATTTTATTAGTGGGCCATCCATGATAATTGAAATGCACTTTTTAGGAAAATAATAAGAAAAAGACAAACAAGCCTCCAGGGATTAGGTTCAGATGGAGACAAAGGGATGAGAGAGGACAGATTGTTTCTCAAACCAGGAAGGCAACTACATCCACTTCTTTTGGTAAGTTTCATCCCGTCTAGGTGTTTAATTTTATTGATCCCTGATCTGACTTTTTCCTTTCAAACATACTGTATCATAGTATATCAAACTTTTGTTGCCGTGCCATAGGCCGGTCTAGTACCATCTACCCACAGCACATAATATATTACATGCAGGTCTGATCCCACCTTTCCCTTTCCCTAACTGTTGTCTCTGATGAAAATACATATTTAACGAAAGGAGAGTCAGAATTCCAGCAAATCTTTAGAATTGAAACCTTTTTATTACCAATTATTTCAGCTCCAAGGGCCAGTACATCAAGAGCCAGACTAGTGCAACATTTAGGGCCAGTCACTGAGGAAGAATCAGGTATTGATGAGCGATTGAATATATTAATCTATACAATTCCTTGTTATTCAGTGGCCTTGTAATTCATTTATTGTATTTTTATTAAATCTGTAATTGGTAGTTGAAACAATAATAAAGCACACTCCCCATCCCCTGTTTTGGTTAAAAGCTGAGTGATGGGGTTGGCGAAATGTAACCACTTGAATTTATTGAGAGAGCTATTATTGCAATAACTTACCATCAATGTTATATAAAATAATAGTTTTAACCATATAGCATTAATATAAATCCAAAAATGGCTTTATCAACTTCTGAATGTTTTTAATTCTAACCCTTTCCTTTTTTGCATATCTTATTTTAGAGACGAGTACCAGTGGATTGGAATCCACTCCAGTTTTAAACATTGATGAAGAAATATGTATGTTTAAATTGTTTTACTTTCAAAATTGGGGTCATCTTGGTGTTACTGAATTATACTGCACTACATCTTTATTTTGACAGTGATGCAACATTTTTAAATGTGTCTCCAGAATTTCAGATTTGAGATCAAATGTTTGATATGAGGTTACAGTACAGAATGTCACCTTTTATTTCAGGGTATTTTTAGACTTTTCTGATTTTCCGTATCGAAATGAAGGCACTTTATATGTCTAGTTGCAAGTTTTATTGGTCGTATGTACAGGATACTGATGGTAACACAATCCAACGAAATGGTTACTTGCAGGTAGCTTCAGGACAAAGCAAATTAAAATGCTGGAGTGTAGAGACAAATTCAACATTTTAGCATCACTGTCCAAATACTTCTGTAGGGGAGTGCAATAACAACATCCTGGCAGAGCTTTTTCCTCCACATTTCCTTTAATATGAAGCAATCTGCCATTCCACATTATGGAATTATTCTTAGTTGAATTCATTCAAATCCACTATTGGAATGTTTACACAGAGTCGTTCCTTTTGTAACTACTGTCTGTAATTGTGGAAGCTGGAAGCATTTGCCTTTGAGGAGAGTTTACTCTGTAGTCAAAATACACTGAGTGTACAAAATATTCCTAATATTGAGTTGCACTCCCTTTTGCCCTCCGAACAGCCTCAATTCGTCAGGGCATGGACTCTACAAGGTGTCGAAAGCGTTCCACAGGGATGCTGGCCCATGTTGACTCAAATGTTTCCCACAGTTGTGTCAATTTGGCTGGATGTCCTTTGGGTGGTTGACCATTCTTTATACACACGGGTAAATGTGGATCGTGAAAAACCCAGCAGCATTGCAGTTCTTGACACAAACCGTTGGACCTGGCACCTACTACCATACCCCTTTCAAAGGCACTTAAATATTTTGTCTTGCCCAGTCACCCTCTGAATGGCACACATACACAATCCATGTCTCAATTGTCTCAAGGCTTAAACATCCTCCTTTAATCTGTCTCCTCCCCTTTATCTACACTGAAGTGGATTTAATAGGTGACATCAATAAGGGATCATAGCTTTCACCTGGTCAGTCTGTCAGGCAAAGAGAATGTTTTGTACTCAGTGTGTTGTTGCTGTTTTAAGAACATTCAGAATTTCTATTTGACGATGGGATCAAGTTCTATTTTTTGATATTCCAATTTAGACTTTACTCAACATTTTGGTCTGCCCTGTAATTGAATGTACTGTAGAATCAAAGCTGAGGTTTTTGGCTTGTCACACCATAGATTGTGCAGAGATATATTTGCTGTCACCCACTTACAGCCCTATGTGCATTTTAATATATTAATTATATCATATTCTTAATTGAATCATTTTCCCATTTTTGTGTTTTCAAAAAAGCAATACTTCATAGAGAAATTAACATCCTCCTAGCTGACTTAGAAGACCCTGAGTGTTCAAATCCTGCTGTGCCTGGTGCATCACACAGTTGGAGTGTGAGGAAGGAACTCTCACAGCATAGGTGGAGGGAGTCCAGGCCTGAGATTGTAGATTCTCTGCTGGCTGCAGAGCATGCTTCTCAGAAGATCTGTCAGTCATGCAATGTGAAAAGGGCTATTCTGCGATGTAGAGACTGTCTGCCGAAACAGCTTTACTGCGACGACTGCGATGTCTCTACACATGCAAAGTTCCCCCTGCACAACAGAGAGTCCATGATCGAGGGGTTCTACACGCCCCTTCCTCCAACTACAGCCATATCCCTCCACAGTGATGGCCAATATGCACTTCATGAACAGGGTGTGTTTAAAAAGAAATTGCGGCTGATTGTATTATATCAAAGTTCAAATGTATTGTTGTTTATTGTTGTATATAAATATTGTCCCTAGATTGTTTCTTACCATTGGATGTACCAGAGGTGATATGTGGTTGCCTGACAAGCACCATCCATGTTGGTCCTGGGAAACATATCATCCTCGTAGGAATAAATGGTATGTGCAATATCTACAAGAACCAAACAGTGATGTAGCAATGTAAAAAAACATTAATTCAGACTACATTTTTTCCCTCAAGGTCGCTACAATGTCACAGTGCCTGTGCTTACCTGCACAACTTGTCTTAGCACCTGGACAGCAAACTTGGCAGATCTGATAAAGAATGGGTACTGGCCTGCCACTGTCAACTGTGACACCATATACCAGGTAGATCTGTTCAGCTCTTTTGAGGAGCTGAAAGTGTCAGCCCCAGGAATGTCCCGTCTGGCGTTTATGCGGATTTTGGAGCAGCGAACTGACTACTTTGGCAGGGTAACAATCAATTATACTCAGCTTTACCAATGTATGACTTCAGGTTAACTATGTTACATTTTGTTACAACACTTTGTGTAACATAACTTTATTTCCAGTACTATAACTATGTTAAAACTTCAGGTCTCTTGCTACAGTATGTGTTAGCCTCCTGCACCACTGTCCTGCCATGCCCCTTATCTGTGCCACTCTTGCTACAGTGTGTGTTAGCCTCCTGCACTACTGTCCTGCCATGCCCCTTATCTGTGCCCCTCTTGCATCCAATATTTCTGCTCTTTACAACATAAATACTCGTCTTACTTTTGCATTGACTTTCACCTGCTTTGCTGTCAACACTATGTACTGGCCCTACTTTAACTCAAATCCAGTCAGCCATAGTGAATTATAGTATGTTTTGTTTATACTATTGTTGTAAGTTATTTAATATATTTTCTATATGTATTTTTCCCTTACCAGAACGGAATGATCTGTGGGGACACTTTTCAAAAAAGCTTCTTTGAGTGGACGTACTGCCGCTCTGAAATTGATCAGGTCTGTGATATACAGTACTTTGACTGCCCAGCCTGTTCACCCAGCATGCTTGCAGTGTCAGTGGACGGGAACAAGAAGCTGTATCGATTCAAAAAAGGGTATGTAAAACTATTCTTAATTTATCAAATAACACCGTACTCTATATCATTTAAACAATCCTAACAAGGTTAGCCTTTTCTTTGTCCAGTGTGAATGTTTTCAAATGCAGTTGAGGTCATTCTTAGCTTAAATGTTTTGAGTTTGTAATGAAATGAATTATCAACATTGTCAAGTGTCCCACAATCAGTTACTGAGGTTGATTGCTATTTCATGTCACTTATTTAATGTTTTTCACCTATCCTTTCAAGGACTGATGACAAAGGATTCTTTGATGGCGTATTTATCTGCAAGGATGAGGATGTGTCTGACTTTGTCAACTATGTCCATACAAAGACTAAACATGTACGTTCCCTGTGTATCGTCTAATCTGTGAAATAGGACTGGCCTCGGGCCATCTGACTCAAAGGCAGACTCGTTATACACTATTCCAATAAAAACATATAATTTTGGAGAGATGGTAATCCTCTCTCTTCAAGTCCAGGGTCGTTACACCACTCCCTCTGTTCAGAAATGCAATACACTTTACAAGTGCTTCTTTTTGACAGTCAATTTCCAACTTCTGATCTCCATTGTAGGGAACACAGGGGGTAGCTCAGCGCCCTCAGCTAGATTTTAAAAACCTAACCACTGTCCCGTTAACACTTCCCCCCCCAAAACATTATTTCTACCTATACTCTTCTACTCCCTTGCCTAGGGTTATGGAAAAGGGGTGGAGCATCCCAGTGGACAGCAGCTAAAGAGTCGTCAAGGAAAACAAAACAACAAACTTGATGAAGAGGGACTGGAAGTTGCCGTCTGCCGCCACGGAATACTTCTAAGGAGCCTCAACATGATGCGTGGAGAGATATTTGCGTACCCACTGTTCTTGCAGAAGGAATTGTCTGGCAGCAGGAACATACAATTCATGTGTACGGATGTGATCTGCAAATTTTGGCCATACCTGACCAAAGTTGCTCTTCATTGTCCAGAGCTCGCCACTCTTCTAGACATGAAGCCACTTCTTTCCGTCATGCATGCAAAGGCACATCGTTTGAAATGCGAGGTAAGTTTTTCTTTATTAAACTGTTCAAAGAGAATTTCCAGCTTCAGTCCTTTACAAGGCTTCCCATTTAGATGTTTGTTATTCACATAATTGAAATATTAAGTCAATATTTTTTTAAATGTTAATTAAGATTAAGTGGGGAGGACGGAATCAGGAAGGAGCTGGCACAACTCTGGGGGAGGAAGTGGAACAAGGGAACAGCTTCTTGTCGAGGGCTGCAATCTGTTCCAAGCAAATGTCCAAAGGAGGTAAACATTTGGTTTAATGTTGTTCTATTCAGTTATGTTAGTACTTATCTGGAATAAGGAGTTCTATTTTGCTTTTCTAGCAAGAACAGATATGCTAACCATCCAGGCCATGGGGTGGAACAGAAGGAAGAAAAACAACCTGCACAGAGTATTGTCCAGAAGATACTTGAAGGTGTATTGTGTGGATCAATAAATGTATTTTATAAGTATTATATCTATGCATTTCATTTATTTTAAAACAATTAATTATTCTGTTTTGTTTTTGTCATAATTCTCAGACAACAGCAAAAATCTTGGAGGAGACCCAGACTCTCGAAAAGGTTAAGAGTGATTTGGGTGTAGGTGATGAGACTCTGTACAACTGGACAACGGAAGTTCAGCAATGGGCTAATACAGGTAAAATAATACAAAAAATAAATAATCCTAAATGTAACTCTCCTGGACTGTCACATTGACGTAGTGGAGAGGCTTGTGTACTCCAATGACCCTGAGAGCTAACCCTTAGAGGGTGTATTCCATCGGCAGGTGCAATCAAGCCGGACAGGTGGAAGGGTAGGAGGCAGACAAAACATTCCCTGGTTATCCAGGTTGGGGCTCACTCACCCCCCACATAACAAATAATTTGTTACAGAAACCTTCACAGGCCCCATGTTCCTCCAGGAAGTGAGTGCAACTACTCACCGTTGGAGATACGTTGTTAATTTTTAGATTTATTGTATTTCAGAGGAAACAAATATGAACATGGATGGTCCTCAGGTACTACAGAGAACAATTGAAGTCCTGTTTCTTAGCATCAAACAAAGGAAACGGAACCTCTACCGTCAGACAGGTTTGTTACATTTCATGAATATTGAATTGCACACACTTCATTTCTCTTTTATTTCAAAGCCATGCAATTTAACAAATAATTCCATTCTCCTTTTGTTTTGATGACAGATGGATGCAAGAAAAGACACCCTCTGCGCAGAAAGATATTGGAAGAAAAGGCCAAATTGACAGCTGCCATAGAGGAGTACAACACCCTTGTACCAGGTTCAGCAATACCATCTGCAGATGAGATCCTTTCCGCAGACCTTCATGCATGGCCTTGGGAGCTGCATGGACAAAGTAAGTAGTATGTTTGTGTGTCACAATAACTATGTTTCTGTTTTGCTATCTGTGTTTGTTCAGTTGCACAAACACAGACAGCACTGCCAAAGTTACAAATCCACATTGGGTTCTTATGAATTTACAGCTGACCTACTGACAAAGAAAATAGCCTTTGACCGGGTGATGCTCCTGAGACGGCTGAAGGAGGAAGAGTTAATTGTCCTAAAGGAAGTCAAGCAGCACTGGGAAAGCCTAAAGAGGGAATCACAGAATGTGCAAGACCTTGCTTCACATGTGGCACTTGACCTAAGCAGGCAAAGTAGGGAAACTTTCATTTAATATGTACAATTGATGTTGGCACCCTGTAATTGCTATTGTATTGAAGGAATACTTCATTGTATTTACCCTACACATTACGATTGTTGGTGTTAGGCTGCCAATTGAATCAGTCGGAAGCTGGGAGCAGAGGTCTCTTCTCCATGCTTCAGAGGAGAGTCAGCAGCCTCAGAAGACACCAGGACTCTGTCAAACTGATATACAGCAAAGCTATGGGCCAAGACACCTCCCTCCTAGAAGATAACTTCATAGATTACCTCCTGGAAGAGGACCTAGATGACATCTATGACAGCGTCCACTACAGCTCTGATGACGAGGAATCTATCACAGACTGAAGGTGTTCATTTGGGTGGGTGCAGTTTGCACTGGGTGAAAAGTGATTCCATTTGTTTTGCATATGTGCTTTTTCTGCCTTCCTAAGGAAAAATAGTTTGAAGATTTTATGGAAAATAAACTTTTATGTTTCTTCCTTGTTGACAATGTGATCATGTGGCACAGATTTGAGAAGGGCGCTATTACTGCTTTTGCCCGGTTACATGACCAGGTCCGATGCACCCCTTTAAATGGCCAATCTGCAGTTGCTACATCCACTTTTGGATGCTTGAAGAATATCATTTATAAATGCCTCATGAATATAGTTCCCCTGCCGTACCCCATCAGATCCCAAAATATATATATTTTTTCTACTCGAATGTTTGTAAACATACACTAGCATGTGTCAAACTCATTCCACGGGTAGGCCGAGTGTCTGTGTTTTTGCTCCTCCCATAATTGATTAATTGAGGTCACTAATTAGTAAGGAACTCCCCTCACCAGGTTGTCTAGGTCTTAATTGAAAGGAAAAAACAAAAACCAGCATACACTAGGCTTTCCATGGAATGAGATTAACACCACTGGACTATAGCCTCAACATGGTTTAAACCAGGGGTGTCAAACTCATTCCACGGAGGGCCGAGTGTCTGCAGGTTTTTGGTTTTTCCTTTCAATAAAGCCCTAGACAACCAGGTGTGGGGAGTTCCTAACTAATTAGTGATGTTAATTCATCAATCAAGTACAAGGGAGGAGCGAAAACCCGCAGACACTCGGCCCTCCGTGGAATGAGTTTGACACCTGTGGTTTAAACTATGGTTCCATTTCTCCAGCCCCATCCCTCTATGGTTCCATTTCTCCAGCCCCATCCCTCTATGGTTCCATTTCTCCAGCCCCATCCCTCTGCTTTTTACAGAACCATTGGCGGGGAGAACGATTTATTGTTTCACCTGATGATTTCCGATTTAAACATTGTTAAACTGTAATGTACTGTGCTTGTGTGTGCTTATGAGTTTAGTTAATAAAAAACTAAAAAAGGTTATCTTTGTCTTCAAGTAATCGTTTGCGTCCTTATGGAGCTACATTAGTCATGGGCTTTTATGTCAACGATTCCTTATGTATGTATGAGATGTACAAATGCTTAACTTGTACTGAGTACTTTGACCAGTTACTTCTTTACTCTCAAGTAGTTTTCGAGAGGGCTACTTTACTTGTACTTGAGTACAAGGACTGACTCCCATCAGCTGCAGATGAAACCGGTTTGTTGAACATTTATGCCCAGAATCTACAGGCACTGGCAATGAATCATCAAAAGTATGGACCCTGAATGATTGAAGTGATTATTTTATTTTATTATGCTGACCCAATTATGACCCATGACATATTTGGGGAACAATAATGCATAGCCCTTGTCTAAGCTGCAAACTTGGAAATGTTCCTATTGAAATGGGGGTTGTCCCATCCTGAACAAGCCAGTTGCAAGTGACATATTCTTAACGCTACTATTAGCAACACCGTATTATTATTGAAATTAGATGACAAAAATGAAAGTTATGCAGGCAGGTCTGACATAGTGGGAGAACTGTGAACATGCACTTATATATATCTGTGTTGTCACAGCGTTTGGCCACGTCTTCGATTTGGTCATTCGGTCAGAGTTTGTTTTTGTTATGTGCGTCGCAATGGCCGTGACGTTTCTAAATTTTCTGATTACATTTTTAAACTATTCATAAATTATTCTTGCGCAATGTTACTTTCATTTGAATGTCGTAAACATTCTCGGATTCTATAAAATAATTGATGTAACAGATAAATTCTTATGTTACAGAAACCGGAAAAGTTGTGAACTACAAATGTGGCGCCATTTTGTAGTTTATTACTAACCTTAACCTGTTTGTTTTTTATCAATATCTTCGCCAATATCAGTCTAATTGATGTGTAGAATGATCTGTACATTCATTAGGACATACATAACGCTGTACTGCAACAGCACATGCCAATTCAATGTCTGAAGTAGTGCACTTTCTGAAATGTGTTTTTCGTCATAACTATTTAAGTTTGACATGTGTGATTCTTTTGATTTAATAAGGACCCCTTACTAAACCTTCATGTCAAATAACGTTCGGATATGAAAATCTATTGTTGATAAAAAAAATCATCAAAGTTTGGGGAAAAGTCACCTGTTGGTGGCGCTACTGAGCACCCCATGGCCACCAGGGGTATGGGATTGCATAATTATGTTTAATTCATGCATAGGATTATTTGTGCCAAGCCATAAATCAAAGATACAAAAAAATATATTTTTTGGGGGGTGGGGGACTCTATGATGAGAGTTCAACTCTTCCAAAGGTTTCCTAGGGGGGTATAAAGGTTCATGGCAGAAAAAGTGGATGTATAGAAATGCTTATATAAACATCGATATTGACGCTTCTAGAAGTTCAAAAATAGACATTCAGCAGTCTATATGTGGCCTTTCAACCCCTATACCCATGACCCACATGGCCGCATAACCGCACCTCTATTGCCATGGTCCTCGGCACATCATATTCCTGATAAGCAACAATGCTGAAAATTAAATCTCACTGCCTATTCAAAAAAAGCAGTTGTGAAATTAGTTGGCTTTCACCTTCACTAAATACTTTCCGTGGACAACTAGCCTAGAGACCGAGCAGATAGACGGTCTGCCTCTATGGGCTAAAAATTTTGCATGCCAATATCACTCAGGGGTAGGCCTATATCCAACATATTTAATGCAGGTAAAGTAATATATGTAATAGCATTATATATACTGTATATATGATCTTTATATATGTAATCTATGTTGATTTACACGTAGGCCTATGTATTATAATACATAGCCTAGCTGCGCCTAGCCTATGGGCCTATAATAAACTTGGATATGAATTGCGAAGTTCATCGTCAGTCGGCCAAAATGCTGTCCCAAAATGCAACATTCTCATCACTTTGGATGATTCTTTCCTCATTACTGAGACATTCACTAAGTACTAAAGTTAGTCAGCCCAATCCACTGCTCATATCAAATGTATCAACATTGTACTTTGTGCCTAGGCCTAACATTGTACTATGTGCCTAGGCCTCTGGTCAAAAGTAGTGCACTTTCAAGGGAATAGGGTGGCATTTGGAAAGAAATGATCCAGTACCTTTATCCATTGAACTAACATTCCTCCAGTAGAAATACAGAAGGAAACAAGTGACCTTTAAATCTCAGATTTGCATTAATTTGTTCCAAACAGAATGTTGTAGCTTTACTATATTGGAAAAGTCCCAGGTAAAATGAAGAACTGTGTATGTTAACCTTTTTCTCATTTTCTAATAGTGCGCCTGTGTTTTATTTCAGGACTACGGACAGCTACTGTTAGCTAGTGCGGCAGAAATGCAGGGTATACCGTGGCGAGTTCAGAAGCACGGCAGTGGAGACTGGAGAGTGTCACTAACAACAAAAACGAAGACCACAAAATGATTTTTGCCTACTGTAAACATTGGCATTTCAAATCACATTATGACTGTGATTTTCAACCATCTGACCTACTACTGTCTGATTCATATAGCCTGATCTTTTTGTGTTTGTTCCTTATTATATCAACTGATTGCTTCTGTATGGGGTGCTTTGGCTGAAAGACCAACACGTTTGATCTGGAGAAAAATAGACTATTAAACTTGCAAATTAACTGTCTTTAGTAAATATCATTGTATCTACTCCATAAGATAATCAGCTATGTGCATTGTGTTATAGAAATAGGCAGACTAAAGGTCAAAAATGAGAGTGAAATTAAACATAAATATTTAATAACATAGTGAAATGAATCAATACAAACATAAAAGACAAAAATACTCGACTACTTTAATACACATAAGTGAATTTATCACAATACTTTTGTTCCCCCAAAATGGGGGGGCTATGTACAAAATGTGCTGTAATTTCTAAACGGTTCACCAGATATGGATGAAAATACACTCAAATAAAAGCTGATAGTCTGCACTTTAACCTCATAGTCTTTGTATAATTTCAAATACAGTTCAGGAGTACAGATCCAAAACCAACAAAAAAAGTGTCACTGTTGCAATACGTTTGTAATACATATGTGCATAAAGTATGGTTAAACTGGAGAAACCCGGTCCTCGGCCTTGATCCAGTCATCGTCCCATTTCTTGCCACTGTAAGACAAGAAAGAAAACATAAGGAATGTCATGTTTTTAAGCAGAAATAGATAATAAATCATTCAATATGTAATTGTGAGCAAGGGTTGCACCTATTCCTTTGAAAAGGGTTTTATGATTTTTGGTTAAACCTAATCTGATGTTGGTCAAGTGCCTTCTTCTCCTCTCAAATATAATATTTCAACTACATAAAGTACCTTGCAAAAGTATTCATACCCCTTGGATTTCGCCACATGTTATTGTGTTACAATGTTGGATTGAAATTGAGTTAATTTATATTTTTGGTCAACAAGCACCTCAAAATGGTGTACTCTAATGTCAAAGTGGAAAAAAATTTAGATTGTTTATAAAGGCATGCCTAAATTAGTTCACAAGTTAAATTTGGCTTAACAAATCACATAATATGTTATATGGACTCAATAGGGGTTAACATTATTTTTGAATAACTACCCATACATCTGTACCCCATACATAAAACATCTGGAAGGTCCCTTAGTCAGGTATTGAATTTCAAGCAACAAAGGCCAGGGAGCTTTTCGAAAGCCTAATAAAGGGCACTGATTGGTAGATGGGTCACAATAACAAATCAGACATTGCATATCTCTTTAAGCATGGTCAAGTTAATAATTATGGTGTGGATTATGTATTAAACCACCCAGACACATCAAAGATAGTCGTTCTTCTGAACTGAGCTGCAGGACATGAATGCAACTGCTCAGGGATGTTACCATGAGGCCATTGGTGATTTTACAGTTACAGGCTGTCATGGTAGAAACAATGAGGATGGATCAACATCATTGTAGTAACGCCACAATAATGACTTAAACTACAGGGAAAAGAAGAATACAAATATACAGAAGAGAAAAAAAATCTATTCATGCATCTTGTAGCAACAAGGCACTGGAGTTAGTACTGAAAAACACTGCAAAGGAATATACTTCCTGTCCTAAATGCAAAGCCTGTTTTCCACCAGACACTGGGAGAGGAATCCACCTTTCAGCAGGACAATAACCTACAACACAATGACAAATCAACACTGGAGTTGCTTACCAAGAAGACAGTGAATGTTCCTGAGTTGCCAAGTTCAAGTTTGGACTTAAATCTGATTGGAAATCTATTGCAAGACTTTTAAATTGTTGTCTAGACATGATACCCAACATATTGACAGAGTTCAAGACTTATAAAAAGAATAATGTGATAATTTTGCCCAATCCTGGTGTGTTAAGCTCTAAAAGACTTACCCAGAAGACTCACAGCTGTAATCACTGTCAAAGGCGTTTCCAAGGGGTCTGACTACTTTTGCAAGGCACTGTAACATCCAATACCAAGGTACAGCCAAAACCATATGTATTTGGAGAGTGAAGGTAAAATGTGAAATTTGGATCTATACTCCAGAATTTAGTATTTTAAATAAAAGGTTTCATTTACTATAACTTCAATACACTTTAAGTGAATTTGGCCAAATACTTATGGCTTCCTCAAATTGGGGGACTATATACATAAAGTGATATCCTTTCTAAATTGTGAAAAGGTGACCTGTACTACCGCCTCATATGAAACATTTGATTTCAAATCCAAAATGCTGGCGTTTAGAGTCAAATTGTACATTTTAACTTCACTGTCCAAATATATATGGTGTTGAGTGTACAGTATATCCTCAATACATATGGTGTTGAGTGTACAGTATATCCTCAATACATATGGTGTTGAGTGTACAGTATATCCTCAATACATATGGTGTTGAGTGTTCAGTATATCCTCAATACATATGGTGTTGAGTGTTCAGTATATCCTCAATACATATGGTGTTGAGTGTTCAGTATATCCTCAATACATATGGTGTTGAGTGTTCAGTATATCCTCAATACATATGGTGTTGAGTGTACAGTATATCCTCAATACATATGGTGTTGAGTGTTCAGTATATCCTCAATACATATGGTGTTGAGTGTTCAGTATATCCTCAATACATATGGTGTTGAGTGTTCAGTATATCCTCAATACATATGGTGTTGAGTGTTCAGTATATCCTCAATACATATGGTGTTGAGTGTTCAGTATATCCTCAATACATATGGTGTTGAGTGTTCAGTATATCCTCAATACATATGGTGTTGAGTGTTCAGTATATCCTCAATACATATGGTGTTGAGTGTACAGTATATCCTCAATACATATGGTGTTGAGTGTTCAGTATATCCTCAATACATATGGTGTTGAGTGTACAGTATATCCTCAATACATATGGTGTTGAGTGTACAGTATATCCTCAATACATATGGTGTTGAGTGTACAGTATATCCTCAATACATATGGTGTTGAGTGTTCAGTATATCCTCAATACATATGGTGTTGAGTGTTCAGTATATCCTCAATACATATGGTGTTGAGTGTTCAGTATATCCTCAATACATATGGTGTTGAGTGTTCAGTATATCCTCAATACATATGGTGTTGAGTGTTCAGTATATCCTCAATACATATGGTGTTGAGTGTTCAGTATATCCTCAATACATATGGTGTTGAGTGTACAGTATATCCTCAATACATATGGTGTTGAGTGTTCAGTATATCCTCAATACATATGGTGTTGAGTGTTCAGTATATCCTCAATACATATGGTGTTGAGTGTTCAGTATATCCTCAATACATATGGTGTTGAGTGTACAGTATATCCTCAATACATATGGTGTTGAGTGTTCAGTATATCCTCAATACATATGGTGTTGAGTGTACAGTATATCCTCAATACATATGGTGTTGAGTGTACAGTATATCCTCAATACATATGGTGTTGAGTGTACAGTATATCCTCAATACATATGGTGTTGAGTGTTCAGTATATCCTCAATACATATGGTGTTGAGTGTTCAGTATATCCTCAATACATATGGTGTTGAGTGTTCAGTATATCCTCAATACATATGGTGTTGAGTGTTCAGTATATCCTCAATACATATGGTGTTGAGTGTTCAGTATATCCTCAATACATATGGTGTTGAGTGTTCAGTATATCCTCAATACATATGGTGTTGAGTGTACAGTATATCCTCAATACATATGGTGTTGAGTGTTCAGTATATCCTCAATACATATGGTGTTGAGTGTTCAGTATATCCTCAATACATATGGTGTTGAGTGTTCAGTATATCCTCAATACATATGGTGTTGAGTGTACAGTATATCCTCAATACATATGGTGTTGAGTGTACAGTATATCCTCAATACATATGGTGTTGAGTGTACAGTATATCCTCAATACATATGGTGTTGAGTGTTCAGTATATCCTCAATACATATGGTGTTGAGTGTTCAGTATATCCTCAATACATATGGTGTTGAGTGTACAGTATATCCTCAATACATATGGTGTTGAGTGTTCAGTATATCCTCAATACATATGGTGTTGAGTGTTCAGTATATCCTCAATACATATGGTGTTGAGTGTTCAGTATATCCTCAATACATATGGTGTTGAGTGTTCAGTATATCCTCAATACATATGGTGTTGAGTGTACAGTATATCCTCAATACATATGGTGTTGAGTGTTCAGTATATCCTCAATACATATAGTGTTGAGTGTACAGTATATCCTCAATACATATGGTGTTGAGTGTTCAGTATATCCTCAATACATATGGTGTTGAGTGTTCAGTATATCCTCAATACATATGGTGTTGAGTGTACAGTATATCCTCAATACATATGGTGTTGAGTGTTCAGTATATCCTCAATACATATGGTGTTGAGTGTTCAGTATATCCTCAATACATATGGTGTTGAGTGTACAGTATATCCTCAATACATATGGTGTTGAGTGTACAGTATATCCTCAATACATATGGTGTTGAGTGTTCAGTATATCCTCAATACATATGGTGTTGAGTGTACAGTATATCCTCAATACATATGGTGTTGAGTGTACAGTATATCCTCAATACATATGGTGTTGAGTGTACAGTATATCCTCAATACATATGGTGTTGAGTGTACAGTATATCCTCAATACATATGGTGTTGAGTGTTCAGTATATCCTCAATACATATGGTGTTGAGTGTACAGTATATCCTCAATACATATGGTGTTGAGTGTTCAGTATATCCTCAATACATATGGTGTTGAGTGTTCAGTATATCCTCAATACATATGGTGTTGAGTGTTCAGTATATCCTCAATACATATGGTGTTGAGTGTACAGTATATCCTCAATACATATGGTGTTGAGTGTTCAGTATATCCTCAATACATATGGTGTTGAGTGTACAGTATATCCTCAATACATATGGTGTTGAGTGTACAGTATATCCTCAATACATATGGTGTTGAGTGTACAGTATATCCTCAATACATATGGTGTTGAGTGTTCAGTATATCCTCAATACATATGGTGTTGAGTGTTCAGTATATCCTCAATACATATGGTGTTGAGTGTACAGTATATCCTCAATTCATTCCAGGAGATTAGTTGAAGTAAACATACCATCCAGAGCATGGCTTCCACCTCACTTTCTGCTCCTGACCCTTTATTATGAAACAAATAGAAACAAAACCAAAGTAAAAGACTCAATAACAAAACTTAAGAACGGGAAAGCATAGAAATAAGGCACACTGTAGAACAGATCTACCGCTTCTTAGACTTGCTTTCAAGTAGAATGATGATCTGTAACTAACATTTCTATGTGAATTTGGTCGGGCCACCCAGAAAGTTACATATTGCCACTTTAACTACCAGGTCTATGCGCTGCAAGTTAACTACAATTGGTGTTGCACTAGGATTAGCCTGTAAATACAGTCACAGGAATGTCAATGTTCTGCAGATTTACCTCATTTGAAGTTCTATTGGCAAGAATCTTGAGAATAGGGAAAATCGTTTGCCCCGGATGCACTGGACACTCTGAAACAATAAATGCATTAATATATTTAGTCACCACTCACCAGAACATTAATACAGTTAGCAGGACAGTCAATTGCATTATTCATTGTACATCTATGCCTAGCCTTAGACTGCACTCTTACAAATGGTTATTTGGCTGTCACCATAGGAGAACCCTTTTTGGTTACAGGTAGAACCCTTTTGGTTCCATGTAAAACCCAATAGAGTTCTACCTAGAACCAAAAAGGGTTCTCCTTTAGGGACAGCCGAAGAACCCTTTAGGAACCCTTCTGTCTAAGAGTGTACACTACGCCTGCCTCCTGAAAAGTAGGAGGCCATCAATCACTGGAATTGTTTTATACATTTATTAAAAGCATAATTTAAGTTATTGACATCATTAACATTTATGAATAAACAATATAAGTTAGATACTAATTTACCTTTTTGCATGTAGTCATATTTCCTCTTCCTTGGTCGGGGTTGGATGGGGTAGGATGGAGTTGGATGGGGTAGGATACGGTTGGATGGGGTAGGATGGGGTTGTGTGGGGTAGGATGGGGTAGGACACGGTTGGATGAGGTAGGATGGGGTTTGATGGGGTAGGATACGGTTGGATGTGGTAGAATGGGGTTGGGTGGGGTAGGATACGGTTGGATGGGGTAGGATGGGGTTGTGTGGGGTAGGATGGGGTAGGACACGGTTGGATGGGGTAGGATGGGGTTGGATGGGGTAGGATACGGTTGGATGGGGTAGGATGGGGTTGGATGGGGTAGGATACGGTTGGATGGGGTAGGATGGGGTAGGATGGGGTTGGATGGGATTGGATGGGTTTGACTGTGTCATGCTCAGCGAGTTGGAGTTGGTCTCCTGGGTGGTGGGGGATATCAGGGGTTCAACCTGGTTGAGGATGGGGGTGTAGCTGGTCTCCTGGGGGGCAACTGTATCAGACAGTTCTTGGGCAGCAACAGGGGGAGGGTTGGAGGGTTGTAGTGTGGGGGTATGGGTGTTGATTGCCACTGCGAAATAGAACATATTAAGGAGATGGGACAGACAAGTGGACAACAGTTTCCAATTGGCAGAGGTGAGCATGTATATTTAAGCAATAAGGCCCGAGGAGGTGTGGTATATAGCAATATACCACGGCTAAGGGCTGTTCTTATGCATGACGCAATGCAAAGTGCCTGGATACAGCCCTTAACCGTGGTATATTGGCCATATACCACAACCCCCCAAGGTGCCTTATTGCTATTATAAACTGGTTACCAATGTAATTAGAGCAGTAAAAATACATCTTTTGTCATACGGTCTGATATACCAAGGCTTTCAGACAATCAGCATTCAGGGCTGGAACCACCCAGTTTATAAATAAACTTCTACACGGGATATGTGAAAAGAATGTGTTGAAATGTTGCTTGCCTGAACTAACTCCTCTACTTTAATAATAACAATAATTATACATGAAACATACATAGCTTTACAATTGTAGAAACTAACAAACAATCAATAATCTAACTAAACAACAGCAGACTAAACAACAGGAATAAAAACATTAAACAAAATACTTTGGCGCAAACATGCATTCTTTGTCCTGATCTTGTCCACATTCTGATTGTGCCCACATTTTTAGAAATGCGTCTACATATGGTCTTATCAGTCCACTGTGTCCGCATTGTGAACAAATATACTGGTCCCGCCTTGTATGCTAATTCTTTGACAAATATTCTTTCAAAATAATACTGTTTTATTTATTTTAAGACACATATATATTCCATAAGTCAATGGTGCCACCTGTCAATGATTTTAGAAGGCAGGATGATTTAAATGGTTTTACTGTCAACTCCAGACGTGGTCAGGAAGATCTGATCACAATGCTTCTTTTAATCGTCTACACCTGTCTGAAAATGTGGGAACAATCAGACTGTGGACAAGATCGGGACATATAATGCATGTTAGAACCAGGTGTAAACGGGGCTAGATAGAGGTAAGAAGGGCTCAAGGAAAAGGTGTGATGTGTGAGTATGTGAGTGAGATAGCAGGTGAGGGAGTGAGCAGGTGTTGCGCATATGTATGAGTGTGTGTATGAGTGTGTGAAACAGAAGAGGTGTGTGTGGGAATGGTGGAGGGGGAGGTAAGGGTAGGCCATGGTGAAGAGGTGGGTTTTTAGGCGGGACTGAAAGATGATGATGGACTTCCAGAGCTCCAGAGCCTAGGAGCAACCCTGGAGAAGACCCTGTCACTGAAACTCTGGAGCTTGGACCTGGGGATGACAAGGTGGCCAACTGTGGTTGAGGGGAGAGAGCATGAGGGCTGATAGGAGAGAAGAAGGTCAGAGAGGATGGGGGTAGCAAGGTGGGGGGAGATG
The DNA here is from genome assembly GCF_016432855.1 of Salvelinus namaycush. Classification (NCBI taxonomy): domain Eukaryota; kingdom Metazoa; phylum Chordata; class Actinopteri; order Salmoniformes; family Salmonidae; genus Salvelinus; species Salvelinus namaycush. Next base: position 500,866 of record NW_024060785.1, on the reverse strand, counting down.
TTTTTAGGTCAGGAGGATCTTGTAATTAATGCGGTGGGAGACAGGGAGCCAGCGGAGTTCACAGAGGATGGGGGTGATATGCTGCCAGGATGATTTAGTGGGTTAGAAGATGGGCTGCCAGGATGATTTAGTGGGTTAGAAGAAAGGCTGCCAGGATGATTTAGTGGGTTAGAAGATGGGCTGCCAGGATGATTTAGTGGGTTAGAAGATGGGCTGCCAGGATGATTTAGTGGGTTAGAAGATGTGCTGCCAGGATGATTTAGTGGGTTAGAAGATGGGCTGCCAGGATGATTTAGTGGGTTAGAAGATGGGCTGCCAGGATGATTTAGTGGGTTAGAAGATGGGCTGCCAGGATGATTTAGTGGGTTAGAAGATGGGCTGCCAGGATGATTTAGTGGGTTAGAAGATGTGCTGCCAGGATGATTTAGTGGGTTAGAAGATGGGCTACCAGGATGATTTAGTGGGTTAGAAGATGGGCTGCCAGGATGATTTAGTGGGTTAGAAGAAAGGCTGCCAGGATGATTTAGTGGGTTAGAAGATGTGCTGCCAGGATGATTTAGTGGGTTAGAAGATGGGCTGCCAGGATGATTTAGTGGGTTAGAAGATATGCTGCCAGGATGATTTAGTGGGTTAGAAGACGGGCTGCCAGGATGATTTAGTGGGTTAGAAGACGGGCTGCCAGGATGATTTAGTGGGTTTGAAGACGGGCTGCCAGGATGATTTAGTGGGTTAGAAGATGTGCTGCCAGGATGATTTAGTGGGTTAGAAGATGGACTACCAGGATGATTTAGTGGGTTAGAAGATGGGCTGCCAGGATGATTTAGTGGGTTAGAAGATGGGCTGCCAGGATGATTTAGTGGGTTAGAAGACGGGCTGCCAGGATGATTTAGTGGGTTTGAAGATGTGCTGCCAGGATGATTTAGTGGGTTAGAAGAAAGGCTGCCAGGATGATTTAGTGGGTTAGAAGATGTGCTGCCAGGATGATTTAGTGGGTTAGAAGATGTGCTGCCAGGATGATTTAGTGGGTTAGAAGATGGGCTGCCAGGATGATTTAGTGGGTTAGAAGATGGGCTGCCAGGATGATTTAGTGGGTTTGAAGATGTGCTGCCAGGATGATTTAGTGGGTTAGAAGATGTGCTGCCAGGATGATTTAGTGGGTTAGAAGATGTGCTGCCAGGATGATTTAGTGGGTTAGAAGATGGGCTGCCAGGATGATTTAGTGGGTTAGAAGATGTGCTGCCAGGATGATTTAGTGGGTTAGAAGATGTGCTGCCAGGATGATTTAGTGGGTTAGAAGATGGGCTGCCAGGATGATTTAGTGGGTTTGAAGATGTGCTGCCAGGATGATTTAGTGGGTTAGAAGATGTGCTGCCAGGATGATTTAGTGGGTTAGAAGATGGGCTACCAGGATGATTTAGTGGGTTAGAAGATGGGCTGCCAGGATGATTTAGTGGGTTAGAAGATGTGCTGCCAGGATGATTTAGTGGGTTTGAAGATGTGCTGCCAGGATGATTTAGTGGGTTAGAAGATGTGCTGCCAGGATGATTTAGTGGGTTAGAAGATGGGCTGCCAGGATGATTTAGTGGGTTAGAAGATGGGCTGCCAGGATGATTTAGTGGGTTTGAAGATGTGCTGCCAGGATGATTTAGTGGGTTAGAAGATGGGCTGCCAGGATGATTTAGTGGGTTAGAAGATGGGCTACCAGGATGATTTAGTGGGTTAGAAGATGGGCTGCCAGGATGATTTAGTGGGTTAGAAGATGGGCTGCCAGGATGATTTAGTGGGTTAGAAGATGGGCTGCCAGGATGATTTAGTGGGTTAGAAGATGGGCTGCCAGGATGATTTAGTGGGTTAGAAGATGGGCTGCCAGGATGATTTAGTGGGTTAGAAGAAAGGCTGCCAGGATGATTTAGTGGGTTAGAAGATGTGCTGCCAGGATGATTTAGTGGGTTAGAAGATGGGCTGCCAGGATGATTTAGTGGGTTAGAAGAAAGGCTGCCAGGATGATTTAGTGGGTTAGAAGATGGGCTGCCAGGATGATTTAGTGGGTTTGAAGACGGGCTGCTGAGTTTTGAACCATTTGGAGCTTATGGAGGGAGTCTGTGTTCGTGCCGGGGAGTAGAGCTGCAATAGTCTATTCAGGAGAAGAAGAAAGCATGGATGGGAGTTACGGTCGGCAGAACAGGAGAGGGAGGGGCTGACTTTGGCGAATTCGCCTAAGTGGAATAATTAGTTTTTTACAGTCTGACGGATGTGGTGGTTGAGGGATAGGGTCTTAAAGTAGACAAACATACATATTTCTGTCCAAATACCTTTCACAGTTGCCTCATACAACCTTTGGATTTCTGCCATTGAGGTCTGGTTCATCATACCACTGTGAGGACACAGTGCAGTTGACGACAAAATGTTACCCTTCTTCCTCTTGCTGAGGAGTAGCAGGGGGTACACTCCTAACTTGTGGAACCTATGTACCTGGGATCATGCATGACAAAATAACTTCCAGAAACACAACAAATATCAGTCAAATAATGACATTTAGATTTACAGTCAAATGACAACAACAAATAAGTGCATAGGGCCTATCATTTCCCTAAGCAAGAAATGCATAAATATTTTTAGAGGAAAACATAATAAAGCTTACCAGCTTGTTTGCTGCATTAATCAAGGTTGCAAATCTTCCATATTTAATAGTCTTAGTTGCCCATTCATCAGTAGCCTTCATTTTCTGGGCCTCTAACTTCACCTTCAGCTGTATTATTGCACCACAGAACTTGCACTTCTTTGAGGCTACTCCTATTGATGTTTTACAGCTAGGACACAGCTTACGGCTGGAGCCAGGAGCCATTCTGCATGAAAGGTGGATATGAAAGTGTCAGAAAGAATAGCCCTATACACATCACTTTGACTGATGGAATGCACCAGGGAGGTCCACTCTGGCAATGGGCTTGAATTGACAAGGATAACTACAGATTGTGAGATAAAAACTATACTAACAATAGCAATTAATAAAGAGAGTTTGGCCAACTAAGGAGCTGACGTTGAGTTCACATTAAACATCAAGCCCTGACCCTTCTCAAACCCACTAAAGAAGTGCTGTGTGTGTGTTTGAAGGTGACATGGGTTTCAATGACTCAATCATATGGGTCAGATCTGATAATGGACCTCGCCAAGTAATAAAACTAAGCCTGAGGCTTTAACATGCCACACTGTAACGTAATGTGTCATACTAACTGTTGACTACTATTGTAACCTAGATGTAGGCTACCTGCCATAGCCTCAGGTGCACAGTGCAATGAGTGTCGTTAGTTGACAGATTAAACAATACTTGGGCCAGTGGGATTTGGTTGCTTATTTTAAGATACAATTTTTGAATAATCTCCTCCAGTTGGTTGGCATTTTAAAACTACAACCTGGTTTGTTTTTGAAAACACAAGAAATGGGAAGAAAGCTGAATTAAAAGAGAAAAAGTTTCCACTTACTTAAGATGCAGCCAGATGGATAGATCAAGAGATCTGTACAAAGAGGATGTATAGAAAGAAAGAGAGAGATAGAGAGACTAAAGGTGTCAGCCGTAGGTCTGAGTTGTCTGAATAGAAGGGTGGTAGGTGTGAAGGGTCTTTATTTGGAGCTGCAAAGTAAACAGAATAGAACAAGTTTAGAATTGTATTTCACAGCTGTATATGTAGGATACTTATTTTAATAAAAAAATGTAACTCAGCATTAAAATGTACTTAATTAGTAAGTGGATTATATCACAAAAAATACAGGTGGTATACAAAAATGTAAAGAATGTGAATGATGGATAACAAGATGACCATTCACTGTATATGGGAGCATTGCTGTCTGGTGGTCCCAATTCATCCATTGTTTGGAATTGTTTTCTCCACAAGATCTAAAACTGTCTAATTTAGAAAGACTTTGCAAAGACAAGTTGAACTAGCTCTAATAGGCAATAGGTTTTTCATGTCAATGAACACCTGGACAACCTAACCAGGTGAGGGGAGTTCCTTAGTCATTTGTGACCTTCATTTATCAATCAAGGGTGGAGCAAAAACCTGCAGACACTCAGACCTCCCATGGTAGGAGTTTGACACATGTGGATTAAAGTAATTAACCACTCAAACTAGTTTAATCAGGTGTGTAGATGTTGCCCAGAACAAAACCCTGCGCCCACCATTGAACTCCATAGACTGTAGCCTAGCTCGCTAGCTAGCTAAAGCCAGCTAGCTAGCTGAACTGTTGAGTAGGCCTATAGCTAAGATTTTGATTGAAAACCTTGACAGATCAGTGAAAATGCATAGTGGTTTGAAAAATGTCGTAAAAATCAATCTCCATAACATTACATACTATCGATTACAAGCACATGGTTTATTTGCATACTTCACTTACCAGGAAAGAGAATGATCGCTTGGGAGGATCGGGTACGTTCCAAGTTGTCTTCTTTGTTGAAGTCATGGTGCGCATTTGTGTTGTAGGTCAAATTACACAGATTCTGCACAGAATAAGAATATACATTCAAACTGCCTGGAAAAGCGTTTCTAAGATTCATTTAATTTGATATTCTTATATAAACTGAACAACACAGAAAGTAACCTCCCCTGCAGCCGATTGTGTTGACGAGCTGGAACACGCTCCGCATTACATGGGGTTGAAGTTGCATATGTACAGTACTGATCTTGGGTCAGTTTTCCGTTATTTTCTCGTACGACTCGGGGAGAGAAACCCGCAAGGGTTTTGATCGGCCAACATGTTTTCTGACTGCAATGAGCGCAACACCCAAAAATATTAAGTGAAATCAAGCATAGAAAACAGTATTTGCCATTGATAATGTATTTAAATGTTCCCTGGCAAAGATCCCAAAGAGTGCCATTACTTGGAGTAATCTCTGAACGGTTTCAAAATGCCTACCTGTTGAATATCATCTTGTCTGCAGCAAATAAATGTATCGGAAGAGTGGAGTGGAAGACTAAATACATTTCTGTCAATGGAAAAATCACCCATAAAATAAATCTGAAGACAGATGTAGGCTATGTATGTAGCTGCTATTACACATACTAATGCCTCGTTCAGGTACTATCGGAGTTCTCGGGGATTCCTAGTTCCGACTGGGAAGTTTCACTTGAATGACCCTCCAAATAGGAATTACAAGAGGGAAATTAGGAAATGATGTGGCCAATCTTATTGGTTTAAGAATTGTTCCGACTTGAAAAGAACTTGAAAACAATCATGTCGGAGTTACGACTTCCCATTGTCCAGTATCCCAGGAGAATGTGAAGCCAGCATAATAATGCATTCAAGTGCTAGTCGGTACTAGGAAACTGACATTTCTGACTTGCTAACTGGTTGAACGCGTTACAGTAGCCTAAGTATATAACATGAGTGACATGACTGTAATAATCATAATGGAAAGGCCATAAGTGTAAGCCAACATAATTCATTATTTTACATTAACCTGTTTAACATGTAATACATGCATTATGAAGAAAATTGTGTAATTTAGGCTCCACGAAATATGAAATGGGTTATGGATAAAATCGTGTATGGTTGCCTACATGAAAAAAAGGCGTTCTGATTACAAGTGCACCAGTATCCAAAGTCTTAAGCGAAATCAAGCACAGAAAACAGCATTGGCATTAATAAAACAATATTTCCCACGAATTAAGTCGCACGTAAATGTGCGTCTTTTCTCAAATTCTGTTCAGCAAGTCTAAAACAGTACATATAGGCATACAACGACACATTTTAAAACATGGTTAAACAAAGACAAAATGTCTGTATATTCATGACGTTGAATTAGCCATTAAGAAGAACAAAAATGAAATATAAATGATCGCGTCTATATGGTTGTTGCAAAGGCTTGTGTCGCCTACTGGTTAAATTCGTGTCTTTTTGCACGAATTAAGTAGCACAGAAATTAGTGTATTTTCAAACAAATTTAACCAGCCCAAACCAGCCCAAAAATGCACAAAAACGCACGAAATCTGCTGAAATACATTTTGTACATATATGCGCGAATTGAATGTGAGACTGTGTTGGTATTACCACAATTAACCCTGCAGATTCATCCAGTATTACCACAATTAACCCTGCAGATTGATCCTGTATTACCACAATTAACCCTGCAGATTGATCCTGTATTACCTCAATTAACCCTGAAGATTGATCCTGTATTACCACAATTAACCCTGCAGATTGATCCTGTATTACCTCAATTAACCCTGCAGATTCATCCTGTATTACCTCAATTAACCCTGCAGATTCATCCTGTATTACCTCAATTAACCCTGCAGATTGATCCTGTATTACCACAATTAACCCTGCAGATTTATCCTGTATTACCTCAATTAACCCTGCAGATTTATCCTGTATTACCTCAATTAACCCTGCAGATTGATCCTGTATTACCACAATTAACCCTGCAGATTGATCCTGTATTACCACAATTAACCCTGCAGATTCATCCTGTATTACCTCAATTAACCCTGCAGATTCATCCTGTATTACCTCAATTAACCCTGCAGATTCATCCTGTATTACATCAATTAACCCTGCAGATTGATCCTGTATTACCTCAATTAACCCTGCAGATTCATCCTGTATTACCTCAATTAACCCTGCAGATTCATCCTGTATTACCTCAATTAACCCTGCAGATTCATCCTGCATTACCTCAATTAACCCTGCAGATTCGTCCTGTATTACCTCAATTAACCCTGCAGATTCATCCTGTATTACCTCAATTAACCCTGCAGATTGATCCTGTATTACCTCAATTAACCCTGCAGATTCATCCTGTATTACATCAATTAATCCTGCAGATTCATCCTGTATTACATCAATTAATCCTGCAGATTCATCCTGTATTACATCAATTAATCCTGCAGATTCGTCCTGTATTACCACAATTAACCCTGCAGATTGATCCTGTATTACCTCAATTAACCCTACAGATTCATCCTGTATTACCTCAATTAACCCTGCAGATTCATCCTGTATTACATCAATTAACCCTGCAGATTGATCCTGTATTACCTCAATTAACCCTGCAGATTCATCCTGTATTACATCAATTAACCCTGCAGATTCATCCTGTATTACCTCAATTAACCCTGCAGATTCATCCTGTATTACCTCAATTAACCCTGCAGATTGATCCTGTATTACCACAATTAACCCTGCAGATTCATCCTGTATTACCTCAATTAACCCTGCAGATTCATCCTGTATTACATCAATTAACCCTGCAGATTCATCCTGTATTACCTCAATTAACCCTACAGATTCATCCTGTATTACCTCAATTAACCCTGCAGATTGATCCTGTATTACCTCAATTAACCCTACAGATTCATCCTGTATTACCTCAATTAACCCTGCAGATTCATCCTGTATTACATCAATTAACCCTGCAGATTCATCCTGTATTACATCAATTAACCCTGCAGATTCATCCTGTATTACCTCAATTAACCCTGCAGATTCATCCTGTATTACCTCAATTAACCCTGCAGATTCATCCTGTATTACCTCAATTAACCCTGCAGATTCATCCTGTATTACATCAATTAACCCTGCAGATTCATCCTGTATTACATCAATTAACCCTGCAGATTCATCCTGTATTACCTCAATTAACCCTGCAGATTCATCCTGTATTACCTCAATTAACCCTGCAGATTCATCCTGTATTACCTCAATTAACCCTGCAGATTCATCCTGTATTACCTCAATTAACCCTGCAGATTCATCCTGTATTACCACAATTAACCCTGCAGATTGATCCTGTATTACCTCAATTAACCCTGCAGATTGATCCTGTATTACCTCAATTAACCCTGCAGATTGATCCTGTATTACCTCAATTAACCCTGCAGATTCATCCTGTATTACCTCAATTAGCCCTGCAGATTCATCCTGTATTACCTCAATTAGCCCTGCAGATTCATCCTGTATTACCTCAATTAACCCTGCAGATTGATCCTGTATTACCTCAATTAACCCTGCAGATTGATCCTGTATTACCTCAATTAACCCTGCAGATTCATCCTGTATTACCTCAATTAACCCTGCAGATTCATCCTGTATTACCTCAATTAACCCTGCAGATTGATCCTGTATTACCACAATTAACCCTGCAGATTCATCCTGTATTACCTCAATTAACCCTGCAGATTGATCCTGTATTACCACCCTGCACATTGATCCTGTATTACCACCCTGCACATTGATCCTGTATTACCACCCTGCACATTGACTCGGTACTGGTACTCCTTGTGCTACTATTACTTTCTTTAGAAAATATTTCCCTTTATTTATTAACTATGTATTATTGGAAGGAAGAGTTTCACTGTAAAGTCTACCAGTTGTTATATTTATTAACTATGTATTATTGGAAGGAAGAGTTTCACTGTAAAGTCTACCAGTTGTTATATTTATTAACTATGTACTATTGGAAGGAAGAGTTTCACTGTAAAGTCTACCAGTTGTTATATTTATTAACTATGTACTATTGGAAGGAAGAGTTTCAGTGTAAAGTCTACCAGTTGTTATATTTATTAACTATGCATTATTGGAAGGAAGAGTTTCACTGTAAAGTCTACACATTGTATTTGGCGCATGTGACCAATACAATGTGATTCAACTCGCAAAAACAAAAACCATTTGTATTTACCATTCACACCATAGTAACAAAAATAGATAACATAGAAACAACTGAATGTCTGAATATTAGTACACATGTAGAAAACTGATTATCATTACATTCAGCTTCAAAACAGTAGAGCAACCGTGAAATTGTCTCTCTGATGCAACCTCACTGCCTGCACTGAAGTCCATTGACTCAGACAGAGTTGCCGCCGCCATTTTATCAGCTCGTAAAAAAACATTACACAACAAAACAATAACATGTAAAACGAACTCAGAAATCTCAAATACATGGATTCTTTATGAATTTATTTTGACGAAATAATGTATATTCATTCACTCAGACAAACCCAGTCTCTAACGATGTGACTTATCACGATCTTCACTCACTCGGTTTGACACAACAAAAACGTCATAAAACCTTTACCAAACGTGATAATACCTTGACGGATTTGCTACCTAACATGTTATGACATGTTCTTTCGATATTATAAAGTGTAAACGTGCTATTACATACCTGTAGTAATACATTTGAAATGGACACAAATGCTATCGTCTTCATAGCACAGTTCTAGTGCTCCTTCTTCTTCTGAGGTTTTAACGGCGGTTGGCATCCACTGCATGTTGCATTACCGCCACCTACTAGACTGGAGTACAACTCGTTAATACTTCGCTTGGAAAAATAAACAAATACGCGACTATCTACACTCACAAATATACCACCCTACTCCACTATTTAAATCTATTTAGTGCTATCTCAGGCCAACAACCTGAAAGGATGGGACACCACCACTTAACACACCCTGTAACTCTTTTGATGTCAAATCTCGCACACACAAATACCTCTCTGCAGCTGCCACCAGAACCTCAGTTTTCAGCTACCTACATTCCATCCCTTCAGTACAGTTGATAACCATTGCTTTAAATGACAAAAATCCAATCTTACTGAAAAATATATCACTTGTTGGTTTAACACCTCTGTACTGGTACAAATCTACTCCTCACACCGCTCCTCCCAGAATCCCTCCCCCTTGATCCATCTTCCTCTACTTTCTTCACTGCCTCAGCATATGACAACTTCTGCACTACTCTAACCCTGGAAACCTCAACCTGCCTCTCTCGCACGGGACATTTCTGATCCCCAGCCCCAAGGGAACCCCTACAATTAACACATACCACTACTTTCCCCAATGCTACACATTCCTTTGTCTCATGCCCTTCTGCACACCCAGGAACCTCCCTCCTACACACTGCTGCCACATGCCCATAACCTTGACACCTGTAACAACGTAATTTATTCCGCACAAAAGCTTGTACAGGATAACTTATATATCCTAACGTCACTTTTAGTGCTAGTTCTTCTTCAATGTTTTATTTCAGGCTTCACCTATTGGTGTATTGCTACCAACTAGAGTACCGGTAGTGAATAAAACATTTAAATATCAGTCCTCCCGAGTGGCACAGTGGTCTAACGCACTGCTGTTAGCTGTGCCACTAGAGATCCTGGTTCGAGTCCAGGTTCTGTCACAACCGGCCACGACTGGGAGACCCATGGGGCGGTGCACAATTGGCCCAGTGTAATCCAGGAGAGGGTTTGGCCGGCAGGGATGTTCTTGTCCCATGTGGGTAGTTGTTTTGTGTGTCTTCACCTTACAGAACTGTTTCGTTTCGTTCACTCTCTTGGTTGTTTTATTTGTTATTGCAGTGTTCAGTTTATTTATTAAAATTAACATGGACACTTACCACACTGCGTTTTGGTCCGATCCTTCCTATTCCTCATCCGACGATCGTTACAGGTATGCCATCAAGCCCTGGGTTTTTTCCAGACTGAAAGGATTTAATTGCTTCAAAAAGTTCTTCCTCTGTAATTTGGCCTTTGCACTGATCTTTCTGTACATTTGTTAATTTTCAATTTTTTTATATTATTTGGAAAGAATTCCTTACCATAATCTTCATTCAGCGGGAAAGGATGAGATGGAAAAGAGAACATCTGCCTAAAATAAGTAGCTTCCTCTTTTAAAATATAATTCGGAGAATCATAGATGACTCCGTCTTCAGTAACGAGTTTCTGCAAATTATTTTTGTTAGCGTTCCTGTATTGGAGATTCAGGAAGAATTTTGTGCATTTTTCTCCATATTCCATCCAGTTTGCTTTATTTTTGTAATAGATTACATTAGATCGTTCTTGAATAAGTTCCTCAAGTTCTTTTTGTTTTTCCTCTGACTTATTTTGTATCTCTGTAGTATCCTTTTTATTGCTATCTACCTGTACTATTAGTTCATGGATTTCCCTTGTTAGTCTTGGCTCTTTAGCCAGAAACTGCTTTTTTATTATTGATGAATATTGAATTGAATGACCCCTTAAGGTACATTTAAAGGTATAACAAACAGCAAACGGATTTGCTGAACCTATATTATACTGGGAAAAAATCTGTTATAAATTCTTTTGTCTTAGTTAAAAATAAGTTGTCCTCCAGTAAACTTTGATTAAATGTCCAAAATCCACGTCCACGTGGAAAACCTATAAGAGTTATGTGAATGCCAATTAGATGATGATCCGATCGCATTCTGTCTCCTATTAAAACTTTTTAAACCTTTGACGCAAGAGAGAAAAAGACAAGAAAGTAGTCAAGACGACTAGCTTGATTAAGTCTCCTCCATGTATATCTCACTAGGTCGGGGTTTTTTAGTCTCCAAATATCCACTATTTCTAATGTGTCCATAATATTTCTGATTTCCTTAAAGGCACGGTGATGATAGTTTGTAGAGTGATTAGCTTTACAGTCCATTGAGGTACTTAACACTGTGTTATAGTCTCCTACCATAATGATTAGATCATCTGTTGCCTGTAAGTTCAATAAATTGGTATAAATGTTCTCGAAGAAATGTGGATCATCCTGATTTGGACCATATAAATTGATGAGCCAAATCTCTTTTTCATCCACTTTCATATTCAAAAGGATCCACCTTCCTTGCGAATCATTCCTGATTATTTACACATTCAGATCGAAATGATTGTTAATTAATATCATCACACCCTTTCCCCATTCCTTTTTCCACGCAACTTCATCTAAGGATGTAGAGTGAGTTTCCTGTAAACAGTATATGTTATATTCCTTTTTCCACACAACTTCATCTAAGGATGTAGAGTGAGTTTCCTGTAAACAGTATATGTTATATTCCTTTTTCCACACAACTTCATCTAAGGATGTAGAGTGAGTTTCCTGTAAACAGTATATGTTATATTCCTTTTTCCACACAACTTCATCTAAGGATGTAGAGTGAGTTTCCTGTAAACAGTGTATGTTATATTCCTTTTTCCACACAACTTCATCTAAGGATGTAGAGTGAGTTTCCTGTAAACAGTATATGTTATATTCCTTTTTCCACGCAACTTCATCTAAGGATGTAGAGTGAGTTTCCTGTAAACAGTATATGTTATATTCCTTTTTCCACACAACTTCATCTAAGGATGTAGAGTGAGTTTCCTGTAAACAGTATATGTTATATTCCTTTTTCCACACAACTTCATCTAAGGATGTAGAGTGAGTTTCCTGTAAACAGTATATGTTATATTCCTTTTTCCACACAACTTCATCTAAGGATGTAGAGTGAGTTTCCTGTAAACAGTGTATGTTATATTCCTTTTTCCACACAACTTCATCTAAGGATGTAGAGTGAGTTTCCTGTAAACAGTGTATGTTATATTCCTTTTTCCACACAACTTCATCTAAGGATGTAGAGTGAATTTCCTGTAAACAGTGTATGTTATATTCCTTTTTCCACACAACTTCATCTAAGGATGTAGAGTGAGTTAACTGTAAACAGTATATTTTATATTCCTTTTTCCACACAACTTCATCTAAGGATGTAGAGTGAGTTTCCTGTAAACAGTATATGTTATATTCCTTTTCCCACACAACTTCATCTAAGGATGTAGAGTGAGTTTCCTGTAAACAGTGTATGTTATATTCCTTTTCCCACACAACTTCATCTAAGGATGTAGAGTGAGTTTCCTGTAAACAGTATATGTTATATTCCTTTTCCCACACAACTTCATCTAAGGATGTAGAGTGAGTTTCCTGTAAACAGTGTATGTTATATTCCTTTTCCCACACAACTTCATCTAAGGATGTAGAGTGAGTTTCCTGTAAACAGTATATGTTATATTCCTTTTCCACACAACTTCATCTAAGGATGTAGAGTGAGTTTCCTGTAAACAGTGTATGTTATATTCCTTTTCTTTTAGCCATGTAAAGACGGATCTTTTTTTATAAACTGCTAAACCATTACAATTATAACTGGCTATACTTATTTCACCCCTTACTGTAACTAGATACTATTCTCAGTCAAAATTGACCATAATTTGTCTTTGTAAAGTTACTGCCATCAGAGGTATTATGAAGGTCAAAACTAGAGCTTTCAAAAGTCTGATATTTACAATTCAAGAAATAGGTTCTAGCAATATTTGTTTTATTCCCTTGCCTGTTTGCCTGTGAGCCAATGCCACAGATGTTAGAAAATTGAGACAAGATATTATGTGTGTGGCAAATCTGAGTAGGTTGAAGTGTATGATATTGGATGGGATATAGTGAGAGTGTGTACGATGTCTGTATAAGAGTAAGACTATAATCTGTGATGTCCAAATAAATAATAACTCTGCCAGTGTGCATGGTTGAGTGTCTGTGTGTGTAACAAGTAGTGCGTATAGCCTTGATATTCATGATGATAATTGTAATCCATATCATATCACCATCATAGTTGCATCATAATTACCTTTAACATAATTGAAAAATATAGCCCAGCATTTCCATAGCAGTTGACGTTTCACATGATCATGAAAGAGACCTTGCATTACTCTAGAGACGACTTCACTACAGTACAAATGTATTCCGTACAATATGTTATTATTCCCCAATGTCCCTATTCTGATATCTTCCCCTTGCTTGTTATAAACTTATATAAACGTGTAGACAAATACATAAAAAAGATAGACAAACAATAAACACATTAAATCATAAAACAGTTCTCAACAATAGAGAGAAAGGGAGAGAAAAGAGAGAGAGAGAGAGATTAAGAGGAGAGCGAGATCAGGTGTGTGTGTATGTATAAGTCCGTATGTGTAAGCAAACATGTAATTGAGTATGTGTGTGTTCATATCCACTTCATAATGTTCAGATAATTTTACAGTTCCCATACCTTCTATTGTTTTCTCGTAACCTGAAGTCCCTGTAGAATTTAGTACAGCCACGTTGTTATGGAGCTGTCTCGGAATAGCTGTCCATCTATAAAGAGTTGGTCCACAATGATAAAGGCACGCCTACCATCCTTCCTTTGTTGTCTTTGTACCGGATACAGTCTCTTACGTCGTTCGTTTATCTCCCTTAGAAATTGGTCATTGAGACCGAATTTGGTCCCTTTAAACTCCCTTCCTCTGCTTTTGATCAGCTCCTTTTCTTTGGTAGTGTTCAAATTTTGCGATGATCGGTCGGGGACCCTTGGTCTTGTCGCTCCGAGCTCCAAGTCTGTGTATTCGGTGGAAAGCCACCTTGTTTACAGACTCTATAGGAAGTTTCAAGGTGGATTGCATGAATTCTCTGATCACGCCCTCTGGATTATTGGATGCGTCCTCAGGAATCCCAGAAAAAAATAGATTTTCACGCATGTCTAGTAGCGACTCCTTCATCACCCTGTTTTCCCTGAGTAGACAATCCATGTTGGAATCGTGGATTTTTACCTTGGCTGTGAGTGTCTTGTTTTTCTCTTTGGAGCGTGAGAATTACACTCTGGCTGATCTCCAAACCCCCCCCTTCAGCCCTGCTAAGTAAATCGTCCGTGTCTGTAGATGAATCTGTTTTTCTTTTTTTTTGTCGGGTTAAAGTTATTTTGTGAGGTGGTCGGATCTTTCCACGAAGGAGTATGTTGTTCCTCCATAGCGTAAAGCTGTTGATACTCGTCGATTTCCCTCAGGATCTCCTGCAACCAGTTATTTTACAAAAAGATAACAATGAGTCTTTCCCACGACGACGACAGGTGTCTGTAGTACAGCCAGCTAGCACTCACTGAATCCACGCAAAACAAAGGAACACAAACTTGCAGTCCCAGCCGTAAAGGCTAACCGCGTCGTGGAATCCTTAGCAACAAAACGTTTGTTGGGATTAAAATTGATTTAATGAAACATTTTTAATGTAAACAACAAACCGAGTGTAGACAGTACAATGTCCTGTTGCGCGTTCTGATGACGTTTTGACGCTGCATCACCACTTGGTATAGCAACTGTTCGGCATCTGACCGCCTAAACCAAATACTTTTAGACTTTTACTCAAGTAGTATTTTACTGGGTGGCTTTCACTTTTACCTTAATAGGAAAGGACTCTAGTATCTTAACTTTTACTCACATATGACAATTAGGTACTTTTTCAACCACTGCCTGCAATGCGTCCAATGTTAATTCCTGAACTCCCAAAAACCTTTCAGCAGCACGTACAATTCATCTTTACAATCGGTATCCTTCAACTGGTGAACGACGTTAGGAATCTCAACCGGCTGTGGGTCATCCACTACCATAACTTCCTCAGCACCAATTGCTCTTTCAACTATTCCCCGCGCCACCCAGTAGGAGAACTACTGTACAGTCGTGGCCAAAAGTTTTGAGAATGACACAAATATAAATTTTCACAGTCTGCTGCCTCAGTTTGTATGATGGCAATTTGCATATACTCCAGAATGCTATGAAGAGTGATCAGATTAATTGCAATTAATTGCAGACTCTCTTTGCCATGCAAATTAACTGAATCCCCCAAAAACATTTTCACCGCATTTCAGCCCTGACACAAAAGGACCAGGTGACATGTCAGTGATTCTCTCGTTAACACAGGTGTGAGTGTTGACGAGGACAAGGCTGGAGATCACTCTGTCATGCTGATTGAGTTCGAATAACAGACTGGAAGCTTTAAAAGGAGGGTGGTGCTTGGAATACTTGTTCTTCCTCTGTCAATCATGGTTACCTGCAAGGAAACATGTGCTGTCATCATTGCTTTGCACAAAAAGGGCATCACAGGCAAGGATATCGCTGCCAGTAAGATTGCACCTAAATCAACTATTTATCGGATCATAAGAACTTCAAGGAGAGCGGTTCAATTGTTGTGAAGAAGGCTTCAGGGCACCCAAGAAAGTCCAGCAAGCGCCAGGACCGTCTCCTAAAGTTGATTCAGCTGCGGGATCGGGGCACCACCAGTACAGAGCTTGCTCAGGAATGGCAGCAGGCAGGTGTGAGTGCATCTGCACGCACAGTGAGACAAAGACTTTTGGAGGATGGCCTGGTGTCAAGGGCAGCAAAGAAGCCACTTCTCTCCAGGAAAAACATCAGGGACAGACTGATATTGTGCAAATGGTACAGGGAATGGACTGCTGATGACTGGGGTAAAGTCATTTTCTCTGATGAATCCCCTTTCCGATTGTTTGGGGCATCCGGAAAAAGCTTGTCCAGAGAAGACAAGGTGAGCGCTACCATCAATCCTGTGGCATGCCAACAGTAAAGCATCCTGAGACCATTCATGTGTGGGGTTGCTTCTCAGCCAAGGGATTAGCTCACTCACAATTGTGCCTAAGAACACAGCCATGAATAAAGAATGGTACCAACACATCCTCTGAGAGCAACTTCTCCCAACCATCCAGGAACAGTTTGGTGACGAACAATACCTTTTCCAGCATGATGGAGCACCTTGCCATAAGGCAAAAGAGATAACTAAGTGGCTCGGGGAACAAAACATCAATATTTTGGGTCTATGGCTAGGAAACTCCCCAGACCTGAATCCCATTGAGAACTTGTGGTCAAGCCACAAAAGGCGGGTGGACAAACAAAAACCCACACATTCTGACACACTCCAAGCATAGAATGGGCTGCCATCAGTCAGGATATGGCCGAGAAGTTAATTGACAGCATGCCAAGGCAGATTGCAAAAGTCTTAGAAAAAGAAGGGCCAAAACTGCAAATATTGACTATTTGCATCAACTTCATGTAATTGTCAATAAAAGCCTTTGACACATATGAAATGCTTGTAATTATACTTCAGTATTCCATAGTAACATCTGACAAAAATATCTAAAGACACTGAAGCTGCAAACTTTGTGGAAATGAATATTTGTGTCATTCTCAAAGCTTTTGACCACGACTGTACAGTTTCTTGATGTGGATGTTCCCTGTTATAATAACAATTGATACACGCCATTGGTCAGTTCCGGTGTTATGAAACTGATGGACACAATTTGTTAAAAAAAATAAGTATTTATTGAACTAGGAACATAGCATACATAACAGGTTAGGATAATTAAAGTGGCAGGTTAGGATAATTCAAGTGGTGTAACGGTTGTCAATGTCGTTCTCCTCCTCAGACGAGGAGGAGCATGGATCGGACCAAGATGCGGAGTAGGAGGTATTCATGATTTTAATGGCAAACCAACAAACACTACAAATTTAACAAAACAACAAACGTGACTAACCTGCAACAGTCCTGTGTGGCCCAAACGCTGACACAGGAAACAAACACCCACAAAACACCAGTGAAACCCTGGCTGCCTTAGTATGACTCTCAATCAGAGACAAACGATACACACCTGTCTCTAATTGAGAATCATACCAGGCCGAACACAAAACCCAACATAGAAATACAAAACATAGACTGCCCACCCAACACTCACGCCCTGACCAATAAAGACATACAAAACAAGAGAAAACAGGTCAGGAACGTGACATAACCCCCCCCTTAAGGTGCGAACTCCGGGCGCACCAGCACAAAGTCTAGGGGAGGGTCTGGGTGGGCATCTGACCACGGTGGTGGCTCAGGCTCTGGGCGAGGTCCCCACCCCACCATAGTCACTCCCCGCTTCCGTATCCCCCTCCCAATGACCACCCTCCAACTCAACCCACCTAAATGAAGGGGCAGCATCGGGATAAGGGCCAGCACCGGGATAAGGGGCAGCAGCTCCGGGATAAGGGGCAGCAGCTCCGGGATAAGGGGCAGCAGCTCCGGGATAAGGGGCAGCTCCGGACTGAGTGGCAGCTCCGGACTGAGTGGCAGCTCCGGACTGAGTGGCAGCTCATGACTGTAGGGCAGCTCATGACTGTAGGGCAGCTCATGACTGGAGGGCAGCTCATGACTGTAGGGCAGCTCATGACTGGAGGGCAGCTCATGACTGGAGGGCAGCTCATGACTGGAGGGCAGCTCATGACTGTAGGGCAGCTCATGACTGTAGGGCAGCTCATGACCGTAGGGCAGCTCATGACCGTAGGGCAGCTCATGACTGTCTGGCGTCTCTGGCAGCTCCTGACTGGCTGGCGTCTCTGGCAGCTCCCGACTGGCTGGCGTCTCTGGCAGCTCCCGACTGGCTGGCGTCTCTGGCAGCTCCTGACTGGCTGGCGTCTCTGGCAGCTCCTGACTGGCTGGCGTCTCTGGCAGCTCCTGACTGGCTGGCGTCTCTGGCAGCTCCTGACTGGCTGGCGTCTCTGGCAGCTCCTGACTGGCTGGCGGCTCTGGCGGCTCCTGACTGACGGACGGCTCTAGCGGCTCCTGACTGACGGACGGCTCTAACGGCTCGGGACAGACGGGCGGCTCTAACGGCTCGTGGCAGACGGATGGCTCAGATGGCGCTTGGCAGACGGATGGCTCAGACGGCGCTGGGCAGACGGATGGCTCAGACGGCGCTGGGCAGACGGATGGCTCAGACGGCGTTGGGCAGACAGATGGCTCAGACGGCGTTGGGCAGACAGATGGCTCAGACGGCGTTGGGCAGACAGATGGCTCAGACGGCGTTGGGCAGACAGATGGCTCAGACGGCGTTGGGCAGACAGATGGCTCAGACGGCGTTGGGCAGACAGATGGCTCAGACGGCGTTGGGCAGACAGATGGCTCAGACGGCGTTGGGCAGACAGATGGCTCAGACGGCGTTGGGCAGACGGATGGCTCAGACGGCGTTGGGCAGACGGATGGCTCAGACGGCGCTGGGCAGACAGATGGCTCAAACGGCGTTGGGCAGCCGGGCAGTTCAGGCACCGCTGGGCAGACGGGCAGTTCAGGCACCGCTGGGCAGACGGCAGACTCTGGCCGGCTGAGACACACAATAGGCCTGATGCGTGGTGCCGGAACTGGAGGTACCGGGCTGAGGGCACGCACCTCAGGGCGAGTGCGGGGAGGAGGAACAGGGCTCTGGAGATGCACTGGAAGCCTGGTGCGTGGTGTAGGCACTGGTGGTACTGGACTGGAGACACGCACTTCAAGGCTAGTGCAGGGAACAGGAACAGAGCACACTGGACTCTCGAGGCGCACTATAGGCCTGGTGCGTGATACCGGCACTGGTGGTACCGGGCTGAGGGCACACACCTCAGGGCGAGTGCGGGGAGAAGGAACAGTGCGTACAGGGCTCTGGAGACGCACAGGAGGCTTGGTGCGTGGTACCGGAACTGGAGGTACCGGACTGGAGACACGCACCACAGGGCTAGTGCGTGGAGGAGGAACCGGGCTCTGGCGACGCACAGGAAGCCTGGTGCGTGGTGTTGGCACCGATGGTACTGGGCTGAGGGCACGCACCTCAAGGCGAGTGCGGGGTACTGGAACTGGAGACCTGGTACGTGGCGCCAGCCCCGGAGAGCTGGTGCATGGGGGTGCCACAGGAGAGCTGGTGCGCTGAGCTGGCACAGGACGTGCAGGGCTAGGAAGGCGCACAGGAGGCCTGGTGCGTGAGGCTGGCACAGTCTTCACCAGACGGCTAGCCCGCACCTCAGGACGAGTATGGAGACGTGACTCAGGTGACATCAAATCCCCGACATGTTCCGTCGGGCAGATGTCGTGCCTCATGCACCAAACCAACAAATCCCTCATTTCTCTCTCCTTCAATTTCCCCATTAGATCCTTTACAGTCTCTATTTCGCTCACCTCCAATACTGCCCTCACTGGCTCTGGTTCCATACTTGGCTCCTTCTGGTCAGCAGGGGAAGTTGGCTCAAGTCTCCTACTTGACCCAGCTACACACCCCTTTAGGCCCCCCCCAAGAAATTTTTGGGTGAGCCTCTCGGGCTTCCAGCCGCTCTGCCTTGCTAGCACCTCATAATGCCGCCTCTCCGCTTTCGCTGCCTCCAGCTCCGCTTTGGGGCGGCGACACTCCACTGGCTGTGCCCAGGGTCCTTTACCGTCTAGGATCTCCTCCCAAGTCCATTCCTCTTCTCTCCATTGCTTTGGTTCTTGCCGTCCTTCTCCAATCCGCTTGGTCCTGGTTTGGTGGGTGTTTCTGTAACGGTTGTCAATGTCGTTCTCCTCCTCAGACGAGGAGGAGCATGGATCGGACCAAGATGCGGAGTAGGAGGTATTCATGATTTTAATGGCAAACCAACAAACACTACAAATTTAACAAAACAACAAACAGTCCTGTGTGGCCCAAACGCTGACACAGGAAACAAACACCCACAAAACACCAGTGAAACCCTGGCTGCCTTAGTATGACTCTCAATCAGAGACAAACGATACACACCTGTCTCTAATTGAGAATCATACCAGGCCGAACACAAAACCCAACATAGAAATACAAAACATAGACTGCCCACCCAACACTCACGCCCTGACCAATAAAGACATACAAAACAAGAGAAAACAGGTCAGGAACGTGACAAGTGGCAGGTTAGGAGAATTAGTGGCAGGTTAGGTGAATTAGCTTGGCAGGTTAGGAGACTGAGGTTAAGGTTAGGAAAAGGGTGAGGGTTAGGGATTTGTTTACCATGCAGGTTTGGATAACTAACGTGGCGGTTAGGAGACTGAGATTAAGGTTTGGAAAAGGGTTATGGTTTAGCTACAATGCTAAATTTGTCAACAACTGTTGTCCCCAACGCAAAAGAAACGGCCACGGACCAATGGGGAGCATCAATTGGTGTAAACTTGATTTCATGAAACACCCGATATCAGAGAACGCCCCTAATTGCGGTCTGCAATTACACCCTTCTCGGCTCAAGGGGTCAGGCTTCCAGTCTATAAGCATGCTTTCCACTGTGCTCAGAGGGCATTTTCGATACTGCAGTTCAGCTGAAGCACGGCCAAATTCCCATTGATGGCCCCATAGCGAAGTCACATTTAAAAAAAAAACATTTTTATCATCAAGTTTGTTAACAAAACATTCATTGAATGATTCAAGTAATTGCCTTAAGAGTCAGATTTTCTCCCATCACTCACAGCCAAAGTTATTAACTATTTTAGATTCATGCTGTGAGGTGGGTGAGCTTATGCCACATGCAGATGCTGAAGGGAAAACACACCTCTTGATCTGTGTGTTTATAATGTAGGTCAAGGTGCAGCCTCGTCTCATAGACTAGCTGTAGCATAGTAAATATAAATCTGGGACTCTCAAAATAGTATGATAGGTAAGTTATTCTGGTTACATAAGACAGATGGTTACTTAATAAATGGAACTTGGTGGTGCTGTACTGTAACAGCGAGTGTAACGGATGTGAAATGGCTAGCTAGTTAGCGGTGGTGCGAGCTAGCAGCCTTTCAGTCGGTTACGTCACTTGCTCTGAAACCTAGAAGTAGTGGTTCCCCTTGCTCTGCAAGAGCCGCGGCTTTTGTGGAGTGATGGGTAACGACGCTTCGTGGGTGACTGTTGTTGATGTGTGCAGAAGGTCCCTGGTTCGCGCCCGAGGTTGGGGCGAGGGGACGTACTAAAGTTATACTGTAACAGTGAGCTGAGCCAGTTGAAAGTATTGACGCCAGGGATATATTGTATTCATTTATTTCTGGTACTCTCCTACCTGAGCGGCATGAGGCCTGTGTGGCGTTGCACTGTTAAAATCATCCCAGTGTGGAGATGAAACACCTGTGTTACAAAGCCACATGCTCTGTCCTCTCTGCTCTACCTAGGTGTTTTAATGTGGGTAATACAGAGATAATACTAATACAGAGATAACCACTGCTCTACCTAGGTGTTTTAATGTGGGTAATACAGAGATAATACTAACACAGAGATAACCACTGCTCTATCTAGGTGTTTTAATGTGGATAATACTAATACAGTGATAACCATTGAACATGCATTTTCCATTATGTCATTGTGTTAACCATTTCAGAAACGTACATCTGTAGTTTAAAGCATATACAGGGCATTATACAAGACCCCTTGACGACATTTTCCACATTTTGTTACCTTACAGCCTTATACGAAAATTGATTAAATGCATTTTTTCCCCCTCATCAATATACACACTATAACCCATAATGACAAAGTGAAAACAGGTTTTTAGAAAATTTTGCAAATATATAAAAATGAACACCTTATTTATTATTCAGACCATTTTCTCAGACTCGAAATTGAGCTCAAGTGCATCCTGTTTCCATTGATCATCCTTGAGATGTTTCTACAACTTGACTGGAATCCACCTGTAGTAAATTCAAATGATTGGACATGATTGGAAAAGGATCACACCTGTCTATATAAGGTCCCACAGTTGACAGTGCATGTCAGAGCAAAAACAAAGCAATGAAATCAAATAAATTGTCCGTCGAGCTTCGAGACAGGTTTGTTGCAAGGCACAGATCTGAGGAAGAATACCAAAACATTTCTCAAATCTCTGTTGGCTGGGCTCCCTGCTTGTGCCGTCAAACTCCTGCCCCACGTTGGGCGCAAACCTTTTAAGGGCTCCCGAGTGGCGCAGTGGTCTAAGGCACTGCATCACTACAGTCCCTGGTTCGAATCCAGGCTAAATCACATCCAGCTGTGATTGGGAGTCCCATTGGGAAGCGCACAATTGGCCCAGCATCGTCCGGGTTTGGCCGGGATAGGCCGTCATTTTAAATAACTATTTGTTCTTAACTGACTTGACTAGATAAATAAAGATTAAATAAAACATTTGTGGTTAGGGTTACAACAGTGTGGTACAAATAATAATAATAATGTGACACTGACAAATTGAGGAGAAATGTATTTACTGTGATATGTGGTTGTCTCACCTGGCTATCTTAAGATGAATGTACTTAATGTACTGGTGACATCACAGGGTCAGAGAGAACTCCTGACTGTAGTCATACAAAAACACTCCCGGCACTCAGCCCATAAGAACCATTCATACTGTCAGATCTAATATGAAGAACTGAATACAACCATAAGAACCATTCATACTGTCAGATCTAATATGAAGAACTGAATACTAAAGAGAAGAGGTTGACCAGTACATATTCATGTAACTTTATTTTTCATTGGCAGATCAATAACGTTTTCTTCAATGCAGTTATCCAAACACATTCATGATCAGTAACTAAAATAACTCATCTAGCTTTAAAGACAATTAATAAACACATGTATTCATTTCATAAACTGCGTATCATTAAATAAAGTTGTAAAACAATCCTCCCCAAACTAATGGTGAAAAGTGATCATCACACCATCTCTATCTGATACATGTTATGGGTGGAAGGTAGCCTAGTGGTTAGAGCGGGCCAGTAACCAAAAGGTTGCAAGATCGAATCCCCGAGCTGACAAGGTAAAAATCTGAACCCACTGTTCCTAGGCCACCATTGTTAATAAGAATTGGTTCTTAACTGACTTGCCTAGTTAAACAAAGGTTCAATAAAAACAATTAAAAAGGGTATACTAGCTCCTTCCCACAGAATACTGCAGAGGGACAACCTGGTCTCAGAGCAAAACGTTTTATATTATACAAAAACATCAGTGCCACTCCTTTTAGTATGTTTGGACTATCACAGTAAATAAACTAAAATATAAACTAAACATGTTTAAAGTGTTGGTTTCATGAGCTGAAATAAAAAAAAATGTGTCAAGATAATCCATCCACCTGACAGGTGTGGCATATCAAGATGCTGATAAAACAGCATTATCATTACACAGGTGCACCTTGTGCTGGGGGACAATAAAAGGCCACACAACACAATGTCACATTTGTCTCAAGTTTAGAGAATGTGCAATTGTCATGATGAATCCAGGAATGTCCACCAGAGCTGTTGCCAGAGAACTCAATATTTATATCTCTACCATAAGACACCTCTAAAGTCCTTTCAGAGAATTTGGCAGTACATCCAACAGGCCTCACAAATGCAGATCACATGTAACCACGGCAGCCCAGGACCTCTTCACCTGCAGGATTGTCTGGGAGGGGGCTGAGTAGTATTTATGTCTGTAATAAAGACCTTTTGTGGGGAAAAACTCATGCTGATTGGCTGGGCCTGGCTCCCAAGTGGGCCTATGCCCTCCAAAGTCCCACCCAAGCCTGAGCCCCTGCCCAGTCATGTGAAATCCATAGATTAGGGCCTCATTTATTTCAATTGACTGATATCCTTATACGAACTGTAAATCTTTGAAATTGTTCCATTTAGATTGTTGTTCAGTATAATACGACTTGTAGGACATATCAGATGTTAAGAATTACAATTCATATGTTATGTTACGCATTGCTATTCATACAATATGTTACGAACTTGTAATATGTATGATATGTTACGAATTCCAATTTGTTGTTGCTAACGTTAGCTAGGTTAGGGGTGAGGGGTTTAAGGTAGAGTTAAATGGGTTTAGGGGAAAGGTTAGCTAACATGCTAAGTAGTTGCATGCTAAGCTAACATGCTAACATAGCTAAAAATTAGTAAGAAGTTGCAAAGTTGCTAGTTAGCTAAATTGCTAAAGTCGTCATTGATGAGATTCAAACACGCAGCCTTTGGCTAGACGTCTATAGTCTTTGGTGTGTTAAGTTGCTATGGTGAGTGAAACTCACCCAAAAGTCAGAGCAGACATAAGCAGGCTTCTCTCATGCCTGTGTTCTCTGATTAACTTTTTTCTCTCCCCTGTGTGTGTTCTCTTATGACCTTTTAGCTGAGTTGATGTTTTGAAGCATTTTACACAGTCAGAGCAGAAGTAAGGCTTCTCTCCTGTGTGTATACGTTCATGTATTTTTAAGTGGGAAAGTTGAGAGAAACTAATTCCACAGTCAGAGCAGAAGTAAGGCTTCTCTCCTGTGTGTTTTCTCTGGTGAAGTTTTAGCTCAGTTGCTGTTTTAAAACATTTTCCACAGTCAGAGCAGGAGTATGCCTTCTCCCCTGTATGTATACGTTCATGTGATTTTAAGTTGGAAAGTTGAGAGAAACTAGTTCCACAGTCAGGGCAGAAGAAAGGCTTCTCTCCTGTGTGTGTTCTCTGATGAACTTTTAGCTCATTTGCTGTTTTGAAGCATTTTCCACAGTCAGAGCAGGAGTAAGGCTTCTCTCCTGTGTGTATACGTTGGTGTGTTTTTAAGGTTCCGAGATGATAGAAACTCGCCCCACAGTCAGAGCAAACGTAAGGCTTCTCTCCTGTATGTATACGTTCATGTGATTTTAAGTAGGAAAGTCGAGAGAAACTAGTTCCACAGTCAGGGCAGAAGAAAGGCTTCTCTCCTGTGTGTGTTCTCTGATGAACTTTTAGCTCATTTGATGTTTTAAAACATTTTCCACATTCAGAGCAGAAGTAAGGCTTCTCTCCTGTGTGTATACGTTCATGTGATTTTAAGTTGGAAAGTTTAGAGAACCTAGTTCCACAGTCAGGGCAGGAATAAGGCTTCTCTCCTGTGTGTGTTCTCTGATGAACTTTTAGATCAGTTGACGTTGTGAAGCATTTTCCACAGTCAGAGCAGAAGTAAGGCTTCTCTCCTGTGTGTATACGTTCATGTGATTTTAAGTTGGAAAGTTTAGAGAACCTAGTTCCACAGTCAGGGCAAGAATAAGGCTTCTATCCTGTGTGTGTTCTCTGATGAACTTTTAGCTGAGTTGATGTTTTGAAGCATTTTACACAGTCAGAGCAGAAGTAAGGCTTCTCTCCTGTGTGTATACGTTCATGTGATTTTAAGTTGGAAAGTGTAGAGAACCTAGTTCCACAGTCAGGGCAGGAATAAGGCTTCTCTCCTGTGTGTGTTCTCTGATGAACTTTTAGCTCATTTGCTGTTTTGAAGCATTTTCCACAGTCAGAGCAGGAGTAAGGCTTCTCTCCTGTGTGTGTTCTCTGATGAACTTTTATCTCATTTGCTGTTTTATAACATTTTCCACAGTCAGAGCAGGAGTAAGGCTTCTCTCCTGTGTGTATACGTTGGTGTGTTTTTAAGGTGCCCAGATGATAGAAACTCGCCCCACAGTCAGAGCAGACGTAAGGCTTCTCTCCTGTATGTATACGTTCATGTGATTTTAAGTTGGAAAGTCGAGAGAAACTAGTTCCACAGTCAGGGCAGGAATAAGGCTTCTCTCCTGTGTGTGTTCTCTGATGAACTTTTAGCTCATTTGATGTTTTAAAACATTTTCCACATTCAGAGCAGACGTAAGGCTTCTCTCCTGTGTGTATACGTTCATGTGATTTTAAGTTGGAAAGTTGAGAGAACCTAGTTCCACAGTCAGGGCAGGAATAAGGCTTCTCTCCTGTGTGTGTTCTCTGATGAACTTTTACATCAGTTGACGATGTGAAGCATTTTCCACAGTCAGAGCAGGAGTAAGGCTTCTCTCCTGTGTGTGTTCTCTGATGAACTTTTAGCTGAGTTGATGTTTTGAAGCATTTTACACAGTCAGAGCAGAAGTAAGGCTTCTCTCCTGTGTGTATACGTTCATGTGATTTTAAGTTGGAAAGTTTAGAGAACCTAGTTCCACAGTCAGGGCAAGAATAAGGCTTCTCTCCTGTGTGTGTTCTCTGATGAACTTTTAGCTGAGTTGATGTTTTGAAATATTTTACACAGTCAGAGCAGAAGTAAGGCTTCTCTTCTGTGTGTATACGTTCATGTGATTTTAAGTTGGAAAGTTTAGAGAACCTAGTTCCACAGTCAGGGCAGGAATAAGGCTTCTCTCCTGTGTGTGTTCTCTGATGAACTTTTAGATCAGTTGACGTTGTGAAGCATTTTCCACAGTCAGAGCAGGAGTAAGGCTTCTCTCCTGTGTGTGTTCTCTGATGAACTTTTAGCTGAGTTGATGTTTTGAAGCATTTTACACAGTCAGAGCAGAAGTAAGGCTTCTCTCCTGTGTGTATACGTTCATGTGATTTTAAGTTGGAAAGTTTAGAGAAACTAGTTCCACAGTCAGGGCAGGAGTAAGGCTTCTCTCCTGTGTGTATTTTTAGGTGTATTTTTAGCTTTGATAGAAATGGGAAAATCTCTTCACAATGTGGGCAGTGATGAGACCTCTTCGCTCTCTGATCTTCCTGCTGTTGCACTCTGGATGTAGAGAATGTCTCAACATGGTATCCTGTGTAAACATCAGAAGAACCAGTCAGTTGGTGTGATATACATGTGAATCAAATGTATTTTATGAAGCCCTTTTTACATCAGTAGTTTTCACAAAGTGCTGAACAGAAACCCAGCCTAAAATCCCCAAAGAGCAAGCAATGCAGATGTAGAAGCAGTGGCCACAAACTCTCTAGAAAGCAGGAACCTAGGAAGAAACCTAGAGAGGAACCAGGCTCAGAGCGGTGACCATTCCTCTTCTGGCCATCCCGGGTGACAGGTAGCCTAGTGGCTAGAGCAACCGAAAGGTTGCAAGATCGAATACCCGAGCTGACAATGTAAAAATCTGTCGTTCTGCCCCTGAACAAGGCAGTTAACCCACTGTTCCTAGGCCGTCATTGAAAATAAGAATTTGTTCTTAAACTGACTTGCCTAGTTAACCTTTTTGGGCGCATGTCCAAACGCTAGTGGGACACCTACGACAACATCCGGTGAAATTGCAGAGCGCGAAATTCAAAATACAAAAATCGTAATATTAAACATTCATGAAAATACAAGTGTCTTACATCATTTAAAAGCTTCTTGTTAATCCAACTGCGTCGTCAGATTTCAAAAAGGCTTTACGGAGAAAGCATACCATGCGATTATCTGAGGACAGCGCCCCACGTCAAAATACTTTTTAAACCAGCACAGGCATCACAAAATCACAGACAGCAATTAAATAAATCACTTACCTTTGAAGATCTTCCTCTGTTTGCAATCCCAAGGGTCCAAGCTACACAATGAATGGTACTTTGTTCGATAAAGTCCTTCATTATATCCCAGAAATGTCAATTTAGATGGCGCGTTTGATTCAGTAATTCACTCATTCAACATGCACACAAGTTACCGGTAAAGTTCATCCAAACAAGTCAAACGATGTTTCTAATTAATCCTCAGGTATTCTAATATCTAAATAAACAATAATATTTAAGACGGAGAATAGTGTGTTCAATAGCGAAAATAAATAACGAAGAGCGCACTCTCACACCTTGGAAAAACTACAAATACCTGAAACCCATTCTAAAGACTGTTGACATCTAGTGGAAGCCATTGGAACTGCAATCTGGGTCCTATCTATTTGTATATCCCATAGGCAAGCACTGAAAAAACCTGTGACCTCAAAATAAACATTCCGGATGGAATTTCCTCAGGTTTTCACCTGCCATATCAGTTCTGTTATACTCAGACATTATTTTAACAGTTTTAGAAACTTCACAGTGTTTTCTATCCAATGCTATCAAGTATATGCATATCCTAGCTTCTGGGCAGTTTACTTTGGGCACGCCAGTCATCCGAAATTCAGGACAATAACCAGTATGCTAAGGAAGTTAAATAAAGGTTAAAAAATAAAAAATAAAATAAATACACTACCATTAGTGGTGAAATAAATGAATGAATTCAAAAGATTGGGGTCACTTACAAATGTCCTTGTTCTTGAAAGAAAAGCAATTTTTTTGTCCATTCAAATAACGTCAAATTGATCAGAAATACAGTGTAGACATTGTTAATGTTGTAAATGACTATTGTAGCTGTATTATTAATTATCAATTTGATGTTATTTTAATGGAGAAAAAAAAGTACTTTTCTTTCAAAAACAAGGACATTTCTAAGTGACCCAAAATATTATATGGCATCACAATAACCCATAATGACATCGCAATACCCCATAATGACAAGGGCAAAAACAGGTTTCTAGAAATAACTGAAATGTTACATTTACGTAAGTATTCAGACCCTTTACACAATAGTTAGTTGAAGCACCTTTGAGTCTTGTTGGGTATGAAGCTACAAGCTTGAAACACTTGTATTTGGGGAGTTTCTCCCATTCTTCTCTGCAGATCCTCTCAAGCTCTGCCAGGTTGGATGGGGAGCGTCTCTGAAAAGCTATTTTCAGGTCTCTCCAGACATGTTTGATCGGGTTCAAGTCCGGGCTCGGGCTGGGCCACTCAATGACATTCAGAGACTTGTACCGAAGCCACTCCCACGTTGTATTGGCTGTGTGCTTGGGGGGGGGGGGGTTCATCAAGGATCTCTCTATACTTTGCTACGTTCATCTGTCCCTTGATCCTGACTAGTCACCCAGTCCCTGCTGCTAAAAACATCCCCACAGCATGACGCTGTCACCACCATGCTTCACCGTAGGGATGGTGCCAGGTTTGCTCCAGACATGACGCTTGGCATTCAGGCCAAAGAGTTCAATCTTGGTTTCATCAGACCAGAGAATCTTGTTTCTCATGGTCAGAGTCCTTTAGGTGCCTTTTGGCAAACTCCAAGCGGACTGTCATGTGCCTTTTACTGAGGAGTGGCTTCCGTCTGGGCACTCTACAATAAACGCACGATGAGTGGAGTGCTGCAGAGATAGTTGTCCTTCTGGAAGATTCTTTCATCTCCATAGAGGAACTCTGGAGCTCTGTCAGAGTGACCATCGGGTTCTTGGCCACCTCCCTGACCAAGGCCCTTCTCCCCCGATTGCTCAGTTTGGCTGGGCGGCCAGCTCTTCCATTGAAGAATGATTGAGGCCTCTGTGTTCTTGGGGACCTTTAATGCTACAGAAATGTTTTGGTACCGGTCCCCAGATCTGTGCCGACACAATCCTGTCACGGAGCTCTACGGACAAATCCTTCAACCTCATGACTTGGTTTTTACTCTGACATGCACTGTCAACTGTGGGACCTTACATAGACAGGTGTGTGCCTGTCCAAATCATGTCCAATCAATTGATTTTACCACAGGTGGACTCCAATCAAGTTGTAGAAACATCTCAAGGATTATCTCACAGCAAAGGGTCTGAAAACGTACGTAAATAAGCAATTATTATATATATTTTTTTACATTTGCAAGAATTTCTAAAAACCTGTTTTGGCTTTGTCATTATGGGGTATTGTGTGTAGATTGACGAGAAAAAACATGTAATCAATTTTAGAAAAAGGCTGTAACGTACCAAAATGGGAAAAATGGGAAGGGGTCTGACAGTGCCCTCGGAAAGTATTCAAACCCCTTGACTTTTTCCACATTATGTTTTGTTACAGCCTTATTCTAAAATTAAATAAAAAAATATCCTCAGCAATCTACACACAATACCCCATGATGACAAAGCGAAAACAGGTTTAGACATTTTTGCAAATTTATAAAAATTAAAAAAACAGAAAAACAAGACAGACTCAAAATTGAGTTCAGATGCATCCTGTTTCCATTGATCATCCTTGAGATGTTTCTACAACTTGATGTATAAAATATAAAATATACACTACCGTTCAAAAGTTTGGGGTCACTTAGAAATATCCTTGTTTTGAAAGAAAAGCATATTGTTTGTCCATTAAAATAACATCAAATTGATCTGAAATACAGTGTGGACATTGTTATTGTTGTAAATGACTATTGTAGCTGGAAACGGCAGATATTTTATGGAATATCTACATAGGCGTACAGAGGCCCATTATCAGCAACCATCACTCCTGTGATCCAATGGCATGTTGTGTTAGCTAATCCAAGTTTATCATTTTAAAAGGCTAATTGATCATTAGAAAACCCTTTTGCAATTGTTAGTACAGCTGAAAACTGTGGTTTTCAGCAATAAAACTGGCCTTTGCAACTCTGCCAAGAAGGCCAGCATCCCGGAGTCGCCTCTTCACTGTTGACGTTGAGACTGGTGTTAAGTGACCCCAAACTTTTGAATTGAGCTCAGGTGCATCCTGTTTCCATTGATCATCCTTGAGATGTTTCTACAACTTGATATATAAAATATTAAATATATATGTATGAGATATAAATCATCAGGATGTGGTAGTCTACTGGTTATGTTCAACACTTCTCCAATCGTTGTTGAGATCTGATATTCTGTGCAGGCCAAAACGAGACGTAGGCCTATATCATATTTCTCAAATCCTTTTCAGGCTAAATTCCAGTCGATCACGGAGAGAACAGTAATGCCTAACTACACTGGAAAAAATATATAAACGCAACATGTAAAGTGTTGGTCCCATGTTTCATGAGCTGAAATAAACAAAATCTCAGAAATGTTCCTACACACAAAAAGCTTATTTCTCTCAAATTGTGTGCACAAATATGTTTACATCCCTGTCAGTGAGCATTTCTCCTTTGCCAAGATAATCCATCCACATGACAGGTGTGGCATATCAAGAAGCCGATTAAACGGCATAATCATTACACAGTCGCACCTTGTGCTGGGTACAATAACAGGACACTTTAAAATGTACAGTTTTGTGACACAACACAACGCCACAGATGTCTCAAGTTTTGAGGGAGCGTGCAATTGGCATGCTGACTGCAGGAATGTCGACCAGAGATGTTTCCAGGGAATTGAATGTTAACTTCTGTAGGATAGGGGGCAGCATTCGGAATTTTGGATGAAAAGCGTGCCCAAATTAAACTGCCTGCTACTCAGGCCCAGAAGCTAAGATATGCATATCATTAGTAGATTTGGATAGAAAACACTCTGAAGTTTCTAAAACTGTTTGAATCATGTCTGTGAGTATAACAGAACTTATTTGTCAGACAAAACTCCAAAGACAAACCATTCAGAATTTTCATTTTTGAGGTCACTCTCTTTTCAATGGGTTTTCATTGGGAATCCAGATTTCTAAGCGACTTTCTTGCAGTTCCTATCGCTTCCACTGGATGTCAACAGTCTTTAGAAATTGGTTGAGGTTTTTCCTTTGAGAAATGAAGAAGTAGCCCTGTTCAGAATGAGGCTAGAGGGTAGTGTAATCTTTGTTAGAGGAGCTTAACCTGAAAGCTCGCTACACATTGTTTTCCTCCGGTATTGAACACAGTATATCCCGTCTTAAATTGTATTGATTATTTACGTAAAAAAATACCTAAAGTTGTATTAGGAAAATAGTTTGAAATGTTTGGACAAAGCTTACAGGTAACTTTTGTAGTCATGTTGCGCGAGTTGGAACCGGTGTTTTTCTGGATCAAACGCGACAAATAAATGGACATTTTGGATATATATCGACGGAATTAATCGAACAAAAGGACCATTTGTGATGTTTATGGGACATATTGGAGTGCCAACAGAAGACGCTCGTCAAAGGTAAGTCATGAATTATATCTTTATTTCTGCGTTTTGTGTCGCGCCTGGAGGGCTGAAATATGATGGTCTGCGTTTGTTTGCTGGGGTGCTATCCTCATATAATAGCATCGTTTGCTTTCGCCGTAAAGCCTTTTTGAAATCTGACACGTTGGCTGGATTCACAACAAGTGTAGCTTTAATTTGGTGTATTGCATGTGTGATTTCATGAAAGTTTAATTTTTATAGTAATTTATTTGAATTTGGCGCTCTGCATTTTCACTAGATGTTGGGTATGTTGGCCGCTAGCGTCCCACATATCCTAGAGAGGTTAATTCCTCGACCATGAGCTGCCTCCAACGTCGTATTAGAGTATTTGGCAGTACGTCCAACCGGCCTCACAATTGTAGACCACGTGTAATAACGTCAGCCCAGGACCTGAGGTGGGTCTGGCTGCCAAGTGGGTGGGCCTATGCCTTCCAAGGCCCACCCATGGCTGCACCCCTGCCCAGTCATGTGAAACCTACAGGTTAGGGCCTAATTAATTTCAATATATATATATTTTTTTATTACATTTAACCTTTATTTAACTAGGCAAGTCAGTTAAGAACAATTCTTACTAACAATGACGGCCTTCCGGGTAACAGTGGGTTAACTGCATTGTTCAGGGGCAGAACGACAGATTTTTACCTTGTCAGCTCAGGGATTCGATCCAGCAACCTTTCGGTTACTGGCCCAACGCACTAACCACTAGGCTACCTGCCGCCCCTTATATGAACTGTAACTCAGAAAAATCATTGAAATTGTTGCATGTTGTGTTTATATTTATGTACAATAAACATACAAGAAGCTGGTGATGAGCTACAAAAGGAAGTAAATAGCCCTATTAGACTGAAAGATGATGGAATTTCATCAAACTTATGAGCTCCTGAGTGGCGCAGCGGTCTAAGGTACTGCATCTCAGTGCTAGAGGCATCACTACAGACACCCTGGTTAGATTCCAGGCTGTATCACAACCGGCCGTGATTAGGAGTCCCATAGGGCGGCGCACAATTGGCCAAGTGTTGTCCGGGTTTGGCCGGTGTAGGCCGTCATTGTTAGTAAGATTTGTTCTTAACTGACTTGCCTAGTTAAATAAAGGTTAATAATAATCATTGTGAGGCTCTCCATGAGCATTACCTCATCACAACACCTCATTTCTTTAGAAATAGATTTTAGAATGGTTTGCTGAATCGTCCCAAACTCAACCATTAGGCAGAATGTGCTTTGATTAAAACAAAATACAGGAAGTCTATATAATTTAACACATCTGCTCTAATTTGCTAACCAAACAGTAATTCAAGAAGATTTAAATGCATATTCCCATGAAATTGATTGAGATCAAACGATTGGCATGCAGAAACAGCTTGGTCATTTCACTGGTAAAACGCAAAGAATTATAATTCAATATTGACAGTGATGATGTCATGGCCTATTTTGAAATGAGGTATGCCTAACTTGGTGATTGAGGGTATTAAACATTTTCAACGTTCTTGAGACAATGTGTGGGCAAAGGCAGGCGTACAAGTTTTACAAAGTTTTGCCTCGCAGTGAAGGTTTTCAGGGATGTGTGATGTCAGAATTACAGAATTCAACCTAGCAATAGACTGGTCATAACTTATGGAGGTCTAATTTATGAAGATAACTTATAGAGAGAACCTGCTCTTACCATGACTAACAGTTGTTCTAATCTTCTCCTCCTCTTCTTCTTCATCTTTAATGTTGACATTCAGCTCCAGTGTTTGACTGCAGTCCTCCAGCTTCACTGATGCCATCTCTGGATCCTGCAGTGCAAACTGGGCTCCACTGTCACAATCAGGACCCAGTGACTGTAGGTTTCTACTCAGTGTGGAAGGAGAGTGGCAGGCTGGGTTTGTTGATGTTGATGTTACCGGCCTCAGACTTAATCTGAGTCGGCCTGTAGTAATAAAGACAAACGGACACAAAAGTTATTTTCTTGACAGTTCTGGCACTTTATTCTGTAAAAATATTTTCTCTTTTTTCTTGTTCAATTATCTCATTTCAGTAGATCAGGTAGCTAAACATTGACAAAACATTCATTCACATTAGACACAAAGTACACATTTTAAATTGCACAACATAAGTGCACTTAATCTATAGTAGATTTCCTAAATTCACATAAATGCATAAATGACTCAAAAGCCATTTAGTACAAGGTTGCAGTATGTTTCAGGCAGCACTATGTACTATTTTCCTGAATAACCTTGTCTTCACTGTATTATTTCACTCACAAAAAACAATTGTATTTCCCGTTCACACCATAGTAAGAATTATCAGGGATCGTACAGTGGCAAGTCAAATTCAAGGACTTAAGTACTTTTTCAAGCACTAATATTTATTTACTTTAGCCCCGTGTGAAAACCCTGAATTATAGATAAATATAGAAACAACTGAATGTGTCTGAATATTAGTACACATGTAAAGGACTGATAATCATTACATTCAGCTTCAAAACTGTAGAGCAACTGAAATGTTCTCTCTCTGATGAGGCACTACCTGCACTGAAGTCCGTTGATGCAGACCTCCTATGGTATCATGGTGGTCCGCAAACAAACGTTTAAGGTCCATGTCTGTCTAATTCTGTACTAAGAAAATAAACCAAGAAGTCCCTCTTAACTTCTACCACACCCTCCCCTTCCCCAAAAACCCTCCCACACCCCCAATAAACTTTATCAATAGATCCCTTTCTGTGTTTGCAAACATTGGGGTCTATATCATGCTGAGACAATCCACCCCCAGGTTATCCAACTTATCAAAAACCATACCGACAGTAACATCTGTTACCCCCAAACACTCTGCTGCAGTTTACAAGATAACTTTAAACCTGGTATTTCTGCTTTACACAATCCAAGTTGTTGATAACCTTACCAATGAAAGCTATGAAGTACATATTATTCAATATTAAAGTATCCTTTGTCACAGTGCATTTATGGTTGCAAGATTTCTGAACAGGCCTCGAAACCATGTCAGGACTAGTAGAAAGACCAGTTCTGACAGTATGTCCTCTTACTACAGGACCAGCCATGGAAGCTCCATCAGTCTGACAGTAGGTCCTCTTACTACAGGACCAGCCATGGAAGCTCCATCAGTCTGACAGTAGGTCCTCTTACTACAAGACCAGCCATGGAAGCTCCATCAGTCTGACAGTAGGTACTCTTACTACAGGACCAACCATGGAAGCTACATCAGTCTGACAGTAGGTCCTCTTACTACGGGACCAACCATGGAAGCTCCATCAGTCTGACAGTAGGTCCTCATACTACAGGACCAACCATGGAAGCTCCACCAGTCTGACAGTAGGTCCTCTTACTACGAGACCAGCCATGGAAGCTCCATCAGTCTGACAGTAGGTCCTCTTACTACGGGACCAACCATGGAAGCTCCATTAGTCTGACAGTAGTTTCACCAGTCTGTCTTACAGCCTCTGCATATCATACATCATGACGGATTCTATATCTCTGAGCATCTCTCTGCACCTGGCATCCACCAAATGCTGCTCGGTGTGTCGTCCGCACAATTGCAACACTTAACCGTCACATTGCTCCAACATTCACCGTAATCATGTTCCCCACCACACTTGGCACATCTTTTCACTCAACAGCTACATGTCCCATTCTTTGGCTTTTAAAAACACTGTGATGATTCACCGTTGCTGCTCCAGTTTCAACTGTTCTGCTATGGAACCCTGACCTGTTCACCGGACGTGCTGTTTTCAACTCTCTAGAGACAGCAGGAGCGGTAGAGATACTCTGAATGATCGGCTATGAAAAGCCAACTGACATTTACTCCTGAGATGCTGAACTGTTGCACCCTCAACAACCACTGTGATTATTATTATTTGACCCTGCGGGTCATCTATGAACTAGAGGTCGACCGATTAATCGGAATGGCCGATTTCAAGTTTTCATAACAATCGGAAATCGGTATTTTTGGGCGCCGATAAAATAAAAGTCAGTTAAGAACACATTCGTATTTTCAATGACGGCCTAGGAACGGTGGGTTAACTGCCTTTTTCAGGGGCAGAACGACAGATTTTCACCTTGTCAGCTCGGGGGATCCAATCTTGCAAGCTTACAGTTAACTAGTCGAACGCAATAACGACCTGCCTCTCTCTCGTTGCACTCCACAAGGAGACTGCCTGTTACGCGAATGCAGTAAGCCAAGGTAAATTGCTAGCTAGCATTAAACTTATCTTATAAAAAACAATCAATCATAATCAGTAGTTAACTACACATGGTTGATGATATTACTAGATATTATCTAGCGTGTCCTGCGTTAGATATAATCTGACTGAGCATACAAGTATCTAAGTATCTGACTGAGCGGTGGTAGGCAGAAGCAGGCGCGTAAACATTCATTCAAACAGCACTTTCGTGCGTTTTGCCAGCAGCTCTTCGTTGTGTGTCAAGCATTGCGCTGTTTATGACTTCAAGCCTATCAACTCCCGAGATGAGGCTGGTGTAACCGAAGTGAAATGGCTAGCTAGTTAGCGCGCGCTAATGGCGTTTTAAACGTCACTCGCTCTGAGCCTTCTAGTAGTTGTTCCCCTGGCTCTGCATGGGTAACGCTGCTTCGGTGATGGCTGTTGTCGTTGTGTTGCTGGTTCGAGCCCAGGGAGGAGCGAGGAGGGACGGAAGCTATACTGTTACACTGGCAATACTAAAGTGCCTATAAGAACATCCAATAGTCAAAGGTTAATGAAATACAAATGGTGGAGGGAAATAGTCCTATAATTCCTATAATAACTACAACCTAAAACTTCTTACCTGGGAATATTGAAGACTCTTGTTAAAAGGAACCACCAGCTTTCATATGTTCTCATGTTCTGAGCAAGGAACTGAAACGTTAGCTTTCTTACATAGCACATATTGCACTTTTACTTTCTTCTCCAACACTTTGTATTTGCATTATTTAAACCAAATTGAACATGTTTCATTATTTACTTGAGGCTAAATTGATTTTATTGATGTATTATATTAAGTTAAAATAAGTGTTCATTCAGTATTGTTGTAATTGTCATTATTACAAATACATTTTCTAAAAATCGGCCGATTAATCGGTATCGGCGTTGAAAAATCATTATCGGTCGACCTCTACTATGAACACTTGAACATCTTGGCCATGTTCTGTTATAATCTCCACCCAGCACAGCCAGAAGAGGACTGGCCACCCCTCATAGCCTGGTTCCTCCCTAGGTTCTGGCATTCTTCGGGAGTTTTTCCCGAGCCACTGTGCTTCTACACCTGCATTGCTTGCTGTTTGGGGTTTTAGGCTGGGTTTCTGTACAGCACTTTGTGACATCAGCTGATGAAAGAAGGGCTTTATAAATACATTAGAGTGATTAATTGATGAGGCTGGGTTAAATTCTCTGACATTGAAGCTAAGGAATCCTATTCTGTACTTTTCCAGACAAAACCTTCTCAAACCTCAACAGCACTGATAAGCTTTCACTTCTTTAACCATCTCTTTCCTACTGATCAACCTTTAGGCTTCAACCACTCTGTCTCCTTCACATGTTCTTTAACAATATCATCCATGGACATAGATATTGGGGCCTCGGAGATTACTCCCTTCAATTTAGCATAAGCTCCAGGGTCATGGCTTCTGAGCTTCATCCCATTATGATTTTCCAATTGAATAATCTTCCCTTGCTGAACCTGACTAGCACAAGATATTAACAATCTACCATTTTAAATGTTTTATTTCACCTTTATTTAACCAGGTAGACTAGTTCAGAACAAGTTCTCATTTACACGGATGCTGCCCAGTTTAACTTCACCTCTCTTTTTATGGCCTTGGTTAATCAGATAGGGTGTAAATGAGGCCCTGTTGTCTCCTCAAACACCATCCCAACTTTCCACTGTGACACATTATTACTATAGCTCCCTACCTTGGGCCTCTTTAGAGTTTCTATACTACATGCACCACTGCTTCCAGTATCATTATCTCTGTTCTTCCTATGTCTTTCCACTACAGACCATTCACATTCTAGGCCCTCATCCTCCCGCTCCATATCATCACAACTGTCCCCCACATTGATCGCATTCCAGCACAGCTGTTGCTTCTCAAACTCTCTCCATTTCCATTGTTTCAGGGGTGTCAAACTCATCCCATTGAGGGACGAGCCTCCCAGGTTTTAGTTTTTTCCTTTCAATTATAACCTAGACAATCAGATGAGGGGAGTTCCTTTCTAATCAGTGACCTTAATTAATTAATCAAGTACAAGGGTGGAGCGAAAAACCCACAGACACTTGGTCCTCCATGGAATGAGTTTGATACGTGCTCCGATTCATCCGCATTAATCGACGCCATTCCATGCAGTTGGCCTCTCTCTCCAAATGGTGAAGGATAACTTCAGTTAGCTTCCCTCTATTTTGACACTCCATCACACAGCCTCATGTCGCCATTTCACCACGAGCAAACTCCTAGAAAGACGACCGAAACCGTTGAAGCCGCCATTTGACTAGCCTCGTCCGAACCATCCTGATCTCGCGAGCTGACATTAACGAAACAGTGTATGTAAACTCGCGAGATCAGGATGGTTCGGACGAGGCTATTTACCAGCACATAAACAACATTTTACACAAAACCAAGAACATGTAAAAACGAACTCAAATAAGTGGAATCTTTATGAAATGACTTTGACGAAATTATGTACATACACTCAGACAAACCCAAAGTCTACCTAAGTGACTTGTAAAAATCGTTTTAAATCACGTTCTTCACTCACTCGGTTTGACCCCAAAATAACACATACAATTAAATCCTTTACCAAACGTGAAAATACCTTGACGGATTTGTTACATATCATATTATATATTCTAGCATATTATATATTATTTCGACATTAGAAAGTTTAAACGTGCTATTACATACCTACAATAATATATTTGAAACGGACACAACCAGTATCGACATAACAACAGAGTTCTGTCGTTTATAACCCGGAACTTCCTGTTCCCCTCTACGACAACGCAACAGCGTCGTCTTCTTCTCTGGTATGGTGACATTTACACAACTATAACGTGTCTGCCGCCACCTGCTGTACCGCTAGTAAACTGTAGAAAGAAATACATGTCCATTGCGGAAACAACGACATCAAAACAAAATACACAAATCACATCCCTACACATTCTCATGGGCCTCATAGGGAGGAACATCTTCAGTCACAGTCCTATTCAAATCACATCCCTACACATTCTCATGGGCCTCGTAGGGAGGAACATCTTCAGTCACAGTCCTATTCAAATCACATCCCTACACAGTCTCATGGGCCTCGTAGGGAGGAACATCTTCAGTCACAGTCCTATTCAAATCACATCCCTACACAGTCTCATGGGCCTCGTAGGGTGGAACATCTTCAGTCACAGTCCTATTCAAATCACATCCCTACACAGTCTCATGGGCCTCGTAGGGTGGAACATCTTCAGTCACAGTCCTATTCAAATCACATCCCTACACAGTCTCATGGGCCTCGTAGGGAGGAACATCTTCAGTCAGTATTCCCTGCAATCAGTTGTGCAAACTACTTATGCAGTACTTAAAATATTTGTACATAAGTATTTTGGGGGGTATCTGTACTTTACTTTAGATATTTTTGACAACTTCTACTTTTACTCCACTACATTCCTAAATAAAATAATGTACTTTCTACTCCATACATTTTCCCTGACACCCAAAAGTTCTCGTTACATGTTGAATGATTAGCAGGACAGGAAAATTGTTCAATTCACGCATCCCTACTGCATCTGATCTGGCGGACTCACTAAACACAAATGCTTTGTTAGTCAATTATGGGTGTGATCTTAAATTCAATCTGGAGTGTCAGAGTGCGCTTGGCTGTTCGTAAATTCAGAGCGTTGTCAGATTGTCAGTTCGTATCGCTCTCGGAGCGTTCAGAGCCACACTGGACGCTCTGGCGGAGGAGTAGGGTTGATTCAAGCGTTCTGACCTCACAACGGCAGTCAAGCATCCAAGCTAACTGGTTAACATTGGCTAGCTTGCTAGCTACTTCCACTACAAATGAGAGAACTCTGACCATTTTACTCGCCTTAGCAGAGCTGGTTAGGCTGTGTTCGTGTTATCCAGAGCATTGGTGACTTTAAATGTACTACAGGCAACAATTTAATTACGCGTTTTTGCCGACGTTTACTGACACCGGCCGTATTCAAGGGGTGTTGAGCGTTCGTTTATCATCAGTTATTCTGCCCTCTGGCACACTCAGACGAGAGTGCATTGAAGTCTGAGTGTTGGAGTGTGCCCCTGACTATCCGTACATTTAAACTACAAGAAAATCGTTCTGTCTGGTTTGCTTAATATAATGAATTTGAAATTATTTGTACTTTTACTTTTGATACGTAAGTATATTTTAGCAATTACATTTACGGTTGATACTTATGTATATGTTAAACTAAATACTTTTAGACTTACTCAAGTAGTATTTTACTGGGTGGCTTTTACTTTTACAGGAAAGGACTCAAGTATCTTTACTTTTACTCAAATATGACAATTGGGTACTTTTTCCACCATTGCCTGCAATGCTTCCAATGTCAATTCCTGAACTCCCAAAAACTTTCAGCCGCAAATACAATTAATCTTTACAATCGGTATCCTTCAACTGGTGAACGACGTTATGAATCTCAACAGGCTGCGGGGCATCCACTGCCATAACTTCCTCAGCGCCAATCACTCTTTCAACTATTTCCCGCGCCTCCCAGTAGGAGAACTACTGTACAGGTTCTTGATGTGGATGTTCCCTGATATAAAAAAAAAAATTGATACATGCCATTGATCAGTTCCGGTGTTATGAAACTGATGGAGAATATTTGATGGAAAAAAAAGAAGTATTTATTTAACTAGGCACATAGCATACATAGGATAATTAAAGTGGCAGGTTAGGATAATTAGTGTCAGGTTAGGATAATTAACGTGGCGGTTAGGAGACTGAGAATAAGGTTAGGAAAAGGGTTAAGGTTAGGCTTAGCTACAATGCTACAGTTGTCAACAACTGTTGTTCCCAACGCAAAAGAAACGGCCACGGACCAATGGGGAGCATCAATTGGTGTAAACTTGATATCATGATACACCCGATATCAGAGAACGCCCCTAATTGCGGTCTGCAATTACACCCTTCTCGGATCAAGAGGCCAGGCTTCCAGTCTATAAGCATGCTTTCCACTGTGCTCAGAGGGCATTTTCCGTACTGCAGTTCAGCTGAAGCACGGCCAAATTTCCATTGATAGCGATGTCGCTAAAAAAAATAAGACAATTTAGTCATCAAGTTCGTAAATAAAACATCCATTGAATTATTCAAGTAATTGCCTTAGAGTCATATTTTCTCCCATCACTCACAGCCAAAGTTATTAACTATTTTAGATTCATGCTGTGAGGTGGGTGAGCTTATGCCACATGCAGATGCTGAAGGGAAAACACACCTCTTGATCTGCGTGTTTATAATGTAGGTTAAGGTGCAGCCTCGTCTCATAGACTAGATGTAACATAGTAAATATAAATCTGGAACTCTCAAAATAGTGTGATAGGTAAGTTATTCTGGTTACATAAGACAGATGGTTACTTAATAAATGGAATTTTGTGGTGCTGTACTGTAACAGCGAGCTGAGAAAGTTGAAAGTATTGACGCCAGGGATATATTGTTGGTGACTGTGTGCTCCTTCATTAGTTTTGTGTTTTTGTTATTCATTTATTTCTGGTACTCTCCTACCTGAGAGGCATGAGGCCTGTGTGGCGTTGCACTGTTAAAATCATCCCAGTGTGGAGATGAAACACCTGTGTGTTACAAAGCCACATGCTCTGTCCTCTCTGCTCTACCTAGGTGTTTTAATGTGGGTAATACAGAGATAATACTAATACAGAGATAACCACTGCTCTACCTAGGTGTTTTAATGTGGGTAATACAGAGATAATACTAATACAGAGATAACCACTGCTCTACCTAGGTGTTTTAATGTTGGTAATACAGAGATAATACTAATACAGAGATAACCACTGCTCTACCTAGGTGTTTTAATGTGGGTAATACAGAGATAATACTAATACAGAGATAACCACTGCTCTACCTAGGTGTTTTAATGTTGGTAATACTAATACAGAGATAACCATTGGACATGCATTTTCCATTATGCCATTGTGTTGACCACTTCAGAACCTTACATCTGTAGTTTGAAGCATATACAGGGCATTATATAAGAGCCCTTGACTTTTTCCACATTTTGTTACGTTACAGCCTTATTCGAAAATTTATTAAATGCATTTTTCCCCTCGTCAATATAAACACAATAGCCCATAATGATAAACCGAAAAGGTTTTCAGAAATTTTAGCAAATCTATACTTTAGTTGGTAAGTATTCAGACCCTCTGCTCTGAGACTTCAAATTGAGCTCAGGTGCATAATGTTTCCATTGATCATCCTTGAGATGTTTCTACAACTTGACTGGAATCCACATGTGGTAAATTCAAATGATTGGACATGATTGGAAAAGCACACACCTGTATATATAAGGTCCCACAGTTGACAGTGCATGTCAGAGCAAAAACCAAGCAATGAGGTCGAAGAAATTGTCCGTCGAGCTTCGAGACAGGTTTGTGGCGAGGCACAGATCTGAGGAAGAGAACCAAAACATTTCTCAAATCTCTGTTGGCTGGGCTCCCTGCTTGTGCCGTCAAACTCCTGCCCCACGTTGGGCGCAAACCTTTTAAGGGCTCCCGAGTGGCGCAGCCGTCTAAGGCACTGCATCACTACAGTCCCTGGTTCGAATCCAGGCTAAATCACATCCGACCGTGATTGGGAGTGCCATAGGGAAGCGCACAATTGGCCAAGCATCGTCCGGGTTTGGCAGTCATTGTAAATAAGAATTTCTTCTTAACTGTTAAATAAAGATTAAATAAAAAAGTGGGAAGCATGTCAGCAAAGCCACTACACAACACATTACTAAACAATACATTAATTGCACTATAACGGTGAGAAAGGGTGCCCACAAACTGTTACATAAAGCTGACCGAAAAGCATAGTCCAAACAACTTACCACTGCTACACCTGGCTATTAGCGGAGCCTTGTCTGGCAACGAAACAGTTCATTCAGCCTCATTTTAAAAAAAAACATGGCTGACTTGCTTTAAAACCTTTTCTCAATAGGGGGGGCGCATTTCCACTTTGTAAAAAATCGTTCCCAAATTAAACTGCCTCGTACTCAATTCTTGCTCGTACAATATGCATATTATTATTACTATTGGATAGAAAACACTCTCTAGTTTCTAAAACCGTTTGAATTATATCTGTGAGTAAAACAGAACTCATTTTGCAGCAAACTTCCTGTCAGGAAGTGAGAAATCTGAAATCGAGGGCTCTGTTCCAGGGTCAGTTTATTAATTTGCATGGAATCTATGGGTCTACATGCACTGCATACGCCTTCCACTAGATGTCAGTAGGCAGTGAGAGTTGGAATGGGGTGTCTAGCTAGATCTGAGGCCGAACAAGAGCTCTTGGAACGGTGGGTCTGGTCTTTTCACCGCTTGGCTTGACGCGAGAGGGACCTGTGCA
Source organism: Salvelinus namaycush (assembly GCF_016432855.1). Lineage (NCBI taxonomy): Eukaryota > Metazoa > Chordata > Actinopteri > Salmoniformes > Salmonidae > Salvelinus > Salvelinus namaycush. The sequence continues at coordinate 457,315 of NW_024060785.1, read as the reverse complement.
TTGCGTTCTGAAAAGCTTTCGTTTTAGAAGTTAGATATATCCGGCTCTGATTTTATTTGATATATGTGTTAAAAACATCATAAGGTAGTTATTTTAAACCGAGTTATATCAGTTTATATCAGTATATTGCGATTTTCGGTATTTCCTTTGTTATGCGTTATTGTGAGTCGGACACTTCCGTGCCGCATGGCCAGCTTTGTTAGCTAAATCGACAGATGAAGACGACATTCTACAACCGAACAACGATTATTCTGGAAAAAGGACACCGTGTACAAGATTCTGATGGAAGCTCATCAAATAGTAGGAACCATTTATGATATTATTTCGTATTTCTGTCGAAAATGTTTAGACTATATTCCGCCCAGATTTCGGGCGCTGTCTCGCTATAACGTAAGCTGTATGTCGTACTAAGGTTATTTAAAAAAATCTAACACAGCGGTTGCATTAAGAACTAGTGTATCTTTCATTTGCTGTCCAACCTGTATTTTTTAGTAAAGTATATGATTAGTTATTTGATTAGATGATGTGAGTGTCAGAAATATATCCAGATTATTTTGTGCAGTTTGGCTATTATTCACATTGTTCAACCACGAATTGTACCGCTAAATATGCACATTTTCGAACAAACCATATATGTATTGTGTAATATGATGTTATAGGACTGTCATCTGATGAAGTTTGAGAAGGTTAGTGAAAAAAATGATATCTTTTGCTGGTTTATTCGCTATCGCTAACGTGCCTTGAATGAATGTGGTTGTGTGGTAGGCTATTGTAGTAAGCTAATATAATGCTATATTGTGTTTTTGCTGTAAAACACTTAAAAAATCTGAAATATTGGCTGGATTCACAAGATGTTTGTCTTTCATTTGCTGTACACCGTGTATTTTTCATAAATGTTTTATGATGAGTATTTAGGTATTTCACGTTGGTTTATGTAGTTATTCTAGCTGCTTTGGTGAGACTTGTGATGGTGGCTGCAATGTAAAACTATGATTTATACCTGAAATATGCAAATTTTTCGAACAAAACATATGCTATACAATAAATATGTTATCAGACTGTCATCTGATGAAGTTGTTTCTTGGTTAGTGACTATTTATATCTTTATTTGGTCGAATTTGTGATAGCTACCTATGCAGTAAAAAAATTGTCAAAATATGCGGTTGGGTCTTTTGCTATCGTGGTTAGCTAATAGAAATACATATTGTGTTTTCCCTGTAAAACATTTTAAAAATCGTAAATGATGGCTGGATTCACAAGATGTGTATCTTTCATCTGGTGTCTTGGACTTGTGATTTCATGATATTTAGATGCTAGTATTTACTTGTGGCGCTATGCTAGGCTATGCTAGTCAGCTTTTTTACTGATGAGGGTGCTCCCGGATCTGGGATGAGTACCAAGTAGAAGTTAACAAATGTGGTTTCTACTGACAATTGATATGTACAAACTATGGCATAAGGGGACGACAAGCGGATAGGAGGCAAACCGTAATTTCGATTAAGACATTAATGAGCGAGCTAGGACGTACGTAGTCAATATAACTATTTGTTCACGACTTTTGAAATGCACAGCGACAAAATTCAGAACATGGGCCGTTCTTACAGTGTTCTCCCTGTACGCCAAGTCAGAACCGTAGGATAAATAAAGGGGCATATATGCAGACAATTAAAATTCTTACAATATTCAATTATTACATTTCTCAAAAACAGGTTATAGGCTACATGTGAACCACCAAGTCAGAACAGTAGGCAAAATTAAGAGGTGAAAATAGACCAAATTACAAAAGTGAGGCACATGGGCTACTAACATCTTACTACACAACATACACTTAGTATTACTTTCTTAGCTACAGTATACACATGTAGCCTATACATATTACACACATATTACATCATTTATGTAGCAGCATACAACACATTTTTGGACTCACCTTGTTGTGCTGTGCTCACTTGAACAGGAAGGTGGCGCAGCAGTCCTTAATGGGCATATTTTGTCATCAAACTCTGGCGTTCTCTGGATTTATGGTGCTTTCAAGACAACTGGCAACTCAAAGAAAAAAAAAGGAATCATGATGACGTCAGTGATCTTCAGGTCGTAGCTGTAGAAAGAGGCCCGAGTTCCCAAATTACAATTCCGAGTTGGATGAAAGTTCAAAACCTATTTTCTCAGTCGTCTTGAACTCACTCAAGTCAGATTTTGCAGTACCGAGTTAAGTTGTTTTGAGGGCGGCACAAATCAAGCTTCATTGACAGCTTGGCCAATGTTGAATGTTTAGTTTTAAACTAGGAAAATAGCCCCTTAATCTTAGACTTGGGACCACACAGCCACTCCACTGATTCCTTACAAACCATTCATTGTTGAATTTGCAATTTCCAACTTGTTGTGTAATGTTTATATCCAATGGCCGATGAGAACCGATACGTTTAATCTATAATTTCTCATGATTTCTCTTCATATGACAAAGATTAAAAAGGATTTGCCAGTAGATTGTCGACTTGATTCATGATGATGACTGCTAGCTCAGATTTTGACAGTATGACGTTGACATGATCAGTCCAATCAAAGCGACTGTAGATATCACATGATTTGACGTTCTTGGATGGGCACTTAAAATGTAAGTCTATGGCAGCACCCAAGCGGCTTGAATTTTAAGTTCTACCCTTAGACTTGGCAGTGACGTATTGTCCCCATGAATGACAGAACACTGAGCCAATCACGGCACAACGCTCCATATTTTCTGCTGGCCTCCACAGAAGGCAATGAGCTAGGCTGAAAGACTCCATATTTATATATACACAACGCTCCATATTTTCTGCTGACCTCCACAGAAGGCAATGAGCTAGGCTGAAAGACCTGCATTTTGGAGCTGCCTTACTCAAGAAAACAAAAAAGAGACCATTTTTGTATGTGGCTTTATTAATAACTCAATTATAAATGTTTTTTTACATTGTTTGCAAACAGATCATTTTTTTCACACTTTTTTAGCGCTAAAACTGTGGGGCTCAAAACAGGTGGCCCACCTGCCCTGAATGATGGGTCGCCACTGAACTTATCTAGAACACTGCAGTCCATCTGGGTGTTTAACATTCCCAAGTTCCCCCATGTCACCCTGCTCCTCCATACATTCCACTGGCTTCCAGTTGAAGCTCACATCCACTACAAGACAATGGTGTTTAATTACGGTGCAGCAAGAAGAACAGCCCCATCTCTACCTTCAGGCTATGCTCAAACCCTGTATCCCAACCCGAGCACTCATTTCTGCCACCTCTGGTCTCATGGCCGTCCCACTGCTAAAGGAGGTCAAGCTCCCTCTCAGCCCAGTCTAAGCACTTCTCTGTCCTGGCACCCCAATGGTGGCACCAGCTTCCCTCTGATGCTAGGACAGCAGAGTCCCTGCCCATCTGCCCGAAAAGGTCTGAAACCCTACGTCTTTAAAGAGTACCCCCCCCAAATACAAATAATAATGTGACACTGACTAATTGAGGAGAAATGTATTTACTGTGATATGTGGTTGTCTCACCTGGCTATCTTAAGATGAATGTACTTAATGTGCTGGTGACATCACAGGGTCAGAGAGAACTCCTGACTGTAGTCATACAAAAACACTCCCGGCACTCAGCCCATAAGAACCATTCATACTGTCAGATCTAATATGAAGAACTGAATACAACCATAAGAACCATTCATACTGTCAGATCTAATATGAAGAACTGAATACTAGAGAAGAAGAGGTTGACCAGTACATATTTATGTAACTTTATTTTTCATTGGCAGATCAATAACGTTTTCTTCAATGCAGTTGTCCAAACACATTCATGATCAGTAACTAAAATAACTCATCTAGCTTTAAAGACAATTAATAAACACATGTATTAATTTCATAAACTGTGTATCATTAAATAAAGTTGTAAAACAATCCCCCCCAAACTAATGGTGAAAAGTGATCATCACACCATCTCTATCTGATACATGTTAGGGGCGGAAGGTAGCCTAGTGGTTAGAGCGTTGGGCCAGTAACCAAAAGGTTGCTAGATCGAATCCCCAAGCTGACAAGGTAAAAATGAACCCACTGTTCCTAGGCCACCATTGTAAATAAGAATTGGTTCTTAACTGACTTGCCTAGTTAAACAAAGGTTCAATAAAAAAAATTAAAAAGGGTATACTAGCTCCTTCCCACAGAATACTGCAGATGGACAACCTGGTCTCAGAGCAAAACGTTTAATATTATACAAAAAACTTTAGTGCCACTCCATTTAGTATGTTAGGTTACATTTCATTGGACTATCACAGTAAATAAACTAAACATGTAAAGTGTTGGTTTCATGAGCTGAAATAAAAAAATCCAGCAATGTTCCATATGCACAAAAAGCTAATGTCTCTCAAATGTTGTGCACAACTTTGTTTATATCCCTGTTAGTGAGCATTTCAGCCTTTGTCAAGATAATCCATCCACCTGACAGGTGTGGCATATCAAGATGCTGATAAAACAGCATTATCATTACACAGGTGCACCTTGTGCTGGGGGACAATAAAAGGCCACACAACATCACAGATGTCTCAAGTTTAGGGAATGTGCAATTGTCATGATGACTGCAAGAATGTCCACCAGAGCTGTTGACAGAGAACTCAATATTTATATCTCTACCATAAGCCACCTGTAACATCCTTTTAGAGAATTTGGCAGTACATCCAACCGGCCTCACAACTGCAGATCACATGTAACCACGGCAGCCCAGGACCTCTTCACCTGCAGGATTGTCTGGGAGGGGGCTGAGTAGTATTTCTGTCTGTAATAAAGACCTTTTCTGGGGAAAAACTCATGCTGAGTGGCTGGGCCTGGCTCCCAAGTGGGCCTATGCCCTCCCAAATCCCACCCATGGCTGAGCCCCTGCCAGTCGTGTGAAATCCATAGATTAGGGCAGGGGTGTCAAACTCATTCCACGGAGGGCCTAGTGTCTGCAGGTTTTTGGTTTTTCCTTTCAATAAAGCCCTAGACAACCAGGTGTGGGGAGTTCCTAACTAATTAGTGATGTTAATTCATCAATCAAGTACAAGGGAGGAGCGAAAACCCGCAGACACTCGGCCCCCCGTGGAATGAGTTTGACACCTGTGGATTAGGGCATCATTTATTTCAATTGACTGATTTCCTTATACGAACTGTAAATCTTTGAAATTGTTGCGTTTAGATTGTTGTTCAGTATAATACGACGTATCGTATGTGATGAATTACAATTCGAATGTTATTTTACGCATTGATATTCATACAATATGTTACGAACTTGTAATATGTATGATATGTTACGAATTCCAATTTGTTCTTGCTAACTTTAGCTAGGTTAGGGGTGAGGGGTTTAACTTCTTGTGGCTGCAGGGGCAGTATTGAGTAGCTTGGATGAAAGGTGCACAGAGGTGCCCAGAGTAAACGGCCTGCTCCTCAGTCATAGTTTCTAATATATGCATATTATTAGTAGTATTGGATAGAAAACACTCTGAAGTTTCTAAAACTGTTTGAATTATGTCTGTGAGTATAACAGAACTCATATGGCAGGCAAAAACATGAGAAAAAATCCAAACAGGAAGTGGAAATTATTAGGCTGGTCGATTTTCAACCAAGATCCCATTGAAATCACAGCGAGATATGAATGAGTTTTCACTTCCTATGTCAACCGTCTGTAGAACTTTGTCTGATGCCTCTACTGTGAAGGGGGGTCGAATGAGAGAGGAATTAGTCAGGTCTGCCATGACCTGACCATTCTTTGACCATGCGCGTGCGTTCACATAAAAGAGGGAGCTCTGATCCATCGCTCATCTGAAGTCAATGTAATTCTCCGGTTGGAACGTTATTCAAGATTTATGTTAACAACATTCTAAAGATTGATTCAATACATCGTTTGACATGTTTCTACTGACTGTTACGGAACTTTTGGACATTTCGTCAGCTTTTAGGGAACGCGCTTCGTGACTTTGGAATTGTTTACCAAACGCGCTAACAAAAGTAGCTAATTGGACATAAATAACGGACATTATCGAACAAATCAAGCATTTATTGTGGACCTGGGATTCCTGGGAGTGCATTCTGATGAAGATCATCAAAGGTAAGGGAACATTTATCATGTAATTTCTGGTTTCTGTTGACTCCAACATGGCGGCTAATTTGACTATTGTTCTGAGCGCCGTCTCAGATTATTGCATGGTTTGCTTTTTCCGTAAAGTTAAAAAAAAATCGTACACAGCAGTTGCTTTAAGGAGAGGTATATCTATAATTCCATGTGTATAAGTTGTATAATCATCTACATTTATGATGAGTATTTCTGTTGAATCGATGTGGCTATGCAAAATCACTGGATGTTTTTGGAACTAGTGAATGTAACGCGCCAATGTAAACTCAGATTTTTTTATATAAATATGAACTTTATCAAACAAAACATACATGTATTGTGTAACATGAAGTCCTATGATTGTCATCTGATGAAGATCATCAAAGGTTAGTGATTCATTTTATCTCTATTTGTGCTTTTTGTGACTCCTATCTTTGGCTGGAAAAATGGCTGTGCTTATTGTGGTTTGGTGTGACCTAACATAATCGTTTGTGGTGCTTTCGCTGAAAAGCATATTTAAAAATTGGACAATTTGGTGGGATTAACAACAAGATTACCTTTTAAATGGTATAAGACATTTATGTCTGAGGAATTTGAATTATTAGATTTGTTTTTTGAATTTGGCGCCCTGCACTTTCACTGGCTGTTGTCATATCGATCCCGTTACTGGGATTGCAGCCCTAAGAAGTTTTAAGGTAGAGTTAAATGGGTTTAGGGAAAAGATTAGCTAACATGCTAACATAGCTAAAAAGTAATAAGTAGTTACAAAGTTGCTATGAGCTATAATGCTAAAGTCCTCCTTGATAAGATTCAAACACGCAGCTTTTGGTTAGACGTTTGACTTACACGCCCACCCCTCCACAGAGCAGGAGTAAGGCTTCTCCCCTGTGTGTATACATTGGTGTGTTAAGATGCTATGGTGAGAGAAACTCACCCAAAAGTCAGAGCAGACGTAAGCAGGCTTCTCTCATGCGTGTGTTCTCTGATGAACTTTTAGCTGAGCGTATGTTTTAAAACGTTTTCCACAGTCAGAGCAGGAGTAAGGCTTCTCTCCTGTGTGTATACGTTGGTGTGTTTTTAAGGTGCCCAGATGAGAGAAACTCACCCCACAGTCAGAGCAGAAGAAAGGCTTCTCTCCTGTGTGTGTTCTCTGATGAACTTTTAGCTCATTTGATGTTTTAAAACGTTTTCCACAGTCAGAGCAGGAGTATGGCTTCTCCCCTGTATGTAAAAGTTCATGTGAATTTAAGTTGGAAATTTGAGAGAAACTAGTTCCACAGTCAGGGCAGACGTAAGGCTTCTCTCCTGTGTGTGTTCTCTGATGAACTTTTAGCTCATTTGATGTTTTAAAACGTTTTCCACAGTCAGAGCAGACGTAAGGCTTCTCTCCTGTATGCATACGTTCATGTGTTTTTAAGTTGGAAAGTTGAGAGAAACTAGTTCCACAGTCAGGGCAGACGTAAGGCTTCTCTCCTGTGTGTGTTCTCTGATGACCTTTTAGCTGAGCGTATGTTTTAAAACGTTTTCCACAGTCAGAGCAGGAGTAAGGCTTCTCTCCTGTATGTATACGTTCATGTGTTTTTAAGGTGACCAGATGAGAGAAACTCGCCCCACAGTCAGAGCAGAAGAAAGGCTTCTCTCCTGTGTGTGTTCTATGATGACCTTTTAGATGACTTGATGTTTTAAAACGTTTTCCACAGTCAGAGCAGGAATAAGGCTTCTCTCCTGTGTGTGTTCTCTGATGAGATTTTAGCTCATATAATGTTTTAAAACGTTTTCCACAGTCAGAGCAGACGTAAGGCTTCTCTCCTGTATGTATACGTTCATGTGTTTTTAAATTGGAAAGTTGAGAGAAACTAGTTCCACAGTCAGGGCAGACGTAAGGCTTCTCTCCTGTATGTATACGTTGATGTGTTTTTAAGTTGGAAAGTTGAGAGAAACTAGTTCCACAGTCAGGGCAGACGTAAGGCTTCTCTCCTGTGTGTGTTCTATGATGACCTTTTAGATGACTTGATGTTTTAAAACGTTTTCCACAGTCAGAGCAGACGTAAGGCTTCTCCCCTGTATGTATACGTTCATGTGATTTTAAGTCGGAAAGTTGAGAGAAACTCTTCCCACAGTCAGTACAGGAATACGGATTCTCTCCTGTGTGTATTCTTAGGTGTATTTTTAGCTTTGATAGAAATGGGAAAATCTCCCCACAATGTGGGCAGTGGTGAGACCTCTTAGCTCTGTGATCTTCCTGCTGTTGCTCTCTGGATGTAGAGAATGTCTCAACATGGTATCCTGTGTGAAAATCAGAAGAACCAGTCAGTTGGTGTGATATACATGTCAATCAAATGTAGTTTATGAAGCACTTTTTACATCAGTAGTTGTCACAAAGTGCTGAACAGAAACCCAGCCTAAAATCCACAAAGAGCAAGCAATGCAGATGTAGAAGCAGTGGCCACAAACTCTCTAGAAAGCAGGAACCTAGGAAGAAACCTAGAGAGGAACCAGGCTCAGAGCGGTGACCATTCCTCTTCTGGCCATATCGGGTGACAGGTAGCCTAGTGGCTAGAGCAACCGAAAGGTTGCAAGATCAAATCCCCGAGCTGACAAGGTAAAAATCTGTCGTTTTGCCCCTGAATAAGGCAGTTAACCCACTGTTCCTTGGCCGTCATTGAAAATAAGAATTTGTTCTTAACTGACTTGCCTAGTTAACTTGTTTGGGCGCATGTCCAAACGCTAGCGGGACACCTACGACAACATCCGGTGAAATTGCAGAGCGCAAAATTCAAAATACAAAAATCGTAATATTAAACATTCATGACAATACAAGTGTCTTACATCATTTAAAAGCTTCTTGTTAATCCAACTGCGGTCAGATTTGAAAAAGGCTTTACGGAGAAAGCATACCATGCGATTATCTGAGGACAGCGCCCCACGTCAAAATACTTTTTCAACCAGCACAGGTGTCACAAAATCACAGACAGCAATTAAATAAATCACTTACCTTTGAATATCTTCCTCTGATTGCAATCCCAAGGGTCCCAACTACACAATGAATGGTCGTTTTGTTCGATAAAGTCCTTCATTATATCCCAAAAATGTCAGTTTAGATGGCGCGTTTGATTCAGTAATTCACTCATTCAACATACACACAAACCAATCCAAAAAGTGAAAGTCAAACGATGTTTCCAATTAATCCTCGGGTATTCTAATATCTAAATAAACAATAATATTTAGACGGAGAATAGTGTGTTTAATAGCGTAGATAAATAACGAAGAGCGCACTGTCGTTGATGCACGCAACATGACTACTTTTCTAATGGGGGACACCTTGGAAAAACTACAAATACCTGAAACCCATTCTAAAGACTGGTGATATCTAGTGGAAGCCGTAGGAACTGCAATCTGGGTCCTATCTATTTGTATATCCCATAGGCAAGCACTGAAAAAACCTGTGACCTCAAAATAAACATTCCGGATGGATTTTCCTCAGGTTTTCACCTGCCATATCAGTTCTGTTATACTCAGACATTATTTTAACAGTTTTAGAAACTTCAGAGTGTTTTCTATCCAATGCTATCAAGTATATGCATCTCCTAGCTTTTGGGCAGTTTACAGGCAGTTTACTTTGGGCACGTCAGTCATCCGAAATTCCGGACAATAACCAGTATGCTAAGAAAGTTAAAAAAAGGTTAAAATAATAAATAAAAATAAATACACTACCACTAGTGGTGAAATAAATGAATAAATTCTAAAGATTGGGGTCACTTACAAATGTCCTTGTTTTTGAAAGAAAAGCACATTTTATGTCCATTCAAATAATGTCAAATTGATCAGAAATACAGTGTAGACATCGTTAATGTTGTAAATGACTATTGTAGCTGGAAATGGCTAAAGATCTCGTACAACGCTGTGTACTACTCCCTTCACAGAACAGCGCAAACTGGCTCTAACCAGAATAGTGTCTAGAAGGCCAGCATCCCGGAGTCACCTCTTCACAGTTGACGTTGAGACTGTTGTTTTGCGTGTACTATTTAATTAAGCTGCCAGTTGAGGACTTGTGAGACGTCTGTTTCTCAAACTAGACACTCTAATGTACTTGTCCTCTTGCCCAGTTGTGCACCGGGGCCTCCCACTCCTCTTACTATTCTGGTTAAAGCCAGTTTGCGCTGGTTAAATTAAAAAATATATATATTCTCATCAATCTACAAACAATACCCCATAATGGCATCACAATACCCCATAATGACTGAAATATGACATTTACGTAAGTATTCAGACCCTTTACACAATAGTTAGTTGAAGCACCTTTGAGTCTTTTTGGGTATGAAGCTACAAGCTTGAAACACTTGTATTTGGGGAGTTTCTCCCATTCTTCTCTGCAGATCCTCTCAAGCTCTGCCAGATTGGATGGGGAGCGTCTCTGCAAAGCTATTTCCAGGTCTCTCCAGAGATGTTTGATCGGGTTCAAGTCCGGGCTCTGGCTGCGCCACTCAATGACATTCAGAGACTTGTACCGAAGCCACTCCTACGTTGTATTGGCTGTGTGCTTAGGGTCATTGTCCTGTTGGAAGGTGAACCTTAAGTAGGTTTTCATCAAGGATCTCTCTATACTTTGCTACGTTCATCTGTCCCTTGATCCTGACAAGTCACCCAGTCCCTGCCGCTGAAAAACATCCCCACAGCATGCTGCTGCCACCACCATCCTTCACCGTAGGGATGGTGCCAGGTTTGCTCCAGACATGACGCTTGGCATTCAGGCCAAAGAGTTCAATCTTGGTTTCATCAGACCAGAGAATCTTGTTTCTCATGGTCAGAGTCCTTTAGGTGCCTTTTGACAAATTCCAAGCGGACTGTCATGTGCCTTTTACTAGGCAGTGGCTTCCGTCTGGGCACTCTACCATAAAGTCATGATTAGTGGAGACCTGCAGAGATGGTTTTCCTTCTGGAAGATTCTCTCATCTCCATAGAGGAACTCTGGAGCTCTGTCAGAGTGACCCTCGGGTTCTTGGTTACCTCCCTGACCAAGGCCCTTCTCCCCCGATTGCTCAGTTTGGCCGGGTGGCCAGCTCGAGGAAGAGTCTTGGTGGTTCAAAACTTCTTCCATTGTAGAATGATGGAGGCCTCTGTGTTCTTGGGGACCTTTAATGCTGCAGAAATGTTTTGGTACCGGTCCCCAGATCTGTGCCGACACAATCCTGTCACGGAGCTCTACGGACAAATCCTTCCACCTCATGACTTGGTTTTTACTCTGACATGCACTGTCAACTGTGGGACCTTACATAGACAGGTGTGTGCCTGTCCAAATCATATCCAATCAATTGAATTTACCACAGGTGGACTCCAAGTTGTAGAAACTTCTCAAGGATCATCTCATAGCAAAGGGTCTGAAAATGTATGTAAATAAGCAATTCTTATAATTTTTTTTTTTTTTACATTTGCAAGAATTTCTAAAAACCTGTTTTGGCTTTGTCATTATGGGGTATTGTGTGTAGATTGACGAGGAAAAACATGTAATCAATTTTAGAATAAGGCTGTAACGTACCAAAATGGGAAAAATGGGAAGGGGTCTGACAGTGCCCACGGAAAGTATTCCGAACCCTTGACTTTTTCCACATTGTTATGTTACAGCCTTATTCTAAAATTAAATAAAAAAATATCTTCAGCAATCTACACACAATACCCCATAATGACAAAGCGAAAACAAGTTTAGAAATTTTTGCAAATGTATTCATAAAAAAAAACAAGAGACTCAAAATTGAGTTCAGATGCATCCTGTTTCCATTGATCATCCTTTAGATGTTTCTACAACTTGATATATAAAACATATTAAATATCCACTACTGTTCAAACGTTTGGGGTCACTTAGAAATGTCCTTGTTTTGAAAGAAAAGCACATTGATTGTCCATTAAAATAACATCAAATTGATCAGAAATACAGTGTGGACATTGTTATTGTTGTAAATGACTATTGTAGCTGGAAACGGCAGATATTTTATGGAATATCTAAATAGGCGTACAGAGGCCCATTATCAGCAACCATCACTCCTGTGATCCAATGGCATGTTGTGTTAGCTAATCCAAGTTTATCATTTGAATTGAGCTCAGGTGCATCCTGTTTCCATTGATCATCCTTGAGATGTTTCTACAACTTGATATATAAAATATTAAATATATATGTATGAGATATAAATCATCAGGATGTGGTAGTCTACTGGTTATGTTCATCACTTCTCCAATCGTTGTTGAGATCTGATATTCTGTGCAGCGCAAAACGAGACGCAGGCCTATATCATATTTCTCAAATCCTTTTCAGGCTAAATTCCAGTCGAACATGGAGAGGACAGTAATGCCTAACTACACTGAAAAAAATATAAACGCAACATGTAAAGTGTTGGTCCCATGTTTCATGAGCTGAAATAAAAAAATCTCAGAAATGTTCCTACACACAAAAAGCTTATTTCTCTCAAATTGTGTGCACAAATATGTTTACATCACTGTTAATGAGCATTTCTCCTTTGCCAAGATAATCCATCCACAGGTGTGGCATATCAAGAAGCTGATTAAACGGCATAATCATTACACAGTCACACCTTGTGCTGGGTACAATAAAAGGACACTTTAAAATGTACAGTTTTGTGACACAACACAACGCCACAGATGTCTCAAGTTTTGAGGGAGCGTGCAATTGGCATGCTGACTGCAGGAATGTCGACCAGAGTTGTTTCCAGAGAATTGAATGTTAATTCCTCTACCATAAGCTGCCTCCAACGTCGTATTAGACTATTTGGCAGTACGTCCAACCGGCCTCACAATCGTAGACCACGTGTGATAACGTCAGCCCAGGACCTGAGGTGGGTCTGGCTGCCAAGTGCTGCAACCCTACCCAGTCATGTGAAATCTACAGGTTAGGGTCTAATTCATTTCAATTGACTGATGTCCTTATTATATATATATATATTATAAATTACATTTAACCTTTATTTAACTAGGCAAGTCAGTTAAGAACAATTCTTACTAACAATGACGGCCTTCCGGGTAACAGTGGGATAACTGCGTTGTTCAGGGGCAGAACGACAGATTTTTACCTTGTCAGCTGAGGGATTCGATCCAGCAACCTTTCGGTTACTGGCCCAACGCTCTAACCACCAGGCTACCTGCCGCCCCTTATATGAACTGTAACTCAGAAAAATCGTTGAAATTGTTGCATGTTGTGTTAATATTTATGTACAATAAACATACAAGAAGCTGGTGAAGAGCTACAAAAGGAAGTAAATAGCCCTATTAGACTGAAAGTTAATGGAATTTCATCAAACTTATGAGCTCCCGAGTGGCGCAGCGGTCTAAGGTACTGCATCTCAGTGCTAGAGGCGTCACTACAGACACCCTGGTTAGATTCCAGGCTGTATCACAACTGGCCGTGATTGGGAGTCCCATAGGGCGGCGCACAGTTGGCCAAGTGTCGTCCGGGTTTGGCCGGTGTAGGCCGTCATTGTAAATAATAATTAGTTCTTAACTGACTTGCCTAGTTAAATAAAGTTTAATAATAATCATTGTGAGGCTCTCCATGAGCATTAGCTGCTACTTCACTCAATCCTGTTTTAAAAAGTCTCCCTGTGTCACATTCCTTGAGACCAACCAGAAATGTTTCCTTGGCCAAATATTCCCAGATTTTCATAAAATCAGCCAAACATGTTTTCTCGTTTCTGCATCACAAATGTTGTGTGAGACAAAAGAGTAGGCTAGGTGAGCATCAATCACTAGTTCGGTGCAGCAGACTGCAGGGGTGTAGTGCTGCAAGAGTGATGAGCCGCCACAATGGTGTTTGTTTAGTAAAGGTAGATCAATGTCTTGGACGATCACCTAATGATTAATTAGTAGTCCACATAACCAAATATTATAGCATAACATTACTGTTACAACAAGAACAACACCTCATTTCTTACGAGATTTTAGAATGGTTTGCTGAATCGTCTCAAACTCAACAGCGCGCCATTAGGCAGAATGTGCTTTGATTAAAACAAAATACAGGAAGTCTATATAATTTAACACCATCTGCTCTAATTTGCTAACCAAACAGTAATTCAAGAAGATTTAAATGCATATTCCCATGAAATTGATTGAGATCGAACGATTGGCATGCAGAAACAGCTTGGTCATTTCACTGGTAAAACGCAAAGAATTATAATTCAATATTGACAGTGATGATGTCATGGCCTATTTTGAAATGAGGTACGCCTAACTTGGTGATTGAGGGTATTAAACATTTTCAACGTTCTTAAAACAATGTGTGGGAAAAGGCAGGCGTTACAAGTTTTACAAAGTTTTGCCTCGCAGTGAAGTCTTGAGGTTTTCAGGGATGTGTGATGTCAGATTTACAGAATTCAACCTAGCAATAGACTGGTCATAACTTATGGAGGTCTAATTTATGAAGATAACTTATAGATAGAACCTGCTCTTACCATGACTAACAGTTGTCCCAATCTTCTCCTCCTCTTCTTCTTCATCTTTAATGTTGACATTCAGCTCCAGTGTTTGACTGCAGTCTTCCAGCTTCACTGATGCCATCTCTGGATCCTGCAGTGCAAACTGGGCTCCACTGTCACAATCAGGACCCAGTGACTGTAGGTTTGGACTCAGTGTGGAAGGAGAGTGGCAGGCTGGGTTTGTCCTCACTGTTGATGTTACCGGCCTCAGACTTAATCTGAGTCGGCCTGTAGTAATAAAGACAAACGGACACTAAAGTTATTTTCTTGACAGTTCTGGCACTTTATTCTGTAAAAATATTTTCTCTCTTTTCTTGTTCAATTATCTAATTTCAGTAGATCAGGTAGCTAATCCTTGACAAAACATTCATTCACATTAGACACAAAGTACACATTTTAAATTGCACAACATAAGAGCACTTAATCTATAGTAGATTTCCTAAATTCACATAAAAGCATAAATGACTCAAAAAACATTTAGTACAAGATTGCAGTATGTTGTAGGCAGCACTATGTAAACATTTTATGAATAACCTTGTCTTCACTGTCTTATTTCACTCACAAAAACCAATTGTATTTCCCGTTCACACAATAGTAAGAACTATCAGGGTTCGTACAGTGGCAAGTCAAATTCAAGGACTTTGAAGTACTTTTTCAAGCGCTAATATCTATTTACTTGAAGCCCCTTGTGCAAACCCTGAATTACAGATAAATATAGAAACAACTGAATGTGTCTGAATATTAGTACACATGTAAAGGACTGATAATCATTACATTCAGCTTCAAAACTGTAGAGCAACTGAAATGTTCTCTCTCTGATGAGGCACTACCTGCACTGAAGTCCGTTGATGCAGACCTCCTATGGTATCATGGTGGTCCAAAAACAAACGTTTAAGGTCCATGTCTGTCTAATTTTGTACTAAGAAAATAAACCAAGAAGTCCCTATTAACTTCTACCACACCCTCCCCTTCCCCAAAAACCCTCCCACACCCCCAATAAACTTTATCAATAGATCCCTTTCTGAGTTTGCAAACATTGGGGTCTATATCATGCTGAGACAATCCACCCCCAGGTTATCCAGCTTATCAAAAACCATACCGACAGTAACATCTGTTACCCCTAACAACTCTGCTGCAGTTTACAAGATAACTTTCAACCTGGTATTTCTGCTTTACACAAACCAAGTTGTTGATAACCTTACCAATGAAAGCTATGAAGTATATTTTATTCAATATTAAAGTATCCTTTGTCACAGCGCATTTATGGGAGCAAGATTTCTGAAAAGCCCTCGAAACCATGTCAGGACTAGTAGAAAGACCAGTTCTGACAGTAGGTCCTCTTACTACGGGACCAGCCATGGAAGCTCCATCAGTCTGACAGTAGGTCCTCTTACTACAGGACCAACCATGGAAGCTCCATCAGTCTGACAGTAGGTCCTCTTACTACAGGACCAGCCATGGAAGCTCCATCAGTCTGACAGTAGGTCTTCTTACTACGGGACCAGCCATGGAAGCTCCATCAGTCTGATAGTAGGTCCTCTTACTACGGGACCAACCATGGAAGCTCCATCAGTCTGACAGTAGGTCCTCTTACTACGGGACCAGCCATGGAAGCTCCATCAGTCTGACAGTAGGTCCTCTTACTACGGGACCAGCCATGGAAGCTCTATCAGTCTGACAGTAGGTCCTCTTACTACGGGACCAGCCATGGAAGCTCCATCAGTCTGACAGTAGGTCCTCTTACTACGGGACCAGCCATGGAAGCTCTATCAGTCTGACAGTAGGTCCTCTTACTACGGGACCAGCCATGGAAGCTCCATCAGTCTGACAGTAGGTCCTCTTACTACGGGACCAATCATGGAAGCTCCATCAGTCTGCACTGTAGTTCCACCAGTCTGTCTTACAGCCTCTGCATATGATACATCATGACGGATTCTATATCTCTGAGCATCTCTCTGCACCTGGCATCCACCAAATGCTGCTCTGTGTGTCCTCCGCACAATTGCAACACTTAACCGTCACATTGCTCCAACATTCACCGTAATCATGTTCCCCACCACACTTGGCACATCTTTTCACTCAACAGCTACATGTCCCATTCTTTGGCATTTAAACACACTGTGATGATTCACTGTTGCTGCTCCAGTTTCAACTGTTCTGCTATGGAACCCTGACCTGTTCACCGGACGTGCTACCTGTCCCAGACCTGCTGTTTTCAACTCTCTAGAGACAGCAGGAGCGGTAGAGATACTCTGAATGATCGGCTATGAAAAGCCAACTGACATTTACTCCTGAGGTGCTGACCTGTAGCACCCTCGACAACCACTGTGATTATTATTATTTGACCCTGCTGGTCATCTATGAACATTTGAACATCTTGGCCATGTTCTGTTATAATATCCACCCAGCACAGCCAGAAGAGGACTGGCCACCCCTCATAGCCTGGTTCCTCTCAAGGTTTCTTCCTAGGTTCTGGCCTTTCTAGGGAGTTTTTCCTAGCCACTGTGCTTCTACACCTGCATTGCTTGCTGTCTGGGGTTTTAGGCTGGGTTTCTGTAAAGCACTTTGTGACATCAGCTGATGTAAGAAGGGCTTTATAAATACATTTGATTGGTTGATTGATGAGGCTAGGTCAAATTTTCTGACATTGAAGCTAAGGAATCCTATTCTGTACTTTTCCAGACAAAACCTTCTCAAACCTCAACAGCACTGATAAGCGTTCACTTCTTTAACCCTCTTTCCTACTGATCAACCTTTAGGCTTCAACCACTCTGTCTCCTTCACATATACTTTAACAATATCATCCATGGACATAGATATTGGGACCTCAGATTACTCCCTTAAATTTAGCATAAGCTCCAGGGTCATGGCTTCTGAGCTTCGACCCATTATGATTTTCCAATTGAATAATCTTCCCTTGCTGAACCTGACTAGCACATGATATTAACAATCTACCATTTTAAATGTTTTATTTCACCAGGTAGGCTAGTTCAGAACAAGTTCTCATTTACACAGATGCAGCCCAGTTTAACTTCATCTCTCTTTTTATGGCCTTGGTTAATCAGATAGGGTGTAAATGAGGCCCTGTGGTCTCCTCAAACACCATCCCAACTTTCCACTGTGACACATTATTATTCTAGCTCCCTACCTTGGGCCTCTTTAGAGTTTCTATACTACATGCGCCACTGCTTCCAGTATCATTATCTCTGTTCTTCCTATGTTTTTCCACTACAGACCATTCACATTCTAGGCCCTCATCCTCCCGCTCCATATCATCACAACTGTCCCCCACATTGATCGCAATCCAGCACAGCTGTTGCTTCTCAAACTCTCTCCATTTCCATTGTTTCAGGAGTGTCAAACTCACTCCATTGAGGATCGAGTCTCCGCGGGTTTTATTTTTTTTCCTTTCAATTAAAACCTAGACAATCAGATGAGGGGAGTTCCTTAATAATTTGTGACATTAATTCATTAATCAAGTAAAAGGGTGGAGCGAAAACCCGCAGAAACTTGGTCCTCCATGGAATGAGTTTGATACGTGCTCCGATTCATCCACATTAATCGACGCCATTCCATGCAGTTGGCCTCACTCTCCAAATGGTGAAGGATATCTTCAGTTAGCTTCCCTCTATTTTGACACTCCATCACACAGCCTCATGTCGCCATTTCACCACGAGCAAACTCCTAGAGAGACGACCGAAACCGTTGACGCCGCCATTTGACTTCCGAACCATCCTGATATCGCGAGCTTACATTAACGAAACAGTGTATGTAAACTCGCGAGATCAAGATGTTTCGGACGAGGCTATTTACCAGCTCATAAACAACATTTGACACAAAACCAAGAACGTGTTAAAACGAAATCAAATAAGTGGAATCTTTATGAAATGACTTTGACGAAATTATGTACATACACTCAGGCAAACCCAAAGTCTACCTAAGTGACTTGTAAAATCGTTTTTAATCACGTTCTTCACTCACTCGGTTTGACCCCAAAATAACACACACAATTAAAACCTTTACCAAACGTGATAATACCTTGACGAATTTGTTACATATCATATTATATATTATTTCGACATTAGAAAGTGTAAACGTGCTATTACATACCTACAATAATACAGTTGAAACGGACACAACCACTATCGATATAACACAGTTCTGTCGTTTTCTACCCGGAACTTCCTGTTCCCCTCTACGACAATGCAACATCGTCATCTTCTTCTCTGGTATACTGACATTTACACAAATATAACGTGTCTACCGCCACCTACTGTACGGTTAGTAAACTGTAGAAAGAAATACATGTCCATTGCGGATGCAACGACATCAAAACAAAATACAAAAATAAAAACATCCCACTCCTTCAGTCACAGTTCTCTTCAAATCACATCCCTACACAGTCTCATGGGCCTCGTAGGGAGGAACATCTTCAGTCAGTATTCCCTGCAATCAGTGGTGTAAAGTACTTAAGTAAAAATATTTTAAGTACTACGTAAGTAGTTTTTGGGGGTATCTGTACTTTCCTTTTGATATTTTTGACAACTTCTACTTTTACTCCACTACATTCCTAAAGAAAATAATGTACTTTCTACTCCATACATTTTCCCTGACACCCAAAAGTACTTGTTACATTTTGAATGATTAGCAGGACAGGAAAATTGTTCAGTTCACGCATCCCTACTGCATCTGATCTGACGGACTCACTAAACACAAATACTTTGTTAGTAAATTATGGGTGTGATCTTACATTCAATCTGGAGTGCCAGAGTGTGCTTGGGCGTTCGTAAATTCAGAGCGTTGTCAGATTGTCAGTTCGTATCGCTCTCGGAGCGTTCAGAGCCACACTGGACGCTCTGGCGGAGGAGTAGGGTTGATTCAAGCGTTCTGACCTCATGTAACGGATGTGAAATGGCTAGCTAGTTAGCGGGTACGAGCTAGTAGCGTTTCAATCAGTTACGTCACTTGCTCTGAAACCTAGAAGTAGGGTTGCACCTTGCTCTGCAAGGGCCGCGGCCTTTGTGGCGCGATGGGTAACGATGCTTCGTGGGCGACCGTTGTTGATGTGTGCAGAAGGTCCCTGGTTCGCGCCCGTGTCGGGGCGAGGAGACGTACTAAAGTTATACTGTTACATTGATGCTGTTGACCCGGATCACTGGTTGCTGCGGAAAAGGAGGAGGTTGAAAGGGGGGTGAGTGTAACGGATGTGAAATGGCTAGCTAGTTAGCGGGTACGCGCTAGTAGCGTTTCAATCAGTTACGTCACTTGCTCTGAGACTTAAGTAGGGTTGCCCCTTGCTCTGCAAGGGCCGTGGCCTTTGTGGAGCGATGGGTAACGATGCTTCGTGGGCGACAGTTGTTGATGTGTGCAGAGGGTCCCTGGTTCGCGCCCGTGTCGGGGCGAGGGGACGGTTTAAAGTTATACTGTTACACTCACAACGGCAGTCAAGCATCCAAGCTAACTGGTTAACATTGGCTAGCTTGCTAGCTACTTCCAGTACAAATGAGAGAACTCTGACCATTTCACTCGTCTTAGCTGAGCTGGTTAGGCTGTGTTCATGTTATCCAGCGCATTGGGGACTTTAACTGAGCTACAGACAATAATTTAATTACGCGTTTTTTGCCGACGTTTACTGACACCGTCCGTTTTCAAGGGGTGTTGAGCGTTCGTTTGTCATCAATTATTCTTCCCTCTGGCAGCCTCAGACCAGAGTGCTCTGAAATCGGAGTATATAGCCAGAGCGAATTTAGGAACGCAAACTATGTCTGAGTGTTGGAGTGTGCCCCTTGCATTTAAACTACAATAAAATCGTGCTGTCAGGTTTGCTTAATATAATGAATTTGAAATGATTTGTACTTTTACTTTTGATACTTAAGTATATTTTAGCATTTACATTCACTTTTGATAATTATGTGTATGTTAAACTAAATACTTTTAGACTTTTACTCAAGTAGTATTTTACTGGGTGGCTTTCACTTTTACCTTGATAGGAAAGGACTCAAGTATCTTTACTTTTACTCAAATATGACAATTGGGTACTTTTTCCACCACTGTCTGCAATGCTTCCAATGTCAATTCCTGAACTCCCAAAAACCTTTCAGCCGCACGTACAATTAATCTTTACAATCGGTATCCTTCAACTGGTGAACGACGTCAGGAATCTCAACAGGTTGCGGGTCATCCACTGCCATAGCTTCCTCAGCGCCAATCACTCTTTCAACTATTTCCCGCGCCTCCCAGTAGGAGAACTACTGTACAGTTTCTTGATGTGGATGTTCCCTGATATAAGAAAAATGGATACATGCCATTGGTCAGTTCCGGTGTTATGAAACTGATGGAGAATATTTGGTTAAAAAAAAATAGAAGTATTTATTTAACTAGGCACATAGCATACATAACAGGTTAGGATAATTAAAGTGGCAGGTTAGGATAATTAAAGTGGCAGGTTAGGATAATTAAAGTGGCAGGTTAGGTGAATTAGCGTTGCAGGTTAGGAGACTGAGGTTAAGGTTTGGAAAAGGGTGAGGGTTAGGGATTTGTTTACCATGCAGGTTTGGATAACTAACGTGTCAGGTTATAATAATTAACATGGCGGTTAGGAGACTGAGATTAAGGTTAGGAAAAGGGTTATGGTTTAGCTACAATGCTAAATTTGTCAACAACTGTTGTCCCCAACGCAAAAGAAACGGCCACGGACCAATGGGGAGCATCAATTGGTGTAAACTTGATTTCATGAAACACCCGATATCAGACGCCCCTAATTGCGGTCTGCAATTACACCCTTCTCGGATCAAGGGGGCAGGCTTCCAGTCTATAAGCATGCTTTCCCCTGTGCTCAGAGGGCATTTTCCGTACTGCAGTTCAGCTGAAGCACGGCCCAATTCCCTTTGACGGCCCCATAGCGAAGTCACATTTGGAAAAAAAACATTTTTATCATCAAGTTTGTTAACAAAACATTCATTGAATGATTCAAGTAATTGCCTTAAGAGTCAGATTTTCTCCCATCACTCACAGCCAAAGTTATTAACGATTTTAGATTCATGCTGTGAGGTGGGTGAGCTTATGCCACATGCAGATAATGAAGGGAAAAAACACCTCTTGACCTGCGTGTTTATAATGTAGGTTAAGGTGCAGCCTCGTCTCATAGACTAGATGTAACATAGTAAATATAAATCTGGGACTCTCAAAATAGTATGATATGTTATGTTTTTATGGTTACATAAGACAGATGGTTACTTAATAAATGGAATTTGGTGGTGCTGTACTGTAACAGCGAGTGTAACGGATGTGAAATGGCTAGCTAGTTAGCGGTGGTGCGAGCTAGCAGCCTTTCAGTCGGTTACGTCACTTGCTCTGAAACCTAGAAGTAGTGCTTCCCCTTGCTCTGCAAGAGCTGCGGCTTTTGTGGAGTGATGGGTAACGACGCTTCGTGGGTGACTGTTGTTGATGTGTGCAGAGGGTCCCTGGTTCGCGCCCGAGGTCGGGGCGAGGGGACGTACTAAAGTTATACTGTAACAGTGAGCTGAGCCAGTTGAAAGTATTGACGCCAGGGATATATTGTTGGTGACTGTGTGTTCCTTTATTAGTTTTGTGTTTTTTATTCATTTATTTCTGGTCCCCTCCTACCTGAGCGGCATGAGGCCTGTGTGGCGTTGCACTGTTAAAATCATCCCAGTGTGGAGATGAAACACCTGTGTGTTGCAAAGCCACATGCTCTGTCCTCTCTGATCTACCTAGGTGTTTTAACGTGGGTAATACAGAGATAATACTAATACCGAGACAACCACGGCCCTATCTAGGTGTGTTAATGTGGGTAATACAGAGATAATACTAATACAGAGACAATCACTGCTCTACCTAGGTGTTTTAATGTGGGTAATATGAAAACAGATAATATTAATACAGAAAACCACTGCTCTACCTAGGTGATTTAATGTGGATAATACTAATACAGAGAACCATTGAACATGCATTTTCCATTACGTCATTGTGTTTATCACTTCAGAAACGTACATCTGTAGTTTAAAGCATATACAGGGCATTATACAAGACCCCTTGACGACATTTTCCACATTTTGTTACCTTACAGCCTTATACGAAAATTGATTAAATGCATTTTTCCCCCTCATCAATATACACACTATAACCCATAATGACAAAGTGAAAAAAGGTTTTTAGAAAATTTTGCAAATATATAAAAATGAACACCTTATTTATTATTCAGACCATTTTCTCAGACTCGAAATTGAGCTCAAGTGCATCCTGTTTCCATTGATCATCCTTGAGATGTTTCTACAACTTGACTGGAATCCACCTGTGGTAAATTCAAATGATTGGACATGATTGGAAAAGGATCACACCTGTCTATATAAGGTCCCACAGTTGACAGTGCATGTCAGAGCAAAAACAAAGCAATGAAATCAAATAAATTGTCCGTCGAGCTTCGAGACAGGTTTGTTGTTTCAAGGCACAGATCTGAGGAAGAAAACCAAAACATTTCTCAAATCTCTGTTGGCTGGGCTCCCCGCTTGTGCCGTCAAACTCCTGCCCCACGTTGGGCGCAAACCTTTTAAGGGCTCCCGAGTGGCGCAGTGGTCTAAGGCACTGCATCACTACAGTCCCTGGTTCGAATCCAGGCTGAATCACAGCCGTGATTGGGAGTCCCACAGGGAAGCGCACAATTGGCCCAGCATCGTCCGGGTTTGGCAGGGGTAGGCCGTCATTTTAAATAACTATTTGTTCTTAACTGACTTGACTAGATAAATAAAGATTAAATAAAACAATTTTAAAAAAGTGGGATGCATTGCCAGCAAAGCCACTACACAACAAGACACTAAACAATACATTAATTGCACTGAAACGGTGCCCACAAACTGTTAGGGCCTACATTAAGCTGTCTCAACAGCATAGTCTCAACAGTTTACCACTGCTACACCTGGCTATCAGCGGAGCCTTGTCTGGCAGCGAAACAGTTCATTCAGCCTCATTCACTGCCGTTAAAAAAACATGGCTGACTTGCTTAAACAAATGTGGTTTCTACTGACAATTGAGATGTACAAACTATGGCATAAGGGGACGAAAAAGCGGATAAGAGGCAATCTGTAATTTCGATTAAGACATTAATGAGCGAGCTAGGACGGACGTAGTCAATATAACTATTTGTTCAGCACTTTTGAAATGCACAGCGACAAAATTCAGAACATGGGCCGTTCTTACAGTGTTCTCCCTGTACGCCAAGTCAAAACCGTAGGATAAATAAAGGGGCATATAAGCAGACAATGAAAACCCTTACAATATTCAATGATTACATTTCTCTAAAACAGGTTATAGGCTACATGTGAACCACCAAGTCAGAACAGGAGACATAATGAAGAGGTGAAAACAGCCCAAATTATTAGGGTGAGGCACATGGGCTACTAACATTTTACTACACAACATACACTTAGTATTACTTTCTTAGCTACAGTATACACATCTCCCTGGCATGTTACATCATTTATGCAGCAGCAGACAAGACATTTTTGGACTCAACTTGTTATGCTGTGCTCATGTAGCAGTGTGATGTTGTTCCCCTAGATTACGCACCAAATTGCACACAAGGACCAATTCAAATAGGCCAGGTCAAGAGGGGATGTTAATAATCTGATAATAATAATAATAATTCAGTGTATTTTTTTATTTAATTACAGCTGCATAGCTAATGTTTTTATTTGGTGTACAAACACTTTTTCATACCAATATTGTACATACAAGTGATTGTAAAAGTTTTGTATATTTTGGTTTGGCCCATCGCAGGTTATCTGTATTCCCATACCACTTTATCGTTCTCTTTTGCCTGACCCTCGGCTAGCAAGGTATGTTGTCCTTGGCTCCGAAACGGTTTAATATAAAACCGTCATAAGGTTATACAATGTACTGTTTTGCAACCATACGTTTGTTATAGTGTGGACAGTGTAGGAATTTATGTTAACAAGTTTCACAGAGCTCACTGACTGGGGTATCTGTTGTAACTTCTGAGTACTTGTGACAGTGGTTGAGTGAGTGTCCATGTGCTCGCGCAGGTGCCGGAGAGCTGTGACTGCACCAAGGGTAACGTGTGTGTTGTCTCTTCGTGTGCAGGTATGTCTTTTATTTTGTCAGAATTATGTTCTGTATATTTTTACTTGTATATGCTGTTGTGCAGCGAGTGTGTGCACGCAGCACCTGTTAATTCCTTTTGGCACTCTTTTGCCTGACCCTCGGCTAGCAAGGTGCCGGAGAGCTGTGACTGCACCAAGGGTAACGTGTGTGTTGTCTCTTCGTGTGCAGGGCAAATAAAAAGAGTTCAACGAGCAGACCGTCAGTTGTGGCAGCGTCCTAATTGAAAACACACAACGCAGAACGAACCACGCTACAAACTGGTGCCGCGACCTGCCGACTGGTTAGCTCAAGCTGACCACCGGAGCTGTGCATGTGGAGGAGATGCGCGACCCGATGGTTTGCTATAAGTGAATGTATACTGTAAATAGTGAAGGTGAATGTAGCATATTCACTAGATAATTGTATTGGCGTTTATTTGCATGTTTTGAGGGAATTTGTTTTTTGCATTTTTTTTTGTATTTGTATGCAGTAAATTACATTGTAGTTTAGTTCTCTATTGAGCCATGGAAGACTCTCAAGTCCATAAGATGAGTTATGCTGGGGATTTTGGTGTGGTTAGTGTGGGTAGAGGGAGGGGTGTCCATGCATTTACACCATTGGTACAGTCAGCTCCTGGGAGTAGAGTGGCTGCTAGTCCTGAGTTTACAAGCACTGGGAGGGGTAGGCTGTTTACTCCACCTGACCAGGGTCTCCCACCTCTGTCTCTTGATGTACCATTGTCCCCAGTCCTCAGTAATAATGGGACACCGAGTCAGCTTAGTGACCTTATTAAGCAGATTGGTTCAGAGATAGGAGAATCTATCAGAGCGAGTTTACTGCAGCCTGGGGCTTCAAGTCTTTCTCCTGCCCATTCCCCTGACCAATCCCAGCAGTTTCCCCTGCCTGAACAATGTGGGTCAACTTTTATTGATGCGTCCAAGCTGAATCTGGTTGTGAAGTCAGAGGTTAGTGCTCCACCTTTCTTCAGGGGTGATGGCTCAGATAAGTACTCTGTCCTGGAGTGGGAGGAGCTAATGGGAGTCTACCTAGAGAAGAGGGGTTACACTGGGTCTGAGAATGTTGGGGAGGTGATGTCTAGGCTCATGGGGAGGGCACGGGATGTGACCAAAGTCTGGATGCGTAACAACCCTGTTGTCACAGATGTTAAGGCAGTGTTCAGTGTTCTCAAGCAACACTTTGGGGATACTGTCTACTCAGGTATGCCATTAGCTGATTTCTATTCAATGAGACCATATGCTAATGAGGGTCCACTAGATTTCTGGATTAGGCTTAACAAAGCTGCAGAGGCAGCTGAACAGTACCTTGTAAGTGAGGGTAGAACCTTGCCCAATCAGTGCTCAGAGTTGGCAGTCATGTTTGTACGCAACTGTCCTGATAAAGAGTTGGCCCAAGTGTTCAAATGCAAACCCCTTCGTGACTGGACAGCCAGTGAGGTACAGGATCGTTTGGATGAACTGTTAAGGGAGCGTAAAGCATGTAGAACACAACTTTCACAGCAGGTGGCTGCTGTCTTCGACTCCCCCCAGGAGGAAGTGGATCCTGAGAGCAGACCTAATGTGTCATCTTTTTCTCGATGTGGCCGTGAACCAGAACAGGCCCAATCTGTATCTGAGGGTGGGACATTAGAGAAAGTTTTGAGTATGCTAGAGAAGGCTCTTGTCAGCAATACTCAGTCTGTGAACAGAGGGCCCCGTAAACAGTTCCCCAAACGTGAGCGTGAGTGCGCTGTCTGTGGAAGCACTAATCACTGGACCAAAGCTCACTGTCAGATGCACCAGCTGTGTTTCAAGTGCTTCTCTCCTGGCCACATGAGCTTTGACTGTAGTGAGACTGGGAAGCGAAAGAGCCCTGGATGTGGACAGACTGGCAGGTCTGGAAAACTAGAAAGCCTCCATTCTGAGGAGGGCAATGTGGGGCAGGCTAATTTTTCCTCCACTGATGATGATGATATCCAATCTGTTTATTCTTATTTTTGTGAGTCAGTACCCAAGAACAACACAGTAATTTTTCAGAACACAATGAGAATTTCTCAGAATGACAGTTTGTTTTACACCACCGTGCTAGTACAGGATAAAGTTGAGCTGAAGGGGATGTTAGATAGTGGGTCCATGGCTACTACTCTGCGCGCAGATATTGTACCTCGGTTGAGGGAGGCAGGAGTGGTAGAGGGGAACTTTCTAGCTCCTTCAGACATCATACTGGTGGGTTGTGGTGGGACGCAAACTAGCCCAGTGGGCATGTGTGACTTGAAACTACAGCTTTATGGCTTCAGTTATGTAGTCCCAGTGCTTATTGTAGATGGGCAGGTTGATGAACTCATTGTTGGCACTAACGTGTTGAAGTCTCTGATTAGACAGTTCAAATCAAATGACAGCTACTGGCGGGTGGTGGGTACGCCAGGTCCTTCTGGCCAGTGTGAGGACAGCCAGTTCCTGCGTCTCCTATCAAATCTGGAGAGATGGAGAGGAGACTCCATCCCAGATAAAGTGGGCACCATTAAGTTGAAGAGGGCAGTAACGCTCCAACCCATGAGTGAGCATCTGGTGTGGGGCCGCTTACCCCCAAAGACAAAACTCTCTGTGGGCAGTACTGTTGTGGTCGAGCCCAGCACGTCTCGTTGTGTGAATCGACACATACTAGTAGGGAGAGTAGTTACGCCTCTGTGGGGGGATGGATGGCTCCCTGTGAAGATTGTGAATCCAACAACTTCGCCAGTTACCCTGAGACGAAATGCTAAAGTGGCAGATGTGTACCCTTGTATTGCATTGGAGGATTTTGATGATGTCAAGCAGCAAGCTGCTTACCAGAACGTGGCAAAAGTACAATGTGACAGCTCACATGGCAGTCTTACAGCTAAGAGTTCAGTTGGTGGCAGTGTAGTTAATGACAACAGTACACTGAGCAATCTTGGACTTCAAGGCCTGTCTGTTGAGAAGTGTCCAGTTTCACAGTTCTGGAAAGACAAACTTGTCGGTTTAATTGAGAAGTATGACACGGTGTTCTCTAGACATAGCCTGGATTGTGGAGAGGCAAAAGAGTTCTGCCATCGCATACGGCTGACTGATGACCGCCCATTTCGATTACCTTATCGTAGGCTTTCTCCAGCTGATTACCAAAAACTCAGGGAAACACTGGATGATATGGAGGAAAAGGAAATCGTCAGAAAATCCAGCAGCGAGTATGCCTCACCATTGGTGCTGGTATGGAAAAAGAATGGGGACTTGCGTCTATGTACTGACTTTAGGTGGTTAAACGCCCGCACAGTGAAGGATGCTCATCCACTGCCTCATCAGGCTGATGTACTGGCGGCGCTGGGAGGTAATGCCTTCTTCAGCACAATGGACTTGACATCAGGGTACTACAATGTGCCACTGCATGAAGAGGATAAGAAATACACTGCCTTTTCCTCTCCTTTAGGTCTGCACGAGTACAATCGTTTGCCTCAGGGCCTTTGCAACAGCCCAGCTACTTTTATGAGAATGATGCTGACCATCTTTGGGGACCAAAACTTTCTAAGTCTCCTTTGCTATTTGGATGATCTGATGGTTTTTGCTAAGACGGAGGAAGAGAGTCTGCAGAGACTTGAGATGGTTTTCCAGCGGTTGCAGGAGCACAATCTTAAACTGTCTCCGTCTAAGTGCAAGTTTTTGAGGAGGTCTGTTAAGTTTTTGGGCCACATCATTTCTCAGGAGGGCGTAGCCACTGATCCTGCTAAGGTTCAAACCATTTTGAATGTGACTGAGAGTGAGATGATGGAAGCTGATGGTGTCACTCCGTCTCCTAGCAAAATCCGTTCTTTCCTTGGTATGGTAGTATACTATCAACACTACATTGAGAATTGTTCCATGGTTGCTAGGCCATTGTTTCAGCTGACTACAGGTCAGAAGAAGCCTAGGAGAGGCAAGGGCAGAAAGAGGCCTGGTCCCTCTCGCAGGCTCACTGCTGCAGACTGGACTGCCGAATGTCAACTCGCTTTTGAAGCTTTGAAAGCAGCACTAGTTGACCAGGCACTGCTGGCTCATCCAGATTTTTCTCAGCCATTTTTGCTTTCTGTTGATGCATCTACTAGTGGTTTGGGAGCTGTACTATCCCAAGTGCAAGATGGGAAGGCCATAGCCAGGCCAATAGCTTTTGCTAGTAAATCTCTTAATCATGCACAATCCAAGTATCCTGCTCACCGGCTGGAATTTCTATCCATGAAATGGGCCATTCATGATAAGTTCAGCCATTGGCTGCGAGGGCATAAGTTTACGGTGTGGACCGACAACAATCCACTCAAATATATTCTTACAAAGCCGAGACTTGATGCATGTGAGCAGAGATGGGTTGCAAAGCTGGCACCTTTTGATTTTGATATCCAGTACATACCAGGGCCCAAGAATGTCGTTGCTGATGCTTTGAGCAGAGAGCCATTTGTCCGCTCCAAAGTTCTGCACCGACTGACAAGAATTCCATATGATGTCCTGCTGGAGGAAGCCAGAGGTCTTCGACTGGATGATGTACAAGACATGTTCCGTCTCTCCTGTGAGCAGCCCGAGGCTGGCTGTGGAACGTCTATGGCTCCTGGGAGTGAATTGAGTAGAGCTGGAGACGATGTCAGTGGGTTGGTTTCCTGTGAAGAGGTGTCTGCTGTCCTCCAGGCCCATCGCCGATGGGATGATGGTGCCACAGTGAGGGCCGTTTCACATGTGCAGCACCTTGAGAAGTTGATGTCCATGGGTCAGAGCCCTTTACCTGTCCTTACACACAAGGAGCTGTATGATAACCAGTCACTGGATCCTATCATCAGCAGAGTAATGTTCTTTGTAGATAGAGGCCGGCGCCCATCTAGGAGAGAGCGAGTCTTTGAAGCTAAAGAAACAGTTTATACTCTAAGACAGTGGGGGAAACTCACCACGCGGTTAGGGATTCTGTATCGTGTCTCAAAACACCCAGTGAGTAAGAAGAAAATATTCCAGTATGTTGTACCTGTGTCTTTGAGAGGCCTTGTGTTGAAGGGAGTTCATGATGATGCTGGTCATCAGGGTCAGCAGCGCACATTGTGGCTCACGAGACAGCGGTTTTACTGGGAATCTATGGAGAAGGATGTCAAGGAATACGTGGCCCACTGTAAGAGATGTGTGTTGAGTAAAGCACCTGAGCCTGAAGCAAGAGCTCCACTTGTCTCCATTGTGACAACGGCACCTTTAGAACTTGTGTGTATTGATTTCTGGACTGCCGAAGATTCAAACAACAAGTCTATTGATGTGTTAGTAGTGACTGATCACTTTACTAAGCTGGCCTGTGCGTATCCATGTCCAAACCAGTCTGCTAAGACTGTTGCTCGTGTTCTCTGGAATAATTTCGTCTGCATTTATGGGTTCGCTGATTGCATCCATTCTGACAGGGGTGCTAACTTTGAGAGTTTACTTATTGCAGAATTACTTCAGTTATCTGGTGTTGAAAAGTCCCACACCACACCTTATCATCCCATGGGTAACGGTCAAGCAGAACGTCTGAATCGCACACTGGGTGGGATGATTAGAGCTCTGCCAGCTAGGTCTAAGGCTAAATGGCCTCAGATGTTGAACACATTGACATTCTCCTATAACTGCACTGTTCATGAGACTACTGGGTTTCCACCCTTCTTCTTGATGTTCGGACGCACCCCTAGGTTGCCGGTAGATGTTATGTTTGAAAGTGTGCTGTTGGATGGGGACACAGTAGATGTGGATAAGTATGTCCAGTCTCTGGGTGAGGATCTGAGAGAGGCCATGACATTGGCCCAGCAGCATGCCAGTAAGCAACAAAAGAGACAAGCCGAGGTCTACAACAGACGGTCTAAGGGTCACTCGGTGCAGAAGGGAGATAGAGTTCTACTTGCTAACAAGGGGGAGAGGGGCAAGAAGAAACTGGCTGATCGCTGGGAGAGTGTGGTGTACATAGTGGTTGCAAAGAACAGCTCACTGAACACATATCGTATCCAACACCCTACCACTGGACGCATCAAAACTGTGCATAGGAACCTGATTATGCCAGTCAACTTTCTGCCTTTACCTTCGTGGGAGGAACCTGAGGGTCACGGATCTCTATCGAGTGGTGACGTGATCTCTGAGATGTCTGGAAAGTCCAGCCAAATGGATGGGAGTGACGCCAGGACTGTCCACTGGGTAGCAGGCCTTCCTGAGTCTTCTGGGAGGATACTCCAAGAGGATGGTGAAGTCCCGGCTGATGGAAGTGAGGTGGAACAACCGTATGAAGTCCCCTTAAGTGAGGTGTGCTCAGCAGAAGTGGACCAGAGAGATATCCCCGAAGCCTACAAGAGTTCTGATTGCGAAACTCCATTCAGTGTGGATGATGTTACCTTGGTTGAAGATGCTTCGTCAGTGTGGTCTGTGACAATCTACCAGGATTCTGATCAGTCGTCTGACACTACTAGTGTTGAGTCGGTAACTGAAAGTGTGCTGGCTCCGGAGATGCGGATCTGTAGTACTCCCCATCCTGAGGTTAGACCTCTGAGCAGGGTTAGTGCTGTCTGTGACATTCCTGCTAGGTTTGTGGGTGAGGGTGTTCGGACTAGACTAGGTAGACTTATTAAGCCAGTGGATAGGCTAATCCAAACTATGTCTACACAGGAAATGAAACAGTTCTTGGTTTCTCAGTGACGGTAGGATATTGCCTACCTTTTCTTTTGTAGGAATGTAGGAATCTAAGCATGTCTTAGAATGATTTGTGGGTTTGTCTAATATATTTGACAATTCATGTAACTTTGTGTGTAGTCCATCGGCATAAAATGTATATGGCATTTTTCGTATACGGTTGAATAAGGGATTAGCTACCCCTTATTTTTCCTAATCCTTCGCGGGATAGCTTTTCAGATGATCGACCATTTGTGGGTCTAGAATTAAGGGACTACACTGGGTTACTCTGTCGCCCTGTGGGTGTGAATTTTTTTTTCTTTCTTTGCTTTGTTACCTTTGAGGTAATGTGTTTTGTTTTGGGCCTATAATCTAGTGTAAAACAGTGGGGGTGAATGTAGCAGTGTGATGTTGTTCCCCTAGATTACGCACCAAATTGCACACAAGGACCAATTCAAATAGGCCAGGTCAAGAGGGGATGTTAATAATCTGATAATAATAATAATAATTCAGTGTATTTTTTTATTTAATTACAGCTGCATAGCTAATGTTTTTATTTGGTGTACAAACACTTTTTCATACCAATATTGTACATACAAGTGATTGTAAAAGTTTTGTATATTTTGGTTTGGCCCATCGCGGGTTATCTGTATTCCCATACCACTTTATCGTTCTCTTTTGCCTGACCCTCGGCTAGCAAGGTATGTTGTCCTTGGCTCCGAAACGGTTTAATATAAAACCGTCATAAGGTTATACAATGTACTGTTTTGCAACCATACGTTTGTTATAGTGTGGACAGTGTAGGAATTTATGTTAACAAGTTTCACAGAGCTCACTGACTGGGGTATCTGTTGTAACTTCTGAGTACTTGTGACAGTGGTTGAGTGAGTGTCCATGTGCTCGCGCAGGTGCCGGAGAGCTGTGACTGCACCAAGGGTAACGTGTGTGTTGTCTCTTCGTGTGCAGGTATGTCTTTTATTTTGTCAGAATTATGTTCTGTATATTTTTACTTGTATATGCTGTTGTGCAGCGAGTGTGTGCACGCAGCACCTGTTAATTCCTTTTGGCACTCTTTTGCCTGACCCTCGGCTAGCAAGGTGCCGGAGAGCTGTGACTGCACCAAGGGTAACGTGTGTGTTGTCTCTTCGTGTGCAGGGCAAATAAAAAGAGTTCAACGAGCAGACCGTCAGTTGTGTCAGCGTCCTAATTGAAAACACACAACGCAGAACGAACCACGCTACACTCACTTAAACAGGAAGGTGGCGCGGCAGTCCATCGTGGGCATATTCTGTCATCAAACTTTGTCATCAAAGTCTGGCATTCTCTGGATTTATGGTGCTTTCAAAACTGGGAACTCGAAGGGGAAAAAATGGAATCATGATGACGTCAGTGATCTTCAGGTCGTAGCCGTAGAAAGAGGCCCGAGTTCCCAATTCCGAGTTGGATGAAAGTTTAAAACGTATTTTCCCAGTCGTGGATTGTTTTCCCCCCGAGTTCCCAGTTGTCTTGAACTCACTCAAGTCAGATTTTGCAGTACCGAGTTAAGTTGTTTTGAGGGCGGCACAAATCAAGCTTCATTGCCAGCACGGCCAATGTTAAATGTTTACAATTTTAAACTAGGAAAAGAGCCCCTTAATCTTAGACTTGGGACCACACAGCCACTCAACTGAATAGCAGGCTAATGATTGCTTTGCAAAGCTTGCAGTTAGCCACTGATTCCTTCCAAACCACTCATTGTTGAATTTGCCATTTCCAACTTGTTGTGTAATGTTTGTCCAATGGCCGATGAGCACCGATACGTTTTATCTATAATTTCTCATTATTTCTCTTCATATGACAAAGATTAAAAAGGATTTGCCAGTAGATTGTCAACTTGATTCATGATGATGACTGCTAGCTCAGATTTTGAAAGTATGATGTTGACATGATCAGTCCAATCAAAGCGACTGTAGATATCACATGATTTTACGTTATTTTATCTGTGGACAATGACCTTGAGCCTTCTTGGATGGGCACTTCTAATGTAACTCTATGGCAGCACCCAAGGGGCTTGAATTTTCAAGTTCTACACTTAGACATGGCAGTGACGTATTGTCCCCATGAATGACAGAACACTGAGCCAATCACGGCACAACGCTCTGTATTTTCTGCTGGCTTGCCCAACCTCCACAGAATGCACTGAGCTAGGCTGAAACACCTGCATTTTGGAGCTGCCTTAGTCAAGAATACAAAAAAAGAGACAATTTTGTATGTGGCCTTTATTAATAACTCAATTATAAATGTTGTTTTTACATTGTTTGCAAACAGATCATTTTTTTCACACTTTTTTAGCGCTAAAACTGTGGGGCTCAAAACAGGTGGCTCACTTGCCCTGAATGATGGGTCGCCACTGAACTTATCTAGAACACTGCAGTCCATCTGGGTGTTTAACCTTCCCAAGTTCCCCCATGTCATCCTGCTCCTCCGTACATTCCACTGGCTTCCAGCCGAAGCTCACATCCACTACAAGACAATGGTGTTTACTTACGGTGCAGCAAGAGGAAAAGCCCCATCTCTACCTTCAGGCTATGCTCAAACCCTGTATCCCAACCTGAGCACTCAGTTCTGACACCTCGGTCCCTGCCCATCTGCCCGAAAAGGTCTGAAACCCTACGTCTTTAAAGAGTATCCCCCCAAAATACTAATAATACTAATACAAATAATAATAATAATAATGTGACACTGACTAATTGAGGAGAAATGTATTTACTGTGATATGTGGTTGTCTCACCTGGCTATCTTAAGATGAATGTACTTAATGTACTGGTGACATCACAGGGTCAGAGAGAACTCCTGACTGTAGTCATACAAAAACACTCCAGGCACTCAGCCCATAAGAACTATTCATACTGTCAGATCTAATATGAAGAACTGAATACAACCACAAGAACCATTCATACTGTCAGATCTAATATGAAGAACTGAATACTAAAGAAAAGAAGAGGTTGACCAGTACATATTCATGTAACTTTATTTTTCATTGGCAGATCAATCAAGTTTGCTTCAATGCAGTTATCCAAACACATTCATGATCAGTAACTAAAATAACTCATCTAACTATAAAGACAATTAATAAACACATGTATTCATTTCATAAACTGTGTATCATTAAATAGAGTTGTAAAACAATCCCCCCCAAACTAGTGGTGAAAAGTGATCATCACACCATCTCTATCTGATACATGTTAGGGGTGGAAGGTAGCCTAGTGGTTAGAGCGTTGGGCCAGTAACCAAAAGGTTGCTAGATCGAATCCCCGAGCTGACAAGGTAAAAATCTGAACCCACTGTTCCTAGGCCACCATTGTAAATAAGAATTGGTTCTTAACTGACTTGCCTAGTTAAACAAAGGTTCAATAATAATAAAAAAAAAAAGGGTATACTAGCTCCTTCCCACAGAATACTGCAGAGGGACTACCTGGTCTCAGAGCAAAACGTTTTATATTATACAGAAAACTTCAGTGCCACTCCATTTAGTATGTTAGGTTACATTGGACTATCACAGTAAATAAACTAAACATGTAAAGTGTTGGTTTCATGAGCTGAAATAAAAAAATCCAGCAATGTTCCATATGCACAAAAAGCTAATGTCTCTCAAATGTTGTGCACAACTTTGTTTATATCCCTGTTAGTGAGCATTTCAGCCTTTGTCAAGATATTCCATATTAACATCCATCCATATCAAGATGCTGATAAAACAGCATGATCATTACACAGGTTCACCTTGTGCTGGGGGACAATAAAAGGCCACACAACACAATGTCACAGATGTCTCAAGTTTAGGGAATGTGCAATTCTCATGATGACTGCAGGAATGTCCACCAGAGCTGTTGCCAGAGAACTCAATATTTATATCTCTACCATAAGACACCTCTAACGTCCTTTTAGAGAATTTTGCAGTACATCCAACCGGCCTCACAACTGCAGATCACATGTAACCACGTTGCTAATTAGCTAAAATGCTAAAGTCCTCTGTGATGAGATTCAAAAACGCAACCTTTGGCTAGACGTTTGAGTTACACGCCCATCCTACCACAGAGCAGGAGTAAGGCTTCTCTCCTACGTGTAAATGTTGGTGTGTTTTTAAGCTGCCCAGTTGAAACTCTCCCCACAGACAGAGTCAGACCAGGCTGAGAGGGAAGCAGTACCACCTAGTCAATTGTCAGACTAGTGTCTGACAAATCTCAAATCAAAATGAGAAGCCTCACAGAGGGTCAACACTAAGTGCACATCTTTACAGTGGAAGCTAACAAAACAAAGCACACTAAAACTGACAAGGTGCACACTGATCAGTAAAGTAAAGAGAGGCTAACATTATGTAATGCTCCCTTTCCTCTGGACAGTTCTCTCACAGTGAGAAACAATAGGATTACAATAGTGTTCTATACTTTCTTCATTTGATCCAATTCAACGTTACAACTTCTTTTATGAGATGAATTAAGTGATGGAGTGACTTTATTCTTAGCTGGTCAGAGAACTGATGAGGCTTTTCTCCTTAATGTACACGTTGGTGTGTTTTTAAGTTGCTCTGGTGAGAGAAACTCTTGCCACAGCCAGAGCAGACGTAAGGCTTCTCTCCTGTGTGTGTTCTCTGGTGAACTTTTAGCTCATTTGATGTTTTAAAACATTTTCCACAGACAGAGCAGTAATAAGGCTTCTCTCCTGTGTGTGTTCTCTGATGAACTTTTAGCTCAGTTGATGTTTTGAAGCATTTTACACAGTCAGAGCAGGAGTAAGGGTTTTCTCCTGTATGTATATGTTCATGTGTTTTTAAGGAATCCAATCGGGAGAAACTCTTACCACAGTCAGAGCAGAAGTAAGGCTTCTCTCCTGTATGTGTTCTCTGATGAAGTTTTAGCTCAGTTGATGTTTTAAAACATTTTCCACAGTCAGAGCAGAAGTAACGCCTCTCTCCTGTATGTGTTCTCTGATGTACTTTTAGCTCAGTTGATGTTTTGAAGCATTTTCCACAGTCAGAGCAGGAGTATGGCTTCTCTCCTGTATGTATACGTTCATGTGATTTCAAGTTATCCAATCGGGAGAAACGTTTTCCACAGTCAGAGCAGTAGTAAGGCTTCTCTCCTGTATGTATACGTTCATGTGATTTCAAGGTATCCGATCGGGAGAAACTCTTCCCACAATCAGAGCAGGAGTAAGGCTTCTCTCCTGTATGTATTTGTTGGTGTGCTTTTAAGCTGCTCATTTGAGAGAAACTCTCCCCACAGGCAGAGCAGTAGTAAGGCTTCTCTCCCGTATGTATACGTTGGTGTGTTTTTAAGGTATCCAGTCGAGAGAAACTCACCCCACAATCAGAGCAGGAGTAAGGCTTCTCTCCTGTGTGTATTTGTAGGTGTATTTTTAGCTTTGATAGAAATGGGAAAATCTCCACACAATGTGGGCAGTGGTGAGACCTCTTAGCTCTGTGATCTTCCTGCTGTTGCTCTCTGGATGTAGAGAATGTCTCAACATGGTCTCCTGTGTGAACAACATCAGAAGAACCAGTCAGTTGGTGTGATATACATGTCAGTCAAATGTATTTTATGAAGCCCTTTTTACATCAGTAGTTGTCACAAAGTGCTTTACAGAAACCCAGCCTAAAATCCCCAAAGAGCAAGCAATGCAGATGTAGAAGCACAGTGGCCACGAAAAACTCGCTAGAAAGCAGGAACCTCGGAACAAACCTAAAGAGGAACCAGGCTCTGAGGGGTGGCCAGTCCTCTTCTGGCTGTTCCGGGTGACATATAAATTCATGTAAGTCGGCTGTACAATTACAGAACGGGAATAAAACTATTTTAAAACTGGGTAGGAGTCAAAAACTAAAAAGGGGCGAAAGTCAAACACTATGAGCCATATCATCCTCCATTCACTATCACAAGAGTTAGAAACTACACAGCCGTATCACAGAACTTAACTACTTCACATCTTTAGTCTCCTCTCTGATCACTCCAGACAGCCCAGTGAATAAAACACATGCTGACAATACTGGTGTCAAAACATGCAAGTCTCAGTAGCATGAAATAACATATACCTTCTCATTGAAACAGTTCATCATGAAACAGTTCTACTGCAACTTTTCATGCACAGTGGGAAGTTGGAACGAACAACAAACTTAGTTAGATAGAACCTGCTCTTACCATGAGAAACAGATTTCCCAATATTCTCCTCCTCTTCTTCATCTTTAATGTTGACATTCAGCTCCAGTGTTTGCTTGCAGTCTTCCAGCTTCACTGATGCCATCTCTGGATCCTGCAGTGCAAACTGGGCTCCACTGTCACAATCAGGACCCAGTGACTGTAGGTTTGGACTCAGTGTGGAAGGAGAGAGGCAGGCTGGGTTTGTCCTCACTGTTGATGTTACCGGCTTCAGACTTAATTCAAGTCGTCCTGTAGATATAATGAGAAACGGACACAAAAAGTTATTGTCTTGACAGTTCTGCCACTTTCTTTATTATAACAAAATATATTAAAAAATGATTTTGTTAATTTCTCTCATTTCCATATATCAGGTAATTAATCATTGACAACAAAACATTAATTCACATTAGACAAAGTACACACTTTAAATTACACAACATAAGCGCACTTAATCTATAGTAGATCTCCTAAATTCACATAAATGCATAAATTACTCAAAAACCATTTAGTACAAGATTGCAGTATGTTGTAGGCAGTACTATGTACTATTTTCCTGAATAATATTCACTGTATTATTTAGCGTTATGTTGGCCTTTGGCCGTCCCTATCTACCGTCCAACGGAGAGGGATGGAGGACAGAGATAGGGAGACAGGACAGAGATAGGGACGGAAGACACACACACAGAGAAAGAGAGAGCGAGAGAACGAGAGCGAGCGAGAGATGGAGGACAAAGAGAGAGATGGAGGTCAAAGAGAGAGAGATGGAGGACAAAGAGAGAGATGGAGGACAAAGAGAGAGATGGAGGACAAAGAGAGAGATGGAGAACAAAGAGAGAGATGGAGGACAGAGAGCGAGATGGAGGACAGAGAGAGAGATGGAGGACAAAGAGAGAGATGGAGGACAAAGAGAGAGATGGAGAACAAAGAGAGAGATGGAGGACAAAGAGAGAGATGGAGGACAAAGAGAGAGATGGAGGACAAAGAGAGAGATGGAGGACAAAGAGAGAGATGGAGGACAAAGAGAGAGATGGAGGACAAAGAGAGAGAGATGGAGGACAAAGAGAGAGATGGAGGACAAAGAGAGCGATGGAGGACAAAGAGAGAGATGGAGAACAAAGAGAGAGATGGAGGACAGAGAGCGAGATGGAGGACAGAGAGAGAGATGGAGGACAAAGAGAGAGATGGAGGCCAAAGAGAGAGATGGAGGCCAGAGAGAGAGATGGAGGACAAAGAGAGAGATGGAGAACAAAGAGAGAGATGGAGGACAGAGAGCGAGATGGAGGACAGAGAGAGAGATGGAGGACAAAGAGCGAGATGGAGGCCAAAGAGAGAGATGGAGGCCAGAGAGAGAGATGGAGGCCAGAGAGAGAGATGGAGGACAGAGAGAGGGAGAGAGGACAGAGAAAGGGAGAGAGGACAGAGATGACAGAGAGAGGGAGAGAGGACAGAGAAAGAGA
Source organism: Salvelinus namaycush (assembly GCF_016432855.1). Lineage (NCBI taxonomy): Eukaryota > Metazoa > Chordata > Actinopteri > Salmoniformes > Salmonidae > Salvelinus > Salvelinus namaycush. The sequence continues at coordinate 418,356 of NW_024060785.1, read as the reverse complement.
ACAGAAAAAGAGAGAGAGGACAGATAAAGAGAGAGGACAGAGAGAGAGACGGAGGACAGAGAAAGAGAGAGAGGACAGAGAGAGGGAGAGAGGACAGAGAGAGGACAGAGAGAGAGATTGATCCTGTATTACCACCCTGCACATTGATCCTGTATTACCACCCTGCACATTGATCCTGTATTACCACCCTGCACATTGATCCTGTATTACCACCCTGCACATTGATCCCGTATTACCACCCTGCACATTGATCCCGTATTACCACCCTGCACATTGATCCTGTATTACCACCCTGCACATTGATCCTGTATTACCACCCTGCACATTGATCCTGTATTACCACCCTGCACATTGGTCCTGTATTACCACCCTGCACATTGGTCCTGTATTACCACCCTGCACATTGATCCTGTATTACCACCCTGCACATTGATCCTGTATTACCACCCTGCACATTGATCCTGTATTACCACCCTGCACATTGATCCTGTATTACCACCCTGCACATTGGTCCTGTATTACCACCCTGCACATTGGTCCTGTATTACCACCCTGCACATTGATCCTGTATTACCACCCTGCACATTGGTCCTGTATTACCACCCTGCACATTGATCCTGTATTACCACCCTGCACATTGATCCTGTATTACCACCCTGCACATTGATCCTGTATTACCACCCTGCACAATGATCCTGTATTACCACCCTGCACATTGATCCTGTATTACCACCCTGCACATTGGTCCTGTATTAACACCCTGCACATTGATCCTGTATTACCACCCTGCACATTGATCCTGTATTACCACCCTGCACATTGGTCCTGTATAACCACCCTGCACATTGATCCTGTATTACCACCCTGCACATTGATCCTGTATTACCACCCTGCACATTGATCCTGTATTACCACCCTGCACATTGATCCTGTATTACCACCCTGCACATTGATCCTGTATTACCACCCTGCACATTGATCCTGTATTACCACCCTGCACATTGATCCTGTATTACCACCCTGCACATTGATCTTGTATTACCACCCTGCACATTGATCCTGTATAACCACCCTGCACATTGATCCTGTATTACCACCCTGCACATTGATCCTGTATTACCACCCTGCACATTGATCCTGTATAACCACCCTGCACATTGATCCTGTATTACCACCCTGCACATTGATCCTGTATTACCACCCTGCACATTGATCCTGTATTACCACCCTGCACATTGACTCGGTACTGGTACTCCTTGTGCTACTATTACTTTCTTTAGAAAATATTTCCCTTTATTTATTAACTATGTATTATTGGAAGGAAGAGTTTCAGTGTAAAGTCTACCAGTTGTTATATTTATTAACTATGTACTATTGGAAGGAAGAGTTTCACTGTAAAGTCTACCAGTTGTTATATTTATTAACTATGTATTATTGGAAGGAAGAGTTTCAGTGTAAAGTCTACCAGTTGTTATATTTATTAACTATGTATTATTGGAAGGAAGAGTTTCAGTGTAAAGTCTACCAGTTGTTATATTTATTAACTATGTATTATTGGAAGGAAGAGTTTCAGTGTAAAGTCTACCAGTTGTTATATTTATTAACTATGTACTATTGGAAGGAAGAGTTTCACTGTAAAGTCTACCAGTTGTTATATTTATTAACTATGTATTATTGGAAGGAAGAGTTTCAGTGTAAAGTCTACCAGTTGTTATATTTATTAACTATGTATTATTGGAAGGAAGAGTTTCAGTGTAAAGTCTACCAGTTGTTATATTTATTAACTATGTACTATTGGAAGGAAGAGTTTCACTGTAAAGTCTACCAGTTGTTATATTTATTAACTATGTATTATTGGAAGGAAGAGTTTCAGTGTAAAGTCTACCAGTTGTTATATTTATTAACTATGTATTATTGGAAGGAAGAGTTTCAGTGTAAAGTCTACCAGTTGTTATATTTATTAACTATGTATTATTGGAAGGAAGAGTTTCAGTGTAAAGTCTACCAGTTGTTATATTTATTAACTATGTATTATTGTAAGGAAGAGTTTCAGTGTAAAGTCTACCAGTTGTTATATTTATTAACTATGTATTATTGGAAGGAAGAGTTTCAGTGTAAAGTCTACCAGTTGTTATATTTATTAACTATGTATTATTGGAAGGAAGAGTTTCACTGTAAAGTCTACCAGTTGTTATATTTATTAACTATGTATTATTGGAAGGAAGAGTTTCAGTGTAAAGTCTACACATTGTATTTGGCGCATGTGACCAATACAATGTGATTCAACTCGCAAAAACAAAAACCATTTGTATTTACCATTCACACCATAGTAACAAAAATAGATAACATAGAAACAACTGAATGTGTCTGAATATTAGTACACATGTAGAAAACTGATAATCATTACATTCAGCTTCAAAACAGTAGAGCAACCGTGAAATTGTCTCTCTGATGCAACCTCACTGCCTGCACTGAAGTCCATTGTCTCAGACAGAGTTGCCGCCGCCATTTTATCAGCTCGTAAAAAAACATTACACAACAAAACAATAACATGTAAAACGAACTCAGAAATCTCAAATACATGGATTCTTTATGAATTTATCTTGACGAAATAATGTATATTAATTCACTCAGACAAACCCAGTCTCTAACGATGTCAAGTCTCGCACACACAAATACCTCTCTGCAGCTGCCACCAGAACCTCAGTTTTCTGCGACCTACATTCCATCCCTTCAGTACAGTTGATAACCATTGCTATAAATGACAAAAATCCAATCTTACTGAAAAATATATCACTTGTTGGTTTAACACCTCTGTACTGGTACAAATCTACTACTCACACCGCTCCTCTCAGAATCCCTCCCCCTTGACCCGTCTTCCTCTCCTTTCTTCACTGCCTCAGCATATGACAACTTCTGCACTACACTAACCCTGGAAACCTCAACCTGCCTCTCTCGCACGGGACATTTCTGATCCCCAGCCCCATGGGAACCCCTACAATTAACACATACCCATACTTTCCCCAATGCTACACATTCCTTTGTCTCATGCCCTTCTGCACACTTCTCACACCCAGGAACCTCCCTCCTACACACTGCTGCCACATGCCCATAACCTTGACACCTGTAACAACGTAATGTATTCAGCACAAAAGCTTGTACAGGATAACTTATATATCCTAACGTCACTTTTAGTGCTAGTTCTTCTTCAATGTTTTATGGCAGGCTTCACCTATTGGTGTATTGCTACCAACTAGAATACCGGTAGTGAATAAGAAATGTAAATATCAGGCCTCCCGAGTGGCGCACCTTACAGAACTGTTTCGTTCTCTCTCTTGGTTGTTTTATTGGTTATTGCAGTGTTCAGTTTATTTATTAAAATTAACATGGACACTTACCACACTGCGTTTTGGTCCGATCCTTCCTATTCCTCATCCGACGATCGTTACAGGTATGCCATCAATCCCTGGGTTTTTTTCCAGACTGAAAGGATTTAATTGCTTCAAAAAGTTTTTCCTCTGTAATTTGGCCTTTGCACTGATCTTTCTGTACATTTGTTAATTTTCCATTTTTTTATATTATTTGGAAAGAATTCCTTACCATAATCTTCATTCAGCGGGAAAGGATGAGATGGAAAAGAGAACATCTGCCTAAAATAATTAGCTTCCTCTTTTAAAATATCATTCGGAGAATCATAGATGACTCCGTCTTCAGTAACGAGTTTCTGCAAATTATTTTTGTTAGCGTTCCTGTATTGGAGATTCAGGAAGAATTTTGTGCATTTTTCTCCATATTCCATCCAGTTTGCTTTATTTTTGTAATAGATTACATTAGATCGTTCTTGAATAAGTTCCTCAAGTTCTTTTTGTTTTTCCTCTAACTTATTTTGTATCTCTGTAGTATCATTTTTTTTTGCTATCTACCTGTACTATTAGTTCATGGATTTCCCTTGTTAGTCTTGGCTCTTTAGCCAGAAACTGCTTTTTTAGTATTGATGAATATTGAATTGAATGACCCCTTAAGGTACATTTAAAGGTATACCAAACAGCAAACGGATTTGCTGAATCTATATTATACTGGAAAAAAATCTGTTATAAATTCTTGTCTTAGTTAAAAATAAGTTGTCCTCCAGTAAACTTTGATTACATTTCCAATATCCACATCCACGTGGAAAACCTATAAGAGTTATGTGAATGCCAACTAGATGATGATCCGATCGCATTCTGTCTCCTATAAAAACTTTTTAAACCTTTGATGCAAGAGAGAAAGAGACAAGAAAGTAGTCAAGACGACTAGCTTGATTAAGTCTCCTCCATGTATATCTCACTAGGTCGGGGTTTTTTAGTCTCCAAATATCCACTATTTCTAATGTGTCCATAATATTTCTGATTTCCTTAAGGGCACGGTGATGATAGTTTGTAGAGTGATTAGCTTTAGGGTCCATTGAGGTACTTAACACTGTGTTATAGTCTCCTACCATAATGATTAGATCATCTGTTGCCTGTAAGTTCAATAAATTGGTATAAATGTTCTCGAAGAAATGTGGATCATCCTGATTTGGACCATATAAATTAATGAGCCAATTCTCTTTTTCGTCCACTTTCATATTCAAAAGGATCCACCTTCCTTGCAAATCATTCCTGATTATTTGCACATTCAGATCGAAATGATTGTTAATTAATGTCATCACACCCTTTCCCCATTCCTTTTCCCACGCAACTTCATCTAAGGATGTAGAGTGAGTTTCCTGTTAACAGTATATGTTATATTCTTTTTCTTTTAGCTATGTAAAGACGGATCTTTTTTTATAAACTGCTAAACCATTACAATTATAACTGGCTATACTTATTTCACCCCTTACTGTAACTAGATACTATTCTCAGTCAAACTTGACCATAATTAGTGCTTGTAAAGTTACTGCCATCAGAGGTATTATGAAGGTCAAAACTAGAGCTTTCAAATGTCTGATATTTAGAATTCAAGAAAAAGGTTCTAGCAATATTTGTTTTATTCCCTTGCCTGTTTGCCTGTGAGCCAATGCCACAGATGTTAGAAAATTGAGACAAGATATGTGTGTGGCAAATCTGAGTGGGTTGATGTGTATGATATTGGATGGGATATAGTGAGAGTGTGTACAATGTCTGTATAAGAGTAAGACTATAATCTGTGATGTCCAAATAAATAATAACTCTGCCAATGTGCATGGTTGAGTGTCTATGTGTGTAACATGTAGTGCGTATAGCCTTGATATTCATGATGATAATTGTAATCCATATCGTATCACCATCATAGTTGCATCATAATTACCTTTAACATAATTGAAAAATATAACCCAGCATTTCCATAGCAGTTGACGTTTCACATGATCATGAAAGAGACCTTGCATTACTCTAGAGACGACTTCACTACAGTACAAATGTATTCCGTACAATATGTTATTATTCCCCAATGCCCCTATTCTGATATCTTCCCCTTGCTTGTTGTAAACATATATAAACTTGTAGACAAATACATAAAAAAGATAGACAAACAATAAACACATTAAATTATAAAACAGTTCTCAACAAGAGAGAGAAAGGGAGAGAAGAGATGAGAAAAGAGAGAGAGAGAGGAGAGAGAGATCAGGCGTGTGTGTGTGTGTGTGTATAAGTCCGTATGTGTAAGCAAGCATGTAATTGAGTATGTGTGTGTTCATATCCACTTCATAATGTTCAGATCATTTTACAGTTCCCATACCTTCTATTTTTTTCTCGTAACCTGAAGTCCCTGCAGAATTTAGTACAGCCACGGTGTTATGGAGCTCTCTCGGAATAGCTGTCCATCTATAAAGAGTTGGTCCACAATGATAAAGGCACGCCTACCATCCTTCCTTTGTTGTCTTTGTACCGGATACAGTCTCTTACGTCGTTCGTTTATCTCCCTTAGAAATTGGTCATTGAGACCGAATTTGGTCCCTTTAAACTCCCTTCCTCTGCTTTTGATCAGCTCCTTTTCTTTGGTAGTGTTCAAATTTTGCGATGATCGGTCGGGGACCCTTGGTCTTGTCGCTCCGAGCTCCAAGTCTGTGTATTCGGTGGAAAGCCACCTTGTTTACAGACTCTATAGGAAGTTTCAAGGTGGATTGCATGAATTCTCTGATCACGCCCTCTGGATTATTGGATGCGTCCTCAGGAATCCCAGAAAAAAATAGATTTTCACGCATGTCTAGTAGCGACTCCTTCATCACCCTGTTTTCCCTGAGTAGACAATCCATGTTGGAATCGTGGATTTTTACCTTGGCTGTGAGTGTCTTGTTTTTCTCTTTGGAGCGTGAGAATTACACTCTGGCTGATCTCCAAACCCCCCCCTTCAGCCCTGCTAAGTAAATCGTCCGTGTCTGTAGATGAATCTGTTTTTCTTTTTTTTTGTCGGGTTAAAGTTATTTTGTGAGGTGGTCGGATCTTTCCACGAAGGAGTATGTTGTTCCTCCATAGCGTAAAGCTGTTGATACTCGTCGATTTCCCTCAGGATCTCCTGCAACCAGTTATTTTACAAAAAGATAACAATGAGTCTTTCCCACGACGACGACAGGTGTCTGTAGTACAGCCAGCTAGCACTCACTGAATCCACGCAAAACAAAGGAACACAAACTTGCAGTCCCAGCCGTAAAGGCTAACCGCGTCGTGGAATCCTTAGCAACAAAACGTTTGTTGGGATTAAAATTGATTTAATGAAAATGTTTTAATGTAAACAACAAACCGAGTGTAGACAGTACAATGTCCTGTTGCGCGTTCTGATGACGTTTTGACGCTGCATCACCACTTGGTATAGCAACTGTTCGGCATCTGACCGCCTAAACCAAATACTTTTAGACTTTTACTCAAGTAGTATTTTACTGGGTGGCTTTCACTTTTACCTTAATAGGAAAGGACTCTAGTATCTTAACTTTTACTCACATATGACAATTAGGTACTTTTTCAACCACTGCCTGCAATGCTTCCAATGTTAATTCCTGAACTCCCAAAAACCTTTCAGCAGCACGTACAATTCATCTTTACAATCGGTATCCTTCAACTGGTGAACGACGTTAGGAATCTCAACCGGCTGTGGGTCATCCACTACCATAGCTTCCTCAGCACCAATTGCTCTTTCAACTATTCCCCGCGCCACCCAGTAGGAGAACTACTGTACAGTCGTGGCCAAAAGTTTTGAGAATGACACAAATATAAATTTTCACAGTCTGCTGCCTCAGTTTGTATGATGGCAATTTGCATATACTCCAGAATGCTATGAAGAGTGATCAGATTAATTGCAATTAATTGCAGACTCTCTTTGCCATGCAAATTAACTGAATCCCCCAAAAACATTTTCACCGCATTTCAGCCCTGACACAAAAGGACCAGGTGACATGTCAGTGATTCTCTCGTTAACACAGGTGTGAGTGTTGACGAGGACAAGGCTGGAGATCACTCTGTCATGCTGATTGAGTTCGAATAACAGACTGGAAGCTTTAAAAGGAGGGTGGTGCTTGGAATACTTGTTCTTCCTCTGTCAATCATGGTTACCTGCAAGGAAACATGTGCTGTCATCATTGCTTTGCACAAAAAGGGCATCACAGGCAAGGATATCGCTGCCAGTAAGATTGCACCTAAATCAACTATTTATCGGATCATAAGAACTTCAAGGAGAGCGGTTCAATTGTTGTGAAGAAGGCTTCAGGGCACCCAAGAAAGTCCAGCAAGCGCCAGGACCGTCTCCTAAAGTTGATTCAGCTGCGGGATCGGGGCACCACCAGTACAGAGCTTGCTCAGGAATGGCAGCAGGCAGGTGTGAGTGCATCTGCACGCACAGTGAGACAAAGACTTTTGGAGGATGGCCTGGTGTCAAGGGCAGCAAAGAAGCCACTTCTCTCCAGGAAAAACATCAGGGACAGACTGATATTGTGCAAATGGTACAGGGAATGGACTGCTGATGACTGGGGTAAAGTCATTTTCTCTGATGAATCCCCTTTCCGATTGTTTGGGGCATCCGGAAAAAGCTTGTCCAGAGAAGACAAGGTGAGCGCTACCATCAATCCTGTGGCATGCCAACAGTAAAGCATCCTGAGACCATTCATGTGTGGGGTTGCTTCTCAGCCAAGGGATTAGCTCACTCACAATTGTGCCTAAGAACACAGCCATGAATAAAGAATGGTACCAACACATCCTCTGAGAGCAACTTCTCCCAACCATCCAGGAACAGTTTGGTGACGAACAATACCTTTTCCAGCATGATGGAGCACCTTGCCATAAGGCAAAAGAGATAACTAAGTGGCTCGGGGAACAAAACATCAATATTTTGGGTCTATGGCTAGGAAACTCCCCAGACCTGAATCCCATTGAGAACTTGTGGTCAAGCCACAAAAGGCGGGTGGACAAACAAAAACCCACACATTCTGACACACTCCAAGCATAGAATGGGCTGCCATCAGTCAGGATATGGCCGAGAAGTTAATTGACAGCATGCCAAGGCAGATTGCAAAAGTCTTAGAAAAAGAAGGGCCAAAACTGCAAATATTGACTATTTGCATCAACTTCATGTAATTGTCAATAAAAGCCTTTGACACATATGAAATGCTTGTAATTATACTTCAGTATTCCATAGTAACATCTGACAAAAATATCTAAAGACACTGAAGCTGCAAACTTTGTGGAAATGAATATTTGTGTCATTCTCAAAGCTTTTGACCACGACTGTACAGTTTCTTGATGTGGATGTTCCCTGTTATAATAACAATTGATACACGCCATTGGTCAGTTCCGGTGTTATGAAACTGATGGACACAATTTGTTAAAAAAAATAAGTATTTATTGAACTAGGAACATAGCATACATAACAGGTTAGGATAATTAAAGTGGCAGGTTAGGATAATTCAAGTGGTGTAACGGTTGTCAATGTCGTTCTCCTCCTCAGACGAGGAGGAGCATGGATCGGACCAAGATGCGGAGTAGGAGGTATTCATGATTTTAATGGCAAACCAACAAACACTACAAATTTAACAAAACAACAAACGTGACTAACCTGCAACAGTCCTGTGTGGCCCAAACGCTGACACAGGAAACAAACACCCACAAAACACCAGTGAAACCCTGGCTGCCTTAGTATGACTCTCAATCAGAGACAAACGATACACACCTGTCTCTAATTGAGAATCATACCAGGCCGAACACAAAACCCAACATAGAAATACAAAACATAGACTGCCCACCCAACACTCACGCCCTGACCAATAAAGACATACAAAACAAGAGAAAACAGGTCAGGAACGTGACATAACCCCCCCCTTAAGGTGCGAACTCCGGGCGCACCAGCACAAAGTCTAGGGGAGGGTCTGGGTGGGCATCTGACCACGGTGGTGGCTCAGGCTCTGGGCGAGGTCCCCACCCCACCATAGTCACTCCCCGCTTCCGTATCCCCCTCCCAATGACCACCCTCCAACTCAACCCACCTAAATGAAGGGGCAGCATCGGGATAAGGGCCAGCACCGGGATAAGGGGCAGCAGCTCCGGGATAAGGGGCAGCAGCTCCGGGATAAGGGGCAGCTCCGGACTGAGTGGCAGCTCCGGACTGAGTGGCAGCTCCGGACTGAGTGGCAGCTCATGACTGTAGGGCAGCTCATGACTGGAGGGCAGCTCATGACTGGAGGGCAGCTCATGACTGGAGGGCAGCTCATGACTGGAGGGCAGCTCATGACTGTAGGGCAGCTCATGACTGTAGGGCAGCTCATGACCGTAGGGCAGCTCATGACTGTCTGGCGTCTCTGGCAGCTCCTGACTGGCTGGCGTCTCTGGCAGCTCCTGACTGGCTGGCGTCTCTGGCAGCTCCTGACTGGCTGGCGTCTCTGGCAGCTCCTGACTGGCTGGCGTCTCTGGCAGCTCCTGACTGGCTGGCGTCTCTGGCAGCTCCTGACTGGCTGGCGTCTCTGGCAGCTCCTGACTGGCTGGCGGCTCTGGCAGCTCCTGACTGACGGACGGCTCTAGCGGCTCCTGACTGACGGACGGCTCTAACGGCTCGGGACAGACGGGCGGCTCTAATGGCTCGTGGCAGACGGATGGCTCAGATGGCGCTGGGCAGACGGATGGCTCAGACGGCGCTGGGCAGACGGATGGCTCAGACGGCGCTGGGCAGACGGATGGCTCAGACGGCGTTGGGCAGACAGATGGCTCAGACGGCGTTGGGCAGACAGATGGCTCAGACGGCGTTGGGCAGACAGATGGCTCAGACGGCGTTGGGCAGACAGATGGCTCAGACGGCGTTGGGCAGACAGATGGCTCAGACGGCGTTGGGCAGACAGATGGCTCAGACGGCGTTGGGCAGACGGATGGCTCAGACGGTGTTGGGCAGACGGATGGCTCAGACGGCGCTGGGCAGACAGATGGCTCAAACGGCGTTGGGCAGCCGGGCAGTTCAGGCACCGCTGGGCAGACGGGCAGTTCAGGCACCGCTGGGCAGACGGCAGACTCTGGCCGGCTGAGACACACAATAGGCCTGATGCGTGGTGCCGGAACTGGAGGTACCGGGCTGAGGGCACGCACCTCAGGGCGAGTGCGGGGAGGAGGAACAGGGCTCTGGAGATGCACTGGAAGCCTGGTGCGTGGTGTAGGCACTGGTGGTACTGGACTGGAGACACGCACTTCAAGGCTAGTGCAGGGAACAGGAACAGAGCACACTGGACTCTCGAGGCGCACTATAGGCCTGGTGCGTGATACCGGCACTGGTGGTACCGGGCTGAGGGCACACACCTCAGGGCGAGTGCGGGGAGAAGGAACAGTGCGTACAGGGCTCTGGAGACGCACAGGAGGCTTGGTGCGTGGTACCGGAACTGGAGGTACCGGACTGGAGACACGCACCACAGGGCTAGTGCGTGGAGGAGGAACCGGGCTCTGGCGACGCACAGGAAGCCTGGTGCGTGGTGTTGGCACCGATGGTACTGGGCTGAGGGCACGCACCTCAAGGCGAGTGCGGGGTACTGGAACTGGAGACCTGGTACGTGGCGCCAGCCCCGGAGAGCTGGTGCATGGGGGTGCCACAGGAGAGCTGGTGCGCTGAGCTGGCACAGGACGTGCAGGGCTAGGAAGGCGCACAGGAGGCCTGGTGCGTGAGGCTGGCACAGTCTTCACCAGACGGCTAGCCCGCACCTCAGGACGAGTATGGAGACGTGACTCAGGTGACATCAAATCCCCGACATGTTCCGTCGGGCAGATGTCGTGCCTCATGCACCAAACCAACAAATCCCTCATTTCTCTCTCCTTCAATTTCCCCATTAGATCCTTTACAGTCTCTATTTCGCTCACCTCCAATACTGCCCTCACTGGCTCTGGTTCCATACTTGGCTCCTTCTGGTCAGCAGGGGAAGTTGGCTCAAGTCTCCTACTTGACCCAGCTACACACCCCTTTAGGCCCCCCCCAAGAAATTTTTGGGTGAGCCTCTCGGGCTTCCAGCCGCTCTGCCTTGCTAGCACCTCATAATGCCGCCTCTCCGCTTTCGCTGCCTCCAGCTCCGCTTTGGGGCGGCGACACTCCACTGGCTGTGCCCAGGGTCCTTTACCGTCTAGGATCTCCTCCCAAGTCCATTCCTCTTCTCTCCATTGCTTTGGTTCTTGCCGTCCTTCTCCAATCCGCTTGGTCCTGGTTTGGTGGGTGTTTCTGTAACGGTTGTCAATGTCGTTCTCCTCCTCAGACGAGGAGGAGCATGGATCGGACCAAGATGCGGAGTAGGAGGTATTCATGATTTTAATGGCAAACCAACAAACACTACAAATTTAACAAAACAACAAACGTGACTAACCTGCAACAGTCCTGTGTGGCCCAAACGCTGACACAGGAAACAAACACCCACAAAACACCAGTGAAACCCTGGCTGCCTTAGTATGACTCTCAATCAGAGACAAACGATACACACCTGTCTCTAATTGAGAATCATACCAGGCCGAACACAAAACCCAACATAGAAATACAAAACATAGACTGCCCACCCAACACTCACGCCCTGACCAATAAAGACATACAAAACAAGAGAAAACAGGTCAGGAACGTGACATAACCCCCCCCTTAAGGTGCGAACTCCGGGCGCACCAGCACAAAGTCTAGGGGAGGGTCTGGGTGGGCATCTGACCACGGTGGTGGCTCAGGCTCTGGGCGAGGTCCCCACCCCACCATAGTCACTCCCCGCTTCCGTATCCCCCTCCCAATGACCACCCTCCAACTCAACCCACCTAAATGAAGGGGCAGCATCGGGATAAGGGCCAGCACCGGGATAAGGGGCAGCAGCTCCGGGATAAGGGGCAGCAGCTCCGGGATAAGGGGCAGCTCCGGACTGAGTGGCAGCTCCGGACTGAGTGGCAGCTCCGGACTGAGTGGCAGCTCATGACTGTAGGGCAGCTCATGACTGTAGGGCAGCTCATGACTGTAGGGCAGCTCATGACTGGAGGGCAGCTCATGACTGGAGGGCAGCTCATGACTGGAGGGCAGCTCATGACTGGAGGGCAGCTCATGACTGTAGGGCAGCTCATGACTGTAGGGCAGCTCATGACCGTAGGGCAGCTCATGACTGTCTGGCGTCTCTGGCAGCTCCTGACTGGCTGGCGTCTCTGGCAGCTCCTGACTGGCTGGCGTCTCTGGCAGCTCCTGACTGGCTGGCGTCTCTGGCAGCTCCTGACTGGCTGGCGTCTCTGGCAGCTCCTGACTGGCTGGCGTCTCTGGCAGCTCCTGACTGGCTGGCGTCTCTGGCAGCTCCTGACTGGCTGGCGGCTCTGGCGGCTCCTGACTGACGGACGGCTCTAGCGGCTCCTGACTGACGGACGGCTCTAACGGCTCGGGACAGACGGGCGGCTCTAATGGCTCGTGGCAGACGGATGGCTCAGATGGCGCTGGGCAGACGGATGGCTCAGACGGCGCTGGGCAGACGGATGGCTCAGACGGCGCTGGGCAGACGGATGGCTCAGACGGCGTTGGGCAGACGGATGGCTCAGACGGCGTTGGGCAGACAGATGGCTCAGACGGCGTTGGGCAGACAGATGGCTCAGACGGCGTTGGGCAGACAGATGGCTCAGACGGCGTTGGGCAGACGGATGGCTCAGACGGCGTTGGGCAGACGGATGGCTCAGACGGCGTTGGGCAGACAGATGGCTCAAACGGCGTTGGGCAGCCGGGCAGTTCAGGCACCGCTGGGCAGACGGGCAGTTCAGGCACCGCTGGGCAGACGGCAGACTCTGGCCGGCTGAGACACACAATAGGCCTGATGCGTGGTGCCGGAACTGGAGGTACCGGGCTGAGGGCACGCACCTCAGGGCGAGTGCGGGGAGGAGGAACAGGGCTCTGGAGATGCACTGGAAGCCTGGTGCGTGGTGTAGGCACTGGTGGTACTGGACTGGAGACACGCACTTCAAGGCTAGTGCAGGGAACAGGAACAGAGCACACTGGACTCTCGAGGCGCACTATAGGCCTGGTGCGTGATACCGGCACTGGTGGTACCGGGCTGAGGGCACACACCTCAGGGCGAGTGCGGGGAGAAGGAACAGTGCGTACAGGGCTCTGGAGACGCACAGGAGGCTTGGTGCGTGGTACCGGAACTGGAGGTACCGGACTGGAGACACGCACCACAGGGCTAGTGCGTGGAGGAGGAACCGGGCTCTGGCGACGCACAGGAAGCCTGGTGCGTGGTGTTGGCACCGATGGTACTGGGCTGAGGGCACGCACCTCAAGGCGAGTGCGGGGTACTGGAACTGGAGACCTGGTACGTGGCGCCAGCCCCGGAGAGCTGGTGCATGGGGGTGCCACAGGAGAGCTGGTGCGCTGAGCTGGCACAGGACGTGCAGGGCTAGGAAGGCGCACAGGAGGCCTGGTGCGTGAGGCTGGCACAGTCTTCACCAGACGGCTAGCCCGCACCTCAGGACGAGTATGGAGACGTGACTCAGGTGACATCAAATCCCCGACATGTTCCGTCGGGCAGATGTCGTGCCTCATGCACCAAACCAACAAATCCCTCATTTCTCTCTCCTTCAATTTCCCCATTAGATCCTTTACAGTCTCTATTTCGCTCACCTCCAATACTGCCCTCACTGGCTCTGGTTCCATACTTGGCTCCTTCTGGTCAGCAGGGGAAGTTGGCTCAAGTCTCCTACTTGACCCAGCTACACACCCCTTTAGGCCCCCCCCAAGAAATTTTTGGGTGAGCCTCTCGGGCTTCCAGCCGCTCTGCCTTGCTAGCACCTCATAATGCCGCCTCTCCGCTTTCGCTGCCTCCAGCTCCGCTTTGGGGCGGCGACACTCCACTGGCTGTGCCCAGGGTCCTTTACCGTCTAGGATCTCCTCCCAAGTCCATTCCTCTTCTCTCCATTGCTTTGGTTCTTGCCGTCCTTCTCCAATCCGCTTGGTCCTGGTTTGGTGGGTGTTTCTGTAACGGTTGTCAATGTCGTTCTCCTCCTCAGACGAGGAGGAGCATGGATCGGACCAAGATGCGGAGTAGGAGGTATTCATGATTTTAATGGCAAACCAACAAACACTACAAATTTAACAAAACAACAAACGTGACTAACCTGCAACAGTCCTGTGTGGCCCAAACGCTGACACAGGAAACAAACACCCACAAAACACCAGTGAAACCCTGGCTGCCTTAGTATGACTCTCAATCAGAGACAAACGATACACACCTGTCTCTAATTGAGAATCATACCAGGCCGAACACAAAACCCAACATAGAAATACAAAACATAGACTGCCCACCCAACACTCACGCCCTGACCAATAAAGACATACAAAACAAGAGAAAACAGGTCAGGAACGTGACAAGTGGCAGGTTAGGAGAATTAGTGGCAGGTTAGGTGAATTAGCTTGGCAGGTTAGGAGACTGAGGTTAAGGTTAGGAAAAGGGTGAGGGTTAGGGATTTGTTTACCATGCAGGTTTGGATAACTAACGTGGCGGTTAGGAGACTGAGATTAAGGTTTGGAAAAGGGTTATGGTTTAGCTACAATGCTAAATTTGTCAACAACTGTTGTCCCCAACGCAAAAGAAACGGCCACGGACCAATGGGGAGCATCAATTGGTGTAAACTTGATTTCATGAAACACCCGATATCAGAGAACGCCCCTAATTGCGGTCTGCAATTACACCCTTCTCGGCTCAAGGGGTCAGGCTTCCAGTCTATAAGCATGCTTTCCACTGTGCTCAGAGGGCATTTTCGATACTGCAGTTCAGCTGAAGCACGGCCAAATTCCCATTGATGGCCCCATAGCGAAGTCACATTTAAAAAAAAAACATTTTTATCATCAAGTTTGTTAACAAAACATTCATTGAATGATTCAAGTAATTGCCTTAAGAGTCAGATTTTCTCCCATCACTCACAGCCAAAGTTATTAACTATTTTAGATTCATGCTGTGAGGTGGGTGAGCTTATGCCACATGCAGATGCTGAAGGGAAAACACACCTCTTGATCTGTGTGTTTATAATGTAGGTCAAGGTGCAGCCTCGTCTCATAGACTAGCTGTAGCATAGTAAATATAAATCTGGGACTCTCAAAATAGTATGATAGGTAAGTTATTCTGGTTACATAAGACAGATGGTTACTTAATAAATGGAACTTGGTGGTGCTGTACTGTAACAGCGAGTGTAACGGATGTGAAATGGCTAGCTAGTTAGCGGTGGTGCGAGCTAGCAGCCTTTCAGTCGGTTACGTCACTTGCTCTGAAACCTAGAAGTAGTGCTTCCCCTTGCTCTGCAAGAGCCGCGGCTTTTGTGGAGTGATGGGTAACGACGCTTCGTGGGTGACTGTTGTTGATGTGTGCAGAAGGTCCCTGGTTCGCGCCCGAGGTTGGGGCGAGGGGACGTACTAAAGTTATACTGTAACAGTGAGCTGAGCCAGTTGAAAGTATTGACGCCAGGGATATATTGTATTCATTTATTTCTGGTACTCTCCTACCTGAGCGGCATGAGGCCTGTGTGGCGTTGCACTGTTAAAATCATCCCAGTGTGGAGATGAAACACCTGTGTGTTACAAAGCCACATGCTCTGTCCTCTCTGATCTACCTAGGTGTTTTAATGTGGGTAATACAGAGATAATACTAATACCGAGATAACCACTGCTCTACCTAGGTGTTTTAATGTGGGTAATACAGAGATAATACTAATACCGAGATAATCACTGCTCTACCTAGGTGTTTTAATGTGGATAATACTAATACAGTGATAACCATTGAACATGCATTTTCCATTATGTCATTGTGTTAACCATTTCAGAAACGTACATCTGTAGTTTAAAGCATATACAGGGCATTATACAAGACCCCTTGACGACATTTTCCACATTTTGTTACCTTACAGCCTTATACGAAAATTGATTAAATGCATTTTTTCCCCCTCATCAATATACACACTATAACCCATAATGACAAAGTGAAAACAGGTTTTTAGAAAATTTTGCAAATATATAAAAATGAACACCTTATTTATTATTCAGACCATTTTCTCAGACTCGAAATTGAGCTCAAGTGCATCCTGTTTCCATTGATCATCCTTGAGATGTTTCTACAACTTGACTGGAATCCACCTGTAGTAAATTCAAATGATTGGACATGATTGGAAAAGGATCACACCTGTCTATATAAGGTCCCACAGTTGACAGTGCATGTCAGAGCAAAAACAAAGCAATGAAATCAAATAAATTGTCCGTCGAGCTTCGAGACAGGTTTGTTGCAAGGCACAGATCTGAGGAAGAATACCAAAACATTTCTCAAATCTCTGTTGGCTGGGCTCCCTGCTTGAGCCGTCAAACTCCTGCCCCACGTTGGGCGCAAACCTTTTAAGGGCTCCCGAGTGGCGCAGTGGTCTAAGGCACTGCATCACTACAGTCCCTGGTTCGAATCCAGGCTAAATCACATCCAGCTGTGATTGGGAGTCCCATTGGGAAGCGCACAATTGGCCCAGCATCGTCCGGGTTTGGCCGGGATAGGCCGTCATTTTAAATAACTATTTGTTCTTAACTGACTTGACTAGATAAATAAAGATTAAATAAAACATTTGTGGTTAGGGTTACAACAGTGTGGTACAAATAATAATAATAATGTGACACTGACAAATTGAGGAGAAATGTATTTACTGTGATATGTGGTTGTCTCACCTGGCTATCTTAAGATGAATGTACTTAATGTACTGGTGACATCACAGGGTCAGAGAGAACTCCTGACTGTAGTCATACAAAAACACTCCCGGCACTCAGCCCATAAGAACCATTCATACTGTCAGATCTAATATGAAGAACTGAATACAACCATAAGAACCATTCATACTGTCAGATCTAATATGAAGAACTGAATACTAAAGAGAAGAGGTTGACCAGTACATATTCATGTAACTTTATTTTTCATTGGCAGATCAATAACGTTTTCTTCAATGCAGTTATCCAAACACATTCATGATCAGTAACTAAAATAACTCATCTAGCTTTAAAGACAATTAATAAACACATGTATTCATTTCATAAACTGCGTATCATTAAATAAATTTGTAAAACAATCCTCCCCAAACTAATGGTGAAAAGTGATCATCACACCATCTCTATCTGATACATGTTATGGGTGGAAGGTAGCCTAGTGGTTAGAGCGGGCCAGTAACCAAAAGGTTGCAAGATCGAATCCCCGAGCTGACAAGGTAAAAATCTGAACCCACTGTTCCTAGGCCACCATTGTTAATAAGAATTGGTTCTTAACTGACTTGCCTAGTTAAACAAAGGTTCAATAAAAACAATTAAAAAGGGTATACTAGCTCCTTCCCACAGAATACTGCAGAGGGACAACCTGGTCTCAGAGCAAAACGTTTTATATTATACAAAAAACATCAGTGCCACTCCTTTTAGTATGTTTGGACTATCACAGTAAATAAACTAAAATATAAACTAAACATGTTTAAAGTGTTGGTTTCATGAGCTGAAATAAAAAAAAATTTGTCAAGATAATCCATCCACCTGACAGGTGTGGCATATCAAGATGCTGATAAAACAGCATTATCATTACACAGGTGCACCTTGTGCTGGGGGACAATAAAAGGCCACACAACACAATGTCACATTTGTCTCAAGTTTAGAGAATGTGCAATTGTCATGATGAATCCAGGAATGTCCACCAGAGCTGTTGCCAGAGAACTCAATATTTATATCTCTACCATAAGACACCTCTAAAGTCCTTTCAGATAATTTGGCAGTACATCCAACAGGCCTCACAACTGCAGATCACATGTAACCACGGCAGCCCAGGACCTCTTCACCTGCAGGATTGTCTGGGAGGGGGCTGAGTAGTATTTATGTCTGTAATAAAGACCTTTTGTGGGGAAAAACTCATGCTGATTGGCTGGGCCTGGCTCCCAAGTGGGCCTATGCCCTCCAAAGTCCCACCCAAGCCTGAGCCCCTGCCCAGTCATGTGAAATCCATAGATTAGGGCCTCATTTATTTCAATTGACTGATATCCTTATACGAACTGTAAATCTTTGAAATTGTTCCATTTAGATTGTTGTTCAGTATAATACGACTTGTAGGACATATCAGATGTTAAGAATTACAATTCATATGTTATGTTACGCATTGCTATTCATACAATATGTTACGAACTTGTAATATGTATGATATGTTACGAATTCCAATTTGTTGTTGCTAACGTTAGCTAGGTTAGGGGTGAGGGGTTTAAGGTAGAGTTAAATGGGTTTAGGGGAAAGGTTAGCTAACATGCTAAGTAGTTGCATGCTAAGCTAACATGCTAACATAGCTAAAAATTAGTAAGAAGTTGCAAAGTTGCTAGTTAGCTAAATTGCTAAAGTCGTCATTGATGAGATTCAAACACGCAGCCTTTGGCTAGACGTCTATAGTCTTTGGTGTGTTAAGTTGCTATGGTGAGTGAAACTCACCCAAAAGTCAGAGCAGACATAAGCAGGCTTCTCTCATGCCTGTGTTCTCTGATTAACTTTTTTCTCTCCCCTGTGTGTGTTCTCTTATGACCTTTTAGCTGAGTTGATGTTTTGAAGCATTTTACACAGTCAGAGCAGAAGTAAGGCTTCTCTCCTGTGTGTATACGTTCATGTATTTTTAAGTGGGAAAGTTGAGAGAAACTAATTCCACAGTCAGAGCAGAAGTAAGGCTTCTCTCCTGTGTGTTTTCTCTGGTGAAGTTTTAGCTCAGTTGCTGTTTTAAAACATTTTCCACAGTCAGAGCAGGAGTATGCCTTCTCCCCTGTATGTATACGTTTATGTGATTTTAAGTTGGAAAGTTGAGAGAAACTAGTTCCACAGTCAGGGCAGAAGAAAGGCTTCTCTCCTGTGTGTGTTCTCTGATGAACTTTTAGCTCATTTGCTGTTTTGAAGCATTTTCCACAGTCAGAGCAGGAGTAAGGCTTCTCTCCTGTGTGTATACGTTGGTGTGTTTTTAAGGTTCCGAGATGATAGAAACTCGCCCCACAGTCAGAGCAAACGTAAGGCTTCTCTCCTGTATGTATACGTTCATGTGATTTTAAGTAGGAAAGTCGAGAGAAACTAGTTCCACAGTCAGGGCAGAAGAAAGGCTTCTCTCCTGTGTGTGTTCTCTGATGAACTTTTAGCTCATTTGATGTTTTAAAACATTTTCCACATTCAGAGCAGAAGTAAGGCTTCTCTCCTGTGTGTATACGTTCATGTGATTTTAAGTTGGAAAGTTTAGAGAACCTAGTTCCACAGTCAGGGCAGGAATAAGGCTTCTCTCCTGTGTGTGTTCTCTGATGAACTTTTAGATCAGTTGACGTTGTGAAGCATTTTCCACAGTCAGAGCAGAAGTAAGGCTTCTCTCCTGTGTGTATACGTTCATGTGATTTTAAGTTGGAAAGTTTAGAGAACCTAGTTCCACAGTCAGGGCAAGAATAAGGCTTCTATCCTGTGTGTGTTCTCTGATGAACTTTTAGCTGAGTTGATGTTTTGAAGCATTTTACACAGTCAGAGCAGAAGTAAGGCTTCTCTCCTGTGTGTATACGTTCATGTGATTTTAAGTTGGAAAGTGTAGAGAACCTAGTTCCACAGTCAGGGCAGGAATAAGGCTTCTCTCCTGTGTGTGTTCTCTGATGAACTTTTAGCTCATTTGCTGTTTTGAAGCATTTTCCACAGTCAGAGCAGGAGTAAGGCTTCTCTCCTGTGTGTGTTCTCTGATGAACTTTTATCTCATTTGCTGTTTTATAACATTTTCCACAGTCAGAGCAGGAGTAAGGCTTCTCTCCTGTGTGTATACGTTGGTGTGTTTTTAAGGTGCCCAGATGATAGAAACTCGCCCCACAGTCAGAGCAGACGTAAGGCTTCTCTCCTGTATGTATACGTTCATGTGATTTTAAGTAGGAAAGTCGAGAGAAACTAGTTCCACAGTCAGGGCAGAAGAAAGGCTTCTCTCCTGTGTGTGTTCTCTGATGAACTTTTAGCTCATTTGATGTTTTAAAACATTTTCCACATTCAGAGCAGAAGTAAGGCTTCTCTCCTGTGTGTATACGTTCATGTGATTTTAAGTTGGAAAGTTTAGAGAACCTAGTTCCACAGTCAGGGCAGGAATAAGGCTTCTCTCCTGTGTGTGTTCTCTGATGAACTTTTAGATCAGTTGACGTTGTGAAGCATTTTCCACAGTCAGAGCAGAAGTAAGGCTTCTCTCCTGTGTGTATACGTTCATGTGATTTTAAGTTGGAAAGTTTAGAGAACCTAGTTCCACAGTCAGGGCAAGAATAAGGCTTCTATCCTGTGTGTGTTCTCTGATGAACTTTTAGCTGAGTTGATGTTTTGAAGCATTTTACACAGTCAGAGCAGAAGTAAGGCTTCTCTCCTGTGTGTATACGTTCATGTGATTTTAAGTTGGAAAGTGTAGAGAACCTAGTTCCACAGTCAGGGCAGGAATAAGGCTTCTCTCCTGTGTGTGTTCTCTGATGAACTTTTAGCTCATTTGCTGTTTTGAAGCATTTTCCACAGTCAGAGCAGGAGTAAGGCTTCTCTCCTGTGTGTGTTTTCTGATGAACTTTTATCTCATTTGCTGTTTTATAACATTTTCCACAGTCAGAGCAGGAGTAAGGCTTCTCTCCTGTGTGTATACGTTGGTGTGTTTTTAAGGTGCCCAGATGATAGAAACTCGCCCCACAGTCAGAGCAGACGTAAGGCTTCTCTCCTGTATGTATACGTTCATGTGATTTTAAGTTGGAAAGTCGAGAGAAACTAGTTCCACAGTCAGGGCAGGAATAAGGCTTCTCTCCTGTGTGTGTTCTCTGATGAACTTTTAGCTCATTTGATGTTTTAAAACATTTTCCACATTCAGAGCAGACGTAAGGCTTCTCTCCTGTGTGTATACGTTCATGTGATTTTAAGTTGGAAAGTTGAGAGAACCTAGTTCCACAGTCAGGGCAGGAATAAGGCTTCTCTCCTGTGTGTGTTCTCTGATGAACTTTTACATCAGTTGACGATGTGAAGCATTTTCCACAGTCAGAGCAGGAGTAAGGCTTCTCTCCTGTGTGTGTTCTCTGATGAACTTTTAGCTGAGTTGATGTTTTGAAGCATTTTACACAGTCAGAGCAGAAGTAAGGCTTCTCTCCTGTGTGTATACGTTCATGTGATTTTAAGTTGGAAAGTTTAGAGAACCTAGTTCCACAGTCAGGGCAAGAATAAGGCTTCTCTCCTGTGTGTGTTCTCTGATGAACTTTTAGCTGAGTTGATGTTTTGAAATATTTTACACAGTCAGAGCAGAAGTAAGGCTTCTCTTCTGTGTGTATACGTTCATGTGATTTTAAGTTGGAAAGTTTAGAGAACCTAGTTCCACAGTCAGGGCAGGAATAAGGCTTCTCTCCTGTGTGTGTTCTCTGATGAACTTTTAGATCAGTTGACGTTGTGAAGCATTTTCCACAGTCAGAGCAGGAGTAAGGCTTCTCTCCTGTGTGTGTTCTCTGATGAACTTTTAGCTGAGTTGATGTTTTGAAGCATTTTACACAGTCAGAGCAGAAGTAAGGCTTCTCTCCTGTGTGTATACGTTCATGTGATTTTAAGTTGGAAAGTTTAGAGAAACTAGTTCCACAGTCAGGGCAGGAGTAAGGCTTCTCTCCTGTGTGTATTTTTAGGTGTATTTTTAGCTTTGATAGAAATGGGAAAATCTCTTCACAATGTGGGCAGTGATGAGACCTCTTCGCTCTCTGATCTTCCTGCTGTTGCACTCTGGATGTAGAGAATGTCTCAACATGGTATCCTGTGTAAACATCAGAAGAACCAGTCAGTTGGTGTGATATACATGTCAATCAAATGTATTTTATGAAGCCCTTTTTACATCAGTAGTTTTCACAAAGTGCTGAACAGAAACCCAGCCTAAAATCCCCAAAGAGCAAGCAATGCAGATGTAGAAGCAGTGGCCACAAACTCTCTAGAAAGCAGGAACCTAGGAAGAAACCTAGAGAGGAACCAGGCTCAGAGCGGTGACCAGTCAGTCCTCTTCTGGCCATCCCGGGTGACAGGTAGCCTAGTGGCTAGAGCAACCGAAAGGTTGCAAGATCGAATACCCGAGCTGACAATGTAAAAATCTGTCGTTCTGCCCCTGAACAAGGCAGTTAACCCACTGTTCCTAGGCCGTCATTGAAAATAAGAATTTGTTCTTAAACTGACTTGCCTAGTTAACCTTTTTGGGCGCATGTCCAAACGCTAGTGGGACACCTACGACAACATCCGGTGAAATTGCAGAGCGCGAAATTCAAAATACAAAAATCGTAATATTAAACATTCATGAAAATACAAGTGTCTTACATCATTTAAAAGCTTCTTGTTAATCCAACTGCGTCGTCAGATTTCAAAAAGGCTTTACGGAGAAAGCATACCATGCGATTATCTGAGGACAGCGCCCCACGTCAAAATACTTTTTAAACCAGCACAGGCATCACAAAATCACAGACAGCAATTAAATAAATCACTTACCTTTGAAGATCTTCCTCTGTTTGCAATCCCAAGGGTCCAAGCTACACAATGAATGGTACTTTGTTCGATAAAGTCCTTCATTATATCCCAGAAATGTCAATTTAGATGGCGCGTTTGATTCAGTAATTCACTCATTCAACATGCACACAAGTTACCGGTAAAGTTCATCCAAACAAGTCAAACGATGTTTCTAATTAATCCTCAGGTATTCTAATATCTAAATAAACAATAATATTTAAGACGGAGAATAGTGTGTTCAATAGCGAAAATAAATAACGAAGAGCGCACTCTCACACCTTGGAAAAACTACAAATACCTGAAACCCATTCTAAAGACTGTTGACATCTAGTGGAAGCCATAGGAACTGCAATCTGGGTCCTATCTATTTGTATATCCCATAGGCAAGCACTGAAAAAACCTGTGACCTCAAAATAAACATTCCGGATGGAATTTCCTCAGGTTTTCACCTGCCATATCAGTTCTGTTATACTCAGACATTATTTTAACAGTTTTAGAAACTTCACAGTGTTTTCTATCCAATGCTATCAAGTATATGCATATCCTAGCTTCTGGGCAGTTTACTTTGGGCACGCCAGTCATCCGAAATTCAGGACAATAACCAGTATGCTAAGGAAGTTAAATAAAGGTTAAAAAATAAAAAATAAAATAAATACACTACCATTAGTGGTGAAATAAATGAATGAATTCAAAAGATTGGGGTCACTTACAAATGTCCTTGTTCTTGAAAGAAAAGCAATTTTTTTGTCCATTCAAATAATGTCAAATTGATCAGAAATACAGTGTAGACATTGTTAATGTTGTAAATGACTATTGTAGCTGTATTATTAATTATCAATTTGATGTTATTTTAATGGAGAAAAAAAAGTACTTTTCTTTCAAAAACAAGGACATTTCTAAGTGACCCAAAATATTATATGGCATCACAATAACCCATAATGACATCGCAATACCCCATAATGACAAGGGCAAAAACAGGTTTCTAGAAATAACTGAAATGTTACATTTACGTAAGTATTCAGACCCTTTACACAATAGTTAGTTGAAGCACCTTTGAGTCTTGTTGGGTATGAAGCTACAAGCTTGAAACACTTGTATTTGGGGAGTTTCTCCCATTCTTCTCTGCAGATCCTCTCAAGCTCTGCCAGGTTGGATGGGGAGCGTCTCTGAAAAGCTATTTTCAGGTCTCTCCAGACATGTTTGATCGGGTTCAAGTCCGGGCTCGGGCTGGGCCACTCAATGACATTCAGAGACTTGTACCGAAGCCACTCCCACGTTGTATTGGCTGTGTGCTTGGGGGGGGGGGGTTTCATCAAGGATCTCTCTATACTTTGCTACGTTCATCTGTCCCTTGATCCTGACTAGTCACCCAGTCCCTGCTGCTAAAAACATCCCCACAGCATGACGCTGTCACCACCATGCTTCACCGTAGGGATGGTGCCAGGTTTGCTCCAGACATGACGCTTGGCATTCAGGCCAAAGAGTTCAATCTTGGTTTCATCAGACCAGAGAATCTTGTTTCTCATGGTCAGAGTCCTTTAGGTGCCTTTTGGCAAACTCCAAGCGGACTGTCATGTGCCTTTTACTGAGGAGTGGCTTCCGTCTGGGCACTCTACAATAAACGCACGATGAGTGGAGTGCTGCAGAGATAGTTGTCCTTCTGGAAGATTCTTTCATCTCCATAGAGGAACTCTGGAGCTCTGTCAGAGTGACCATCGGGTTCTTGGCCACCTCCCTGGCCAAGGCCCTTCTCCCCCGATTGCTCAGTTTGGCTGGGCGGCCAGCTCTTCCATTGAAGAATGATTGAGGCCTCTGTGTTCTTGGGGACCTTTAATGCTACAGAAATGTTTTGGTACCGGTCCCCAGATCTGTGCCGACACAATCCTGTCACGGAGCTCTACGGACAAATCCTTCAACCTCATGACTTGGTTTTTACTCTGACATGCACTGTCAACTGTGGGACCTTACATAGACAGGTGTGTGCCTGTCCAAATCATGTCCAATCAATTGATTTTACCACAGGTGGACTCCAATCAAGTTGTAGAAACATCTCAAGGATTATCTCACAGCAAAGGGTCTGAAAACGTACGTAAATAAGCAATTATTATATATATTTTTTTACATTTGCAAGAATTTCTAAAAACCTGTTTTGGCTTTGTCATTATGGGGTATTGTGTGTAGATTGACGAGAAAAAACATGTAATCAATTTTAGAAAAAGGCTGTAACGTACCAAAATGGGAAAAATGGGAAGGGGTCTGACAGTGCCCTCGGAAAGTATTCAAACCCCTTGACTTTTTCCACATTATGTTTTGTTACAGCCTTATTCTAAAATTAAATAAAAAAATATCCTCAGCAATCTACACACAATACCCCATAATGACAAAGCGAAAACAGGTTTAGACATTTTTGCAAATTTATAAAAATTAAAAAAACAGAAAAACAAGACAGACTCAAAATTGAGTTCAGATGCATCCTGTTTCCATTGATCATCCTTGAGATGTTTCTACAACTTGATGTATAAAATATAAAATATACACTACCGTTCAAAAGTTTGGGGTCACTTAGAAATATCCTTGTTTTGAAAGAAAAGCATATTGTTTGTCCATTAAAATAACATCAAATTGATCTGAAATACAGTGTGGACATTGTTATTGTTGTAAATGACTATTGTAGCTGGAAACGGCAGATATTTTATGGAACATCTACATAGGCGTACAGAGGCCCATTATCAGCAACCATCACTCCTGTGATCCAATGGCATGTTGTGTTAGCTAATCCAAGTTTATCATTTTAAAAGGCTAATTGATCATTAGAAAACCCTTTTGCAATTGTTAGTACAGCTGAAAACTGTGGTTTTCAGCAATAAAACTGGCCTTTGCAACTCTGCCAAGAAGGCCAGCATCCCGGAGTCGCCTCTTCACTGTTGACGTTGAGACTGGTGTTAAGTGACCCCAAACTTTTGAATTGAGCTCAGGTGCATCCTGTTTCCATTGATCATCCTTGAGATGTTTCTACAACTTGATATATAAAATATTAAATATATATGTATGAGATATAAATCATCAGGATGTGGTAGTCTACTGGTTATGTTCAACACTTCTCCAATCGTTGTTGAGATCTGATATTCTGTGCAGGCCAAAACGAGACGTAGGCCTATATCATATTTCTCAAATCCTTTTCAGGCTAAATTCCAGTCGATCACGGAGAGAACAGTAATGCCTAACTACACTGGAAAAAATATATAAACGCAACATGTAAAGTGTTGGTCCCATGTTTCATGAGCTGAAATAAACAAAATCTCAGAAATGTTCCTACACACAAAAAGCTTATTTCTCTCAAATTGTGTGCACAAATATGTTTACATCCCTGTCAGTGAGCATTTCTCCTTTGCCAAGATAATCCATCCACATGACAGGTGTGGCATATCAAGAAGCCGATTAAACGGCATAATCATTACACAGTCGCACCTTGTGCTGGGTACAATAACAGGACACTTTAAAATGTACAGTTTTGTGACACAACACAACGCCACAGATGTCTCAAGTTTTGAGGGAGCGTGCAATTGGCATGCTGACTGCAGGAATGTCGACCAGAGATGTTTCCAGGGAATTGAATGTTAACTTCTGTAGGATAGGGGGCAGCATTCGGAATTTTGGATGAAAAGCGTGCCCAAATTAAACTGCCTGCTACTCAGGCCCAGAAGCTAAGATATGCATATCATTAGTAGATTTGGATAGAAAACACTCTGAAGTTTCTAAAACTGTTTGAATCATGTCTGTGAGTATAACATAACTTATTTGTCAGACAAAACTCCAAAGACAAACCATTCAGAATTTTCATTTTTGAGGTCACTCTCTTTTCAATGGGTTTTCATTGGGAATCCAGATTTCTAAGCGACTTTCTTGCAGTTCCTATCGCTTCCACTGGATGTCAACAGTCTTTAGAAATTGGTTGAGGTTTTTCCTTTGAGAAATGAAGAAGTAGCCCTGTTCAGAATGAGGCTAGAGGGTAGTGTAATCTTTGTTAGAGGAGCTTAACCTGAAAGCTCGCTACACATTGTTTTCCTCCGGTATTGAACACAGTATATCCCGTCTTAAATTGTATTGATTATTTACGTAAAAAAATACCTAAAGTTGTATTAGGAAAATAGTTTGAAATGTTTGGACAAAGCTTACAGGTAACTTTTGTAGTCATGTTGCGCGAGTTGGAACCGGTGTTTTTCTGGATCAAACGCGACAAATAAATGGACATTTTGGATATATATCGACGGAATTAATCGAACAAAAGGACCATTTGTGATGTTTATGGGACATATTGGAGTGCCAACAGAAGACGCTCGTCAAAGGTAAGTCATGAATTATATCTTTATTTCTGCGTTTTGTGTCGCGCCTGGAGGGCTGAAATATGATGGTCTGCGTTTGTTTGCTGGGGTGCTATCCTCATATAATAGCATCGTTTGCTTTCGCCGTAAAGCCTTTTTGAAATCTGACACGTTGGCTGGATTCACAACAAGTGTAGCTTTAATTTGGTGTATTGCATGTGTGATTTCATGAAAGTTTAATTTTTATAGTAATTTATTTGAATTTGGCGCTCTGCATTTTCACTAGATGTTGGGTATGTTGGCCGCTAGCGTCCCACATATCCTAGAGAGGTTAATTCCTCGACCATGAGCTGCCTCCAACGTCGTATTAGAGTATTTGGCAGTACGTCCAACCGGCCTCACAATTGTAGACCACGTGTAATAACGTCAGCCCAGGACCTGAGGTGGGTCTGGCTGCCAAGTGGGTGGGCCTATGCCTTCCAAGGCCCACCCATGGCTGCACCCCTGCCCAGTCATGTGAAACCTACAGGTTAGGGCCTAATTAATTTCAATATATATATATTTTTTTATTACATTTAACCTTTATTTAACTAGGCAAGTCAGTTAAGAACAATTCTTACTAACAATGACGGCCTTCCGGGTAACAGTGGGTTAACTGCATTGTTCAGGGGCAGAACGACAGATTTTTACCTTGTCAGCTCAGGGATTCGATCCAGCAACCTTTCGGTTACTGGCCCAACGCACTAACCACTAGGCTACCTGCCGCCCCTTATATGAACTGTAACTCAGAAAAATCATTGAAATTGTTGCATGTTGTGTTTATATTTATGTACAATAAACATACAAGAAGCTGGTGATGAGCTACAAAAGGAAGTAAATAGCCCTATTAGACTGAAAGATGATGGAATTTCATCAAACTTATGAGCTATCGAGTGGCACAGCTGTCTAAGGCACTGCATCTCAGTGCTAGAGGCCTCACTACAGACACCCTGGTTAGATTCCAGGCTGTATCACAACCGGCCGTGATTGGGAGTCCCATAGGGCGGCGCACAATTGGCCAATTGTCGTCCGGGTTTGGCCGGTGTAGGCCGTCATTGTAAATAATAATTTGTTCTTAACTGACTTGCCTAGTTAAATAAAGGTTAATAATAATCATTGTGAGGCTCTCCATGAGCATTAGCTGCTACTTCACTCAATCCTGTTTTAAAAAGTCTCCCTGTGTGACATTCCTTGAGACCAACCAGAAATGTTTCCTTGGCCAAATATTCCCAGATTTTCATAAAAACATGTTCTATCGTTTCTGCGTCACCAAATGCTGTGTGAGACAAAAGAGTAGGCTAGGTGAGCATCAATCACTAGTTCGGTGCAGCAGACTGCAGGGGTGTAGTGCTGCAAGAGTGATGAGCCGCCACAATGGTGTTTGTTTAGTAAAGGTAGATCAATGTCTTGGACGATCACCTAATGATTAATTAGTAGTCGACATAACCAAATATTATAGCATAACATTACTGTTAAAACAAAAACAACACCTAATTTCTTACGAGATTTTAGAATGGTTTGCTGAATCGTCTCAAACTCAACAGCGCGCCATTAGGCAGAATGTGCTTTGATTAAAACAAAATACAGGAAGTCTATATAATTTAACACCATCTGCTCTAATTTGCTAACCAAACAGTAATTCAAGACGATTTTAATGCATATCCCCATGAAATTGATAGAGATTGAACGATTGGCATGGAGAAACAGCTTGGTCATTTCACTGATAAAACGCGAAGAATTATAATTCAATATTGACAGTGATGATGCCATGGCCTATGTTGAAATGAGGTATGCCTGACTTGGTGATCTTCAGACAATGTGTGGGCAAAGGCAGGCGTTACAAGTTTTTAGATGTTTTGCCTCGCTGTGAAGTCTTGAGGTTTTCAGGGACGTGTGATGTCAGAATTACAGAATTCAACCTAGCAATAGACTGGGTCATAACTTATGGAGGTCTAATTTATGAAGATAACTTATAGATAGAACCTGCTCTTACCATGACTAACAGTTGTTCTAATCTTCTCCTCCTCTTCTTCTTCATTTTTAATGTTGACATTCAGCTCCAGTGTTTGACTGCAGTCCTCCAGCTTCACTGATGCCATCTCTGGATCCTGCAGTGCAAACTGGGCTCCACTGTCACAATTAGGACCCAGTGACTGTAGGTTTCTACTCAGTGTGGAAGGAGAGAGGCAGGCTGGGTTTGTCCTCACTGTTGATGTTACCGGCCTCAGACTTAATCTGAGTCGGCCTGTAGTAATAAAGACAAACGGACACAAAAGTTATT
The DNA here is from genome assembly GCF_016432855.1 of Salvelinus namaycush. Lineage (NCBI taxonomy): Eukaryota > Metazoa > Chordata > Actinopteri > Salmoniformes > Salmonidae > Salvelinus > Salvelinus namaycush. The sequence goes on along the minus strand of NW_024060785.1, from coordinate 388,752 downwards.
TTCTTGACAGTTCTGGCACTTTATTCTGTAAAAATATTTTCTCTTTTTTCTTGTTCAATTATCTCATTTCAGTAGATCAGGTAGCTAATCCTTGATAAAACATTCATTCACATTAGACACAATATACACATTTTAAATTTCACAAGATAAGTGCACTTAATCTATAGTAGATTTCCTAAATTCACATAAATGCATAAATGACTAAAAAAACATTTATTACAAGATTGCAGTATGTTTTATGTTTTATGCACAATGTACTATTTTCCTGAATAACCTCGTCTTCACTGTATTATTTCACTCACAAAAAACAATTATATTTCCTGTTCACAACATTATCAGGGGTCGTACAGAAGAATTATCAGGGGTCGTACAGTGGCAAGTCAAATTCAAGGACTTTTTAAGGCCCTAATATTTGTTTACTTTAAGCCCCTTGTGCAAACCCTGAATTACAGATAAATATAGAAACAACTGAATGTGTCTGAATATTAGTACACATGTAAAGGACTGATAATCATTACATTCAGCCTAAAAACTGTAGAGCAACTGAAATGTTCTCTCTCTGATAAGGCACTACCTGCACTGAAGTCCGTTGATGCAGACCTCCTCTGGTATCATGGTGGTCCGCAAACAAATGTTTAAGGTCCATGTCTGTCTAATTCTGTATTAAGAAAATAAACCAAGAAGTTCCTCTTAACGTCTACCACACCCTCCCCTTCCCCAAAAACCCTCCCACACCCCCAATAAACTTTATCAATAGATCCCTTTCTGTGTTTGCAAACATTGGGGTCTATATCATGCTGAGACCATCCACCCCCAGGTTATCCAGCTTATCAAAAACCATACCGACAGTAACATCTGTTACCCCCAACAACTCTGCTGCAGTTTACAAGATAACTTTCAACCTGGTATTTCTGCTTTACACAAACCAAGTTGTTGATAACCTTACCAATGAAAGCTATGAAGTATATTTTATTCAATATTAAAGTATCCTTTGTCACAGCGCATTTATGGGAGCAAGATTTCTGAAAAGCCCTCGAAACCATGTCAGGACTAGTAGAAAGACCAGTTCTGACAGTAGGTCCTCTTACTACGGGACCAACCATGGAAGCTCCATCAGTCTGACAGTAGGTCCTCTTACTATGGGACCAGCCATGGAAGCTCCATCAGTCTGACAGTAGGTCCTCTTACTACGGGACCAGCCATGGAAGCTCCATCAGTCTGACAGTAGGTCCTCTTACTACAGGACCAGCCACTTGGCACATCTTTTCACTCAACAGCTACATGTCCCATTCTTTGGCATTTAAAAACACTGTGATGATTCTCCGTTGCTGCTAACAGTTTCAACTGTTCTGCCTGCGGCTATGGAAGCCTGACCTGTTCACCAGACGTGCTGTTTTCAACTCTCTAGAGACAGCAGGAGCGGTAGAGATAATCTGAATGATCTGCTATGAAAAGCCAGCTGACATTTACTCCTGAGGTGCTGACCTGTTGCACCCTCGACAACCACTGTGATTATTATTATTTGACACTGCTTGTCATCTATGAACAATTGAACATCTTGGCCATGTTCTGTTATAATCTCCAGCCAGAAAAGGTCTGGCCACCCCTCATAGCCTGGTTCCTTTCAAGGTTTCTTCCTAGGTTCTGGCCTTTCTAGAGAGGTTTTTCTAGAGAGGTTTTCCTAGCCACTGTGCTTCTACACCTTGCTGTTTGGGGTTTTAGGCTGGGTTTCTGTACAGCACTTTGTGACATCAGCTGATGTAATAAGGGCTTTATAAATACATTTGATTGGTTGATTGATTGATGAGGCTGGGTCAAAATCTCTGACATTGAAGCTAAGGAATCCTATTCTGTACTTTTCCAGACAAAACCTTCTCAAACCTCAACAGCACCGATAAGCTTTCACTTCTTTAACCCTCTTTCCTACTGATCAACCTTTAGGCTTCAACCACTCTGTCTCCTTCACATTTTCTTTAACAATATCATCCATGGACATAGATATTGGGACCTCAGAGATTACTCCCTTCAATTTTGCATAAACTCCAGGGTCATGGCTTCTGAGCTTCGTCCCATTATGATTTTCCAATTGAATAATCTTCCCTTGCTGAACCTGACTAGCACAAGATATTAACAATCTACCATTTTAAATGTTTTATTTCACCTTTATTTAACCAGGTTGACTAGTTGAGAACAAGTTCTCATTTACACGGATCCGGCCCAGTTTAACTTCACCTCTCTTTTTATGGCCTTGGTTAATCAGATAGGGTGTAAATGAGGCCCTGTGGTCTCCTCAAACACCATCCCAACTTTCCACTGTGACACATTATTACTCTAGCTCTCTACCTTGGGCCTCTTTAGAGTTTCTATACTACATGCACCACTGCTTCCAGTATCATTATCTCTGTTCTTCCACTACAGACCATTCACATTCTAGGCCCTCATCCTCCCACTCCGTTTCATCAGAACTGTCCCCCACATTGATCGCATTCCAGCACAGCTGTTGCTTCTCAAACTCTCTCCATTTCCATTGTTTCAGGAGTGTCAAACTCATTTCATTGAGGACCGAGTCTCCGCGGGTTTTATTTTTTCCCTTTCAATTAAAACCAAGACAATCAGATGAGGGGAGTTCCTTTCTAATTAGTGACATTAATTCATTAATCAAGTACAAGGGTGGAGCGAAAATCCGCAGACACTTGGTCCTCCATGGAATGAGTTTGATAAGTGCTCCGATTCATCCGCATTAATCGAGGCAATTCCATGCAGTTGGCCTCTCTCTCCAAATGGTGAAGGAAAATTTTAGTTAGCTTCCCTCTATTTTGACACTCCATCACACAGCCTCATGTCGCCATTTCACCACGAGCAAACTCCTAGAGAGACGACCGAAACCGTTGAAGCCGCCATTTGAAGAGCCTCGTCCGAATCATACTGATCTCGCGAGCTTACATTAACGAAACAGTGTATGTAAACTCGCGAGATCAGGACGGTTCGGACGAGGCTATTTACCAGCTCATAAACAACACTTTACACAAAACCAAGAACATGTAAAACCGAACTCAAATAAGTGGAATCTTTATGAAATTACTTTGACGAAATTATGTACATACACTCATACAAATCCAAAGTCTAGCTACGTGACTAAAAAATCGTTTTAAATCACGTTCTTCACTCACTCGGTTTGACCCCAAAATAACACATACAATTAAAACCTTTACCAAACGTGAAAATACCTTGACGGATTTGTTACCTATCATATTATATATTCTTTCGACATTATAAACTGTAAACGTGCTATTACATACCTACAATAATACATTTGAAACGGACACAACCACTATCGACATAACACAGTTCTGTCGTTTTCTACCCGGAACTTCCTGTTCCCCTCTACGACAATGCAACGGCGTCGTCTTCTTCTCTGGTATACTCACATTTACACACATATAACGTGTCTGCCGCCACCTACTGTACGGTTAGTAAACTGTAGAAAGAAATACATGTCCATTGCGGAAACAACGACATCAAAACAAAATACATAAATAGATAAATGAAAACATCCCACTCCTTCAGTCACAGTCCTATTCAAATCACATCCCTACACAGTCTCATGGGCCTCGTAGGGAGGAACAACTTCAGTCAGTATTCCCTGCAATCAGTTGTGCAAACTACTTATGCAGTACTTAAAATATTTGTACATAAGTATTTTTGGGGGTATCTGTACTTTACTTTAGATATTTTTGACAACTTCTACTTTTACTCCACTACATTCCTAAAGAAAATAATGTACTTTCTACTCCATACATTTTCCCTGACACCCAAAAGTTCTCGTTACATGTTGAATGATTAGCAGGACAGGAAAATTGTTCAATTCACGCATCCCTACTGCATCTGATCTTGTGGACTCACTAAACACAAATGCTTTGTTAGTAAATTATGGGTGTGATCTTAAATTCAATCTGGAGTGTCAGAGTGCGCTTGGCTGTTCGTAAATTCAGAGCGTTGTCAGATTGTCAGTTCGTATCGCTTTCGGAGCGTTCAGAGCCACACTGGACGCTCTGGCGGAGGAGTAGGGTTGATTCAAGCGTTCTGACCTCACAACGGCAGTCAAGCATCCAAGCTAACTGGTTAACATTGGCTAGCTTGCTAGCTACTTCCACTACAAATGAGAGAACTCTGACCATTTCACTCGCCTTAGCAGAGCTGTTTAGGCTGTGTTCGTGTTATCCAGAGCATTGGTGACTTTAAATGTGCTACAGGTGTTGATGAATCGTTACTTGAGAAATGAGACCAAGTTGAGACGCTGGACGAGGTGGATAAGGTACAGTAAAGGCAGTTTATTCAGAGGTAAAGATATCTGGCAAAGCGTGCACGGACTCGTTCATTTAGCTCAGAGGGAACTAGCAGAAGAGAGCCCCGAAACATGGTGTGCAGTACATTTTATACAGTGAATGACGTAGGTATATTCTGGTAGTTCGTGCTCCTGACTGGTCGTTGTAAGTGGAGGTCCGTCCCCTCCAGGCTGGTGTTAATGTCCCATTGGTTCTTGGCACTGTTCTTTGTTCTTAGAAACCCAGCCTGAAACAAGGGTGTGTGTGTGTGTGTGTGTGTGTGTGTGTGTGCATGTGCGTGCCCGTGCAGTGGCACGCCCGCCTGCGCGCCCCTGCAGCCACAAAACGCCGCCGCCGAAACCAGCAGCTGGCGCCCGAGGTCAGAGCGCCCCCCCGCCTTATCAGTGCTCATGAAAGGTCTGAGTCAGCCATCTGTCTCTGTGTGTGGGTGTGAGGTTAGTATCTGTTAAAGGCAGAACGTGTTCAACTGCAAAGTGTCACAACAAAGTCTGCTTTAATAAGGAAGCCATTATAACAATATTATAGCTATGTGTTAAGGTCAATAAAAACAGCATTTCTTACACAGGCAACAATTTAATTACGCGTTTTTGCCGACGTTTACTGACACCGGCCGTACTCAAGGGGTGTTGAGCGTTCGTTTATCATCAGTTATTCTGCCCTCTGGCACACTCAGACGAGAGTGCATTGAAGTCTGAGTGTTGGAGTGTGCCCCTGACTATCCGTACATTTAAACTACAAGAAAATCGTTCTGTATGGTTTGAATTTGAAATTATTTGTACTTTTACTTTTGATACGTAAGTATATTTTAGCAATTACATTTACTTTTGATACTTATGTATATGTTAAACTAAATACTTTTAGACTTACTCAAGTAGTTTTACTGGGTGGCTTTTACTTTTACAGTAAAGGACTCAAGTATCTTTACTTTTACTCAAATATGACAATTGGGTACTTTTTCCACCACTGCCTGCAATGCTTCCAATGTTAATAACTGAACTCCCAAAAACCTTTCAGCCACACATACAATTCATCTTTACAATCGGTATCCTTCAACTGGTAAACGACATTATGAATCTCAACAGGTTGCGGGGGCATCCACTGCCATAGCTTCCTCAGCACCAATCGCTCTTTCAACTATTTCCCGCATCTCCCAGTAGGAGAACTCCTGTACAGTTTATTAATGTGGATGTTCCCTGATATAAGAAAAATGGATACATGCCATTGGTCAGTTCCGGTGTTATGAAACTGATGGAGACTATTTGGTAAAAAAAATAGAAGTATTTATTTAACTAGGCACATAGCATACATAACAGGTTAGGATAATTAAAGGGGCAGGTTAGGATAATTAAAGTGGCAGGTTAGGTGAATTAGCGTGGCAGGTTAGGAGACTGAGGTTAAGGTTTGGGAAAGGGTGAAGGTTAGGGATTTGTTTACCATGCAGGTTTGGAAAACTAGTGTCAGGTTATGATAATTAACATGGCGGTTAGGAGACTGAGATTAAGGTTAGGAAAAGGGTTATGGTTTTGTTACATTTGTCAACAACTGTTGTCCCCAACGCAAAAGAAACGGCCACGGACCAATGGGGAGCATCAATTGGTGTAAACTTGATATCATGAAACACCCGATATCAGAGAACGCCCCTAATTGCGGTCTGCAATTACAACCTTCTCGGATCAAGGGGGCAGGCTTCCAGTCTATAAGCATGCTTTCCACTGTGCTCAGAGGGCATTTTCCGTACTGCAGTTCAGCTGAAGCACGGCCCAATTCCCAATTGATGGCCCCATAGCGAAGTCACATTTAAAAAAAACATTTATCATCAAGTTTGTTAACAAAACATTCATTGAATTATTCAAGTAATTGCCTTAGAGTCAGATTTTTTTCCATTCACTCACAGCCAAAGTTATTAACCATTTTAGATTCAAGCTGTGAGGTGGGTAAGCTTATGCCACATGCAGATGCTGAAGGGAAAACACACCTTTTGACCTGCGTGTGCATAATGTAGGTCAAGGTGCAGCCTCGTCTCATAGACTAGACGTAACATAGTAAATATAAATCAGGGACTTTCAAAATAGTATGATATGTTACGTTTTTATGGTTACATAAGACAGATGGTTACTTAACAAATGGAATTTGGTGGTGCTGTACTGTAACAGCAAGCTGAGCCAGTTGAAAGTATTGTCACCAGGGATATATTGTTGGTAACTGTGTGTTCCTTTATTAGTTTTGTGTTTTTTATTCATTTATTGCTGGTACCCTCCTACCTGAGAGGCATGAGGAATGTGTGGCGTTGCACTGTTAAAATCATCCCAGTGTGTAGATGTAACACCTGTGTGTTACAAAGCCACATGCTCTGTACTCTCTGCTCTACCTAGGTCTTTTAATGTGGGTAATACAGAGATAATAATAATACCGAGATAACCACTGCTCTACCTACAGTTGACAGTGCAAGTCAGAGCAAAAAACAAGCAATGAAATCAAAGAAATTGTCAGTCGAGCTTTGAGACAGGTTTGTGGCAAAGCACAGATCTGGGGAAGAGAACCAAAACATTTCTCAAATCTCTGTGTCAGGACCCGGTTACAAACTCAGGTCTCCGGTGAGAGAAACAGTCACTTAGCAAACTGAGCCACTAATAGTCAGCAGAACCCAGAAGATGAGGCAGACACAGCAGTACTTGAGACGGTGTTTTAATAAAGTAAAAAGGAAAGTTCTTCAGGCAAAAATATAAATCCACAACGTCAAAAGAAATTCCAAGAGAAGAAGGTAATCCTCCAAGTCAAAAGGTAAATCTACAAGGTGGGAGGTACAGCAGGAACAAGCCTCAAAAGATAATCCAAATAAACGAGAACAAAAACAGAGTACCTCAAGAGAGTCCAACTGGAGCAACAAATGTTAACAGCATCGCTAGGGCTGGGTGCTAACATTCAAACACAGAGCAAAGAACTGAGGAAAACTAAGGGTTTAAATACATTCAAGGGAAACGAGGCACAGCTGCAAATAATAACTGGAAACAAGGGAAAACAAAAGGGTCAAAAAAGCCCAATGGGGGCATCTAGTGGCCAAAACCGGAACAATCCTGGCCAAATCCTGACACTCTGTTGGCTGGACTCCCTGCTTGTGCCGTCAAACTCCTGCCCCACGTTGGGCGCAAACCTTTTAAGGGCTCCCGAGTCCCGCAGTGGTCTAAGGCACTGCATCACTCCAGTCCCTGGTTTGAATCCAGGCTGAATCACAGCCGTGATTGGGAGTCCCACAGGGAAGCGCACAATTGGCCCAGCATCGTCCGGGTTTGGCCGGGGTAGGCCGTCATTTTAAATAACTATTTGTTCTTAACTGACTTGACTAGATAAATAAAGATTAAATAAAACAATTTTTAAAAAGTGGGATGCATTGCCAGCAAAGCCACTACACAACAAGACACTAAACAATACATTAATTGCACTGAAACGGTGCCCACAAACTGTTGGGGCCTACATAAAGCTGTCCCAACAGCATAGTCTCAACAGTTTACCACTGCTACACCTGGCTATCAGCGGAACCTTGTCTGGCAGCGAAACAGTTCATTCAGCCTCATTTACTGTCTTCTAAAAAAACATGGCTGACTTGATTAAACAAATGTGGACGGAGTCAATATAACTATTTGCCCTTTTGAAATGCACAGCGACAAAATTCAGAACATGGGCCGTTCTTACAGTGTTCTCCCTGTGCGCCAAGTCAAAACCGTAGGATAAATAAAGGGGCATATAAGCAGACAATGAAAACCATGTTCAATGATTGCATTTCTCTAAAACAGGTTATAGGCTACATGTGAACCACCAAGTCAGAACAGGAGACAAAACGAAGAGGTGAAAACAGACCAAATTATTAGGGTGAGGCACATGGGCTACTAACATCTTACTACACAACATACACTTAGTATTACTTTCTTAGCTACAGTATACACATCTCCCAGGCATATTACATGATTTATGCAGCAGCAGACAAGACATTTTTGGACTCACCTTGTTATGCTGTGCTCACTTGAACAGGAAGGTGGCACGGCAGTCCATCGTGGGCATATTCTGTCATCAAACTTTGTCATCAAAGCCTGGCTTTCTCTGGATTTATGGTGCTTTCAAAACTGGGAACTCGAAGGGAAAAAAATGGAATCATGATGACGTCAGTGATCTTCAGGTCGTAGCTGTAGAAAGAGGCCCGAGTTCCCAATTTACAATTCCGAGTTGGATGAAAGTTTAAAACGTATTTTCCCAGTCGTGGATTGTTTTCCCCCCCGAGTTCCCAGTTGTCTTGAACTCACTCAAGTCAGATTTTGCAGTACCGAGTTAAGTTGTTTTGAGGGCGGCACAAATCAAGCTTCATTGCCAGCACGGCCAATGTTAAATGTTTACAATTTTAAACTCGGAAAAGAGCCCCTTAATCTTAGACTTGAGACCACAGAGCCACTCCACTGAATAGCAGGCTAATGATTGCTTTGCAAAGCTTGCAGTTAGCCACTGATTCCTTCCAAACCACTCATTGTTGAATTTGCCATTTCCAACTTGATGTGTAATGTTTGTCCAATGGCCGATGAGCACCGATACGTTTTATCTATAATTTCTCATTATTTCTCTTCATATGACAAAGACTAAAAAGGATTTGCCAGTAGATTGTCGACTTGATTCATGATGATGACTGCTAGGTCAGATTTTGAAAGTATGATGTTGACATGATCAGTCCAATCAAAGCGACTGTAGATATCACATGATTTGACGTTATTTTATCTGTGGACAATGACCTTGAGCCTTCTTGGATGGGCACTTCTAATGTAACTCTATGGCAGCACCCAAGGGGCTTGAATTTTCAAGTTCTACCCTTAGACTTGGCAGTGACGTATTGTCCCCATGAATGACAGAACACTGAGCAAATCACGGCACAATTCTGTCGAGTATTTTCTGCTGGCTTGCCCCACTTCCACAGAAAGCAATGAGCTCGGCTGAAAGACCTGCATTTTGGAGCTGCCTACTCAAGAAAACAAAAAAGAGACAATGTTTGTATTCAGCTTTATTAACAACTCAATTACATGTTTTTTTTTTACATTGTTAGCAAACAGATCATTTTTTTCTCACTATTATTATTGCTAAAACTGTGGGGCTCAAAACAGGTGGCCCACCTGCCCTGAATGATGGGTCGCCACTGAACTTATCTCGAACACTGCAGTCCATCTGGGTGTTTAACTTTCCCAAGTTCCCCCATGTCACCCTGCGCCTCCGTACATTCCACTGGCTTCCAGTCGAAGCTCACATCCACTACAAGACAATGGTGTTTACTTACGGTGCAGCAAGAGGAACTGCCCCATCTCTACCTTCAGGTTGTGCTCAAACCCTGTATCCCAACCTGAGCACTCAGTTCTGCCACCTCTGGGTCTCATGGCAGTCCCACTGCAACAGGAGGTCAAGCTCCCTCTCAGCCCAGTCAAAACACTTCTCTGTCCTGGCACCCCAATGGTGGCACCAGCTTCCCTCTGATGTTAGGACAGCAGAGTCCCTGCCCATCTGCCCGAAAAGGTCTGAAACCCTACGTCTTTAAAGAATATCCCCCCAAAATAATAATGTGACAGTGACTAATTGAGGAGAAATGTATTTACTGTGATATGTGGTTGTCTCACCTGGCTATCTTAAGATGAATGTACTTAATGTGCTGGTGACATCACAGGGTCAGAGAGAACTCCTGACTGTAGTCATACAAAAACACTCCCGGCACTCAGCCCATAAGAACCATTCATACTGTCAGATTTAATATGAAGAACTGAATACAACCATAAGAACCATTCATACTGTCAGATCTAATATGAAGAACTGAATACAACCATAAGAACCATTCATACTGTCAGATCTAATATGAAGAACTGAATACAACCATAAGAACCATTCATACTGTCAGATCTAATATGAAGAACTGAATACAACCATAAGAACCATTCATACTGTCAGATCTAATATGAAGAACTGAATACAACCATAAGAACCATTCATACTGTCAGATTTAATATGAAGAACTGAATACAACCATAAGAACCATTCATACTGTCAGATCTAATATGAAGATAAAGAGAAGAAGAGGTTGACCAGTACATATTCATGTAACTTTATTTTTCATTGGCAGATCAATAAAGTTTGCTTCAATGCAGTTATCCAAACACATTCATGATCAGTAATTAAAATAACTAATCTAGTTTGAAAGACAATTAATAAACACATGTATTCATTTCATAAACTGTGTATCATTAAATAAAGTTGTAAAACAATCCCCCCCAAACTAGTGATGAAAAGTGATCATCACACCATCTCTATCTGATACATGTTAGGGGCGGAAGGTAGCCTTGTGGTTAGAGCATTGGGCCAGTAACCAAAAGGTTGCTAGATCGAATGCCCGAGCTGACAAGGTAAAGATCTGTTGTTCTGCCTCTGAACAAGGCACTGTTCCTTGGCCATCATTGTAAATAAGAATTTGTTCTTAACTGACTTGCCTAGTTAAACAAAGGTTCAATAAATAAAAAAAAGTGTATACTAGCTCCTTCCCACAGAATACTGCAGAGGGAAAACCTGGTCTCAGAGCAAAACGTATTATATTATATAAAAAACATCCATGCCACTCCATTTAGTATGTTAGGTAACATTACATTGGACTATCACAGTAAATAAACTGAACTAAAATATAAACTAAACATGTAAAGTGTTGGTTTCATGAGCTGAAATAAAATCCAGCAATGTTCCATAAGCACAAAAAGCTAACGTCTCTCAAATGTTGTGCACAACTTTGTTTATATCCCTGTTAGTGAGCATTTCAGCCTTTGTCAAGATAATCCATCCACCTGACAGGTGTGGCATATCAAGATGCTGATAAAACGGCATTATCATTACACAGGTGCACCTTGTGCTGGGGGACAATAAAAGGCCACACAACATCACAGATGTCTCAAGTTTAGGGAATGTGCAATTGTCATGATGACTGCAAGAATGTCCACCAAAGCTGTTGCCAGAGAACTCAATATTTATATCTCTACCATAAGACACCTCTAACATTGTTAAAGGAATTTAATTCCTATGTTTATCAACCAATTCAATTAAAACACTCTGCCCATAAATAAGAATTTGTAAGATAATTATCAGCCAAATGGACAGAAACCAGTCTTAAAATCAATCAATCAATAGCGTTTATTCGAGAGTACTGATCATAATACATTTTACATCAGGTTATATAATAAAGATGATGTCATAGGTTTTAATGTCCATCCTCCTCTTGGATACAATGGCAGTACAGTACAGTTCTCATTACTGTCTGCCACCTGTTCAACTATCTGCAACCAACCCAAGGTCTTTCCCCTCCCTGGGTAGAGACATCATTCTAGCCTGTCTGAAGATAAACCCATTCTTTCTAACAAGGAACATATTACACTCAGCATTATGATTATAATAAGTTTCATTCATACAGTAACATCTAAGTCAAATGTATACATATTTTAGTCATTAAACACAAAAATCCCATAACAAACATCCTTTTAGAGAATTTGGCAGTACATCCAACCGGCCTCACAACTGCAGATCACATGTAACCACGGCAGCCCAGGACCTCTTCACCTGCAGGATTGTCTGGGAGGGGTCTGAGTCGTATTTCTGTCTGTAATAAAGACCTTTTCTGGGGAAAAACTCATGCTGAGTGGCTGGGCCTGGCTCCCAAGTGGGCCTATGCCCTCCCAAATCCCACCCATGGCTGAGCCCCTGCCCAGTCGTGTGAAATCCATAGATTAGGGCCTCATTTATTTCAATTGACTGATTTCCTTATACGAACTGTAAATCTTTGAAATGGTTGCGTTTAGATTGTTTTTCAGTATAATACGACGTATCGTATGTTATTAATTACAATTCAAATGTTATTTTACGCATTGATATTCATACATTATGTTACGAACTTGTAATATGTATGATATGTTACGAATTCCAATTTGTTCTTGCTAACTTTAGCTAGGTTAGGAGTGAGGGGTTTAACTTCTTGTGGCTGCAGAGGCAGTATTGAGTAGCTTGGATGAAAGGTGCACAGAGGTGCCCAGAGTAAACGGCCTGCTCCTCAATCATAGTTTCTAATATATGCATATTATTAGTAGTATTGGATAGAAAACATTCTGAAGTTTCTAAAACTGTTTGAATTATGTCTGTGAGTATAACAGAACTCATATGGAAGACAAAAACCTGAGAAAAAATCTTAACAGGAAGTGGAAATTATTAGGCTGGTCGATTTTCAACCAAGATCCCATTGAAATTACAGCGAGATATGAATGAGTTTTCACTTCCTACGGCTTCCACTAGATGTCAACTGTCTGTAGTACTTTGTCTGATGCCTCTACTGTGAAGGGGGGGGTCGAATGAGAGAGGAATTAGTCAGGTCTGCCACGACCTGACCATTCTTTGACCATGCGCGTGCGTTCACATAAAAGAGGGAGCTCTGATCCATCGCTCATCTGAAGTCAATGTAATTCTCCGGTTGGAACGTTATTCAAGATTTATGTTAACAACATTCTAAAGATTGATTCAATAAATCGTTTGACATATTTCTACTGACTGTTACGGAACTTTTGGACATTTCGTCAGCTTTTAGGGAACACGCTTCGCGACTTTGGAATTGTTTACCAAACGCGCTAACAAAAGTAGCTAATTGGACATAAATAACGGACATTATCGAACAAACCAAGCATTTATTGTGGACCTGGGATTCCTGGGAGTGCATTCTGATGAAGATCATCAAAGGTAAGGGAACATTTATCATGTAATTTCCGGTTTCTGTTGACTCCAACATGGCGGCTAATTTGACTATTGTTCTGAGAGCCGTCCCAGATTATTGCATGGTTTGCTTTTTCCGTAAAGTATTTTTATTTTTATCGTACACAGCAGTTGCATTAAGGAGCGGTATATCTATAATTCCATGTGTGTATTATTATTATATTGTATTATCATCTACATTTATGATGAGTATTTCTGTTGAATCGACGTGGCTATGCAAAAATCACTGGATGTTTTTGGAACTAGTGAATGTAACGCGCCAATGTAAAACTCTGATTTTTTTATATAAATATGAACTTTATCAAACAAAACATACATGTATTGTGTAACATGAAGTCCTATGATTGTCATCTGATGAAGATCATCAAAGATTAGTGATTCATTTTATCTCTATTTGTGCTTTTTGTGACTCCTATCTTTGGCTGGAAAAATGGCTGTGCTTATTGTGGTTTGGTGTGACCTAACATAATCGTTTGTGGTGCTTTCGCTGAAAAGCATATTTAAAAATCGGAGAATTTGGTGGGATTAACAACAAGATTACCTTTTAAATGGTATAAGACATGTATGTCTGAGGAATTTGAATTATTAGATTTGTTTTTTGAATTTGGCGCCCTGCACTTCCACTGGCTGTTGTCATATCGATCCCGTTATCGGGATTGCAGCCCTAAGAAGTTTTAAGGTAGAGTTAAATGGGTTTAGGGAAAAGATTAGCTAACATGCTAACATAGCTAAAAAGTAGTTACAAAGTTGCTATGAGCTAAAATGCTAAAGTCCTCCTTGATAAGATTCAAACACGCAGCTTTTGGTTAGACGTTTGACTTACACGCCCACCCCTCCACAGAGCAGGAGTAAGGCTTCTCCCCTGTGTGTATACATTGGTGTGTTAAGATGCTATGGTGAGAGAAACTCACCCAAAAGTCAGAGCAGACATAAGCAGGCTTCTCTCATGCGTGTGTTCTCTGATGAACTTTTAGCTCATTTGATGTTTTGAAGCATTTTACACAGTCAGAGCAGACGTAAGGCTTCTCTCCTGTGTGTATACGTTGGTGTGTTTTTAAGGTGCCCAGATGAGAGAAACTCGCCCCACAGTCAGAGCAGAAGAAAGGCTTCTCTCCTGTGTGTGTTCTCTGATGAGATTTTAACTCATATAATGTTTTAAAACATTTTCCACAGTCAGAGCAGGAGTATGGCTTCTCCCCTGTATGTAAAAGTTCATGTGATTTTAAGTTGGAAATTTGAGAGAAACTAGTTCCACAGTCAGGGCAGACGTAAGGCTTCTCTCCTGTGTGTATACGTTGGTGTGTTTTTAAGGTGCCCAGAAGAGAGAAACTCGCCCCACAGTCAGAGCAGAAGAAAGGCTTCTCTCCTGTGTGTGTTCTCTGATGACCTTTTAGCTGAGTGTTTGTTTTAAAACGTTTTCCACAGTCAGAGCAGGAGTAAGGCTTCTCTCCTGTATGTATACGTTCATGTGTTTTTAAGTCGGAAAGTTGAGAGAAACTCTTCCCACAGTCAGAGCAGACGTAAGGCTTCTCCCCTGTATGTATACGTTCATGTGTTTTTAAGTCGGAAAGTTGAGAGAAACTCTTCCCACAGTCAGTACAGGAATACGGATTCTCTCCTGTGTGTATTCTTAGGTGTATTTTTAGCTTTGATAGAAATGGGAAAATCTCCACACAATGTGGGCAGTGGTGAGACCTCTTAGCTCTGTGATCTTCCTGCTGTTGCTCTCTGGATGTAGAGAATGTCTCAACATGGTATCCTGTGTGAAAATCAGAAGAACCAGTCAGTTGGTGTGATATACATGTCAATCAAATGTAGTTTATGAAGCACTTTTTACATCAGTTGTTGTCACAAAGTGCTGAACAGAAACCCAGCCTAAAATCCACAAAGAGCAAGCAATGCAGATGTAGAAGCAGTGGCCACAAACTCTCTAGAAAGCAGGAACCTAGGAAGAAACGTAGAGAGGAACCAGGCTCAGAGCGGTGACCATTCCTCTTCTGGCCAGATCGGGTGACAGGTAGCCTAGTGGCTAGAGCAACCGAAAGGTTGCAAGATCAAATCCCCGAGCTGACAAGGTAAAAATCTGTCGTTCTGCCCCTGAATAAGGCAGTTAACCCACTGTTCCTTGGCTGTCATTGAAAATAAGAATTTGTTCTTAACTGACTTGCCTAGTTAACCTGTTTGGGCGCATGTCCAAACGCTAGCGGGACACCTACGACAACATCCGGTGAAATTGCAGAGCGCAAAATTCAAAATACAAAAATCGTAATATTAAACATTCATGACAATACAAGTGTCTTACATCATTTAAAAGCTTCTTGTTAATCCAACTGCGTTGTCAGATTTGAAAAAGGCTTTACGGAGAAAGCATTCCATACCATCTGAGGACAGCGCCCCACGTCAAAATAGTTTTTCAACCAGCACAGGTGTCACAAAATCAGACAGCAATTAAATAAATCACTTACCTTTGAATATCTTCCTCTGATTGCAATCCCAAGGGTCCCAGCTACACAATGAATGGTCGTTTTGTTCGATAAAGTCCTTCATTATATCCCAAAAATGTCAGTTTAGATGGCGCGTTTGATTCAGTAATTCACTCATTCAACATGCACACAAACCAATCCAAAAAGTGAAAGTCAAACGATGTTTCCAATTAATCCTCGGGTATTCTAATATCTAAATAAACAATAATATGTAGACGGAGAATAGTGTGTTTAATAGCGAAGATAAATAACGAAGAGCGCACTGTCGTTGATGCACGCAACATGACTACTTTTCTAATGGGGGACACCTTGGAAAAACTACAAATACCTGAAACCCATTCTAAAGACTGGTGATATCTAGTGGAAGCCATAGGTACTGCAATCTGGGTCCTATCTATTTGTATATCCCATAGGCAAGCACTGAAAAAACCTGTGACCTCAAAATAAACATTCCGGATGGATTTTCCTCAGGTTTTCACCTGCCATATCAGTTCTGTTATACTCAGACATTATTTTAACAGTTTTAGAAACTTCAGAGTGTTTTCTATCCAATGCTATCAAGTATATGCATCTCCTAGCTTTTGGGCAGTTTACAGGCAGTTTACTTTGGGCACGTCAGTCATCTGAAATTCCGGACAATAACCAGTATGCTAAGAAAGTTAAAAAAAGGTTAAAAAAATAAATTAAAATAAATACACTACCATTAGTGGTGAAATAAATGAATAAATTCTAAAGATTGGGGTCACTTACAAATGTCCTTGTTTTTGAAAGAAAAGCAAATATTTTATCCATTCAAATAATGTCAAATTGATCAGAAATACAGTGTAGACATTGTTAATGTTGTAAATGACTATTGTAGCTGGAAATGGCTAAAGATCTCGTACAACGCTGTGTACTACTCCCTTCACAGAACAGCGCAAACTGGCTCTAACCAGAATAGTGTCTAGAAGGCCAGCATCCCGGAGTCACCTCTTCACAGTTGACGTTGAGACTGTTGTTTTGCGTGTACTATTTAATTAAGCTGCCAGTTGAGGACTTGTGAGACGTCTGTTTCTCAAACTAGACACTCTAATGTACTTGTCCTATTGCCCAGTTGTGCACCGGGGCCTCCCACTCCTTTTACTATTCTGGTTAAAGCCAGTTTGCGCTGGTTAAATTAAAAAATATATATATTCTCATCAATCTACAAACAATACCCCATAATGGCATCACAATACCCCATAATGACATCACAATACCCCATAATGACTGAAATATGACATTTACGTAAGTATTCAGACCCTTTACACAATAGTTTGTTGAAGCACCTTTGAGTCTTTTTGGGTATGAAGCTACAAGCTTGAAACACTTGTATTTGGGGAGTTTCTCCCATTCTTCTCTGCAGATCCTCTCAAGCTCTGCCAGATTGGATGGGGAGCGTCTCTGCAAAGCTATTTCCAGGTCTCTCCAGAGATGTTTGATCGGGTTCAAGTCCGGGCTTTGGCTGCGCTACTCAATGACATTCAGAGACTTGTACCGAAGCCACTCCTACGTTGTATTGGCTGTGTGCGTAGGGTCATTGTCCTGTTGGAAGGTGAACCTTAAGTAGGTTTTCATCAAGGATCTCTCTATACTTTGCTACGCTCATCTGTCCCTTGATCCTGACTAGTCACCCAGTCCCTGCCGCTGAAAAACATCCCCACAGCAAGCTGCTGCCACCACCATCCTTCACCGTAGGGATGGTGCCAGGTTTGCTCCAGACATGACGCTTGGCATTCAGGCCAAAGAGTTCAATTTTGGTTTCATCAGACCAGAGAATCTTGTTTCTCATGGTCAGAGTCATTTAGGTGCCTTTTGACGAACTCCAAGCGGATTGTCATGTGCCTTTTACTAGGCAGTGGCTTCCATCTGGGCACTCTACATAGAGGAAGAGTTCCATAGAGGAACTCTGGAGCTCTGTCAGAGTGACCATCGGGTTCTTGGCCACCTCCCTGACCAAGGCCCTTCTCCCCCGATTGCTCAGTTTGGCCGGGTGGCCAGATCTAGGAAGAGTCTTGGTGGTTCCAAACTTCTTCCATTGAAGGATGATGGAGGCCTCTGTGTTCTTGGGGACCTTTAATGCTGCAGAAATGTTTTGGTACCGGTCCCCAGATCTGTGCCGATACAATCCTGTCACGGAGCTCTACGGACAAATCCTTCGACCTCATGACTTGGTTTTTTACTCTGACATGCACTGTCAACTGTGGGACCTTACATAGACAGGTGTGTGCCTGTCCAAATCATGTCCAATCAATTGAATTTATCACAGGTGGACTCCATGTTGTAGAAACATCAAGGATCAAGGATCATCAAGGATCATCTCATAGCAAAGGGTCTGGGAAAACTTACTTAAATAAGCAATCCTTATCATTTTTTTTTTTTTTTACATTTGCAAGAATTTCTAAAAACATGTTTTGGCTTTGTCATTATGGGGTATTGTGTGTAGATTGACGAGTAAAAACATGTAATCAATTTTAGAATAAGGCTGTAACGTATCAAAACGGGAAAAATGGGAAGGGGTCTGACAGTGCCCTCGGAAAGTATTCAGACCCCTTGACTTTTTCCACATTTTGTTATGTTACAGCCTTATTCTAAAATTAGATACAAAAATATCATCAGCAATCTACACACAATACCCCATAATGACAAAGCGAAAACAAGTTTAGAAATTTTTGCAAATGTATTTTTTTTTTTAAACAAGAGACTCAAAATTGAGTTCAGGTGCATCCTGTTTCCATTGATCATCCTTGAGATGTTTCTACAACTTGATATATAAAATATTAAATATCCACTACTGTTCAAATGTTTGGGGTCACTTAGAAATATCCTTGTTTTGAAAGAAAAGCACATTGTTTGTCCATTAAAAAAACATCAAATTGATTAGAAATACAGTCAAGACATTGTTATTGTTGTAAATGACTATTGTCGCTGGAAACCGCAGATATTTTATGGAATATCTACATAGGCGTACAGAGGCCCATTATCAGCAACCATCACTCCTGTGATCCAATGGCATGTTGTGTTAGCTAATCCAAGTTTATAATTTTAAAAGGCTAATTGATCATTAGAAAACCCTTTTGAATTCATGTTAGTACAGCTGAAAACTGTGGTGCTCATTAAAGAAGCAATAAAACTGGCCTTTGCAACTCTGCCTAGAAGGCCAGCATCCCGGAGTCGCCTCTTCACTGTTGACGTTGAGACTGGTGTTAAGTGACCCCAAACTTTTTAATTGAGCTCAGGTGCATCCTGTTTCCATTGATCATCCTTGAGATGTTTCTACAACTTAAATATAAAATATTAAATATATATGTATGAGATATATATCATCAGGATGTGGTAGTCTACTGGTTATGTTCATCACTTCTCCAATCGTTGTTGAGATCTGATATTCTGTGCAGGCCAAAACGAGACGTAGGCCTCTGTCATATTTCTCAAATCCTTTTCAGGCTAAATTCCAGTCGATCACGGAGAGAACAGTAATGCATAACTACACTGGAAAAAATATATAAACGCAATATGTAAAGCGTTGGTCCCATGTTTCATGAGCTGAAATAAACAAAATCTCAGAAATGTTCCTACACACAAAAAGCTTATTTCTCTCAAATTGTGTGCACATATATGTTTACATCCCTGTCAGTGAGCATTTCTCCTTTGCCAAGATAATCCATCCACATGACAGGTGTGGCATATCAAGAAGCCGATTAAACGGCATAATCATTACACAGTTGCACCTTGTGCTGGGTACAATAACAGGACACTTTAAAATGTACAGTTTTGTGACACAACACAACGCCACAGATATCTCAAGTTTTGAGGGAGTGTGCAATTGGCATGCTGACTGCAGGAATGTCGACCAGAGATGTTTCCAGGGAATTGAATGTTAACTTATATAGGATACGGGGCAGCATTCGGAATTTTGGATGAAAAGCGTGCCCAAATTAAACTGCCTGCTACTCAGGCCCAGAAGCTAAGATGTGCATATCATTAGTAGATTTGGATAGGAAACACTCTGAAGCTTCTAAAACTGTTTGAATCATGTCTGTGAGTATAACAGAACTGATTTGGCAAACAAAACTCCAAAGACAAACCATTCAGAATTTTCATTTTTGAGGTCACTCTCTTTTTAATGATTTTCATTGGGAATCCAGATTTCTAAGCAACTTTCTTGCAGTTCCTATCGCTTCCACTGGATGTCAACAGTCTTTAGAAATTGGTTGAGGTTTTTCCTTTGAGAAATGAAGAAGTAGCACTGTTCAGAATGAGGCTAGAGGGAAGTGTAATCTTTGTTAGAGGAGCTTAACCTGAAAGCTCTGCATTTTCACTAGATGTTGGCCAGTTGGGACGCTAGCGTCCCACATATCCTAGAGAGGTTAATTCCTCTACCATAAGCTGCCTCCAACGTCGTATTAGAGTATTTGGCAGTACGTCCAAACGGCCTCACAATCGTATACCACGTGTAATAACGTCAGCCCAGGACCTGAGGTGGGTCTGGCTGCCAAGTGGGTGGGCCTATGCCTTCCAAGGCCCACCCATGGCTGCACCCCTGCCCAGTCATGTGAAACCTACAGGTTAGGGCCTCATTCATTTCAATATATATATATTTTTTTTTAATTACATTTAACCTTTATTTAACTAGGCAAGTCAGTTAAGAACAATTCTTACTAACAATGACGGCCTTCCGGGTAACAGTGGGTTAACTGCATTGTTCAGGGGCAGAACGACAGATTTTTACCTTGTCAGCTCAGGGATTCGATCCAGCAACCTATCGGTTACTGGCCCAACGCTCTAACCACTAGGCTACCTGCCGCCCCTTTTATGAACTGTAACTCAGAAAAATCGTTGAAATTGTTGCATGTTGTGTTTATATTTATGTACAATAAACATACAAGAAGCTGGTGAAGAGCTACAAAAGGAAGTAAATAGCCCTATTAGACTGAAAGTTAATGGAATTTCATCAAACTTATGAGCTCCTGAGTGGCGCAGCGGTCTAAGGCACTGCATCTCAGTGCTAGAGGCCTCACTACAGACACCCTGGTTAGATTCCAGGCTGTATCACAACCGGCCGTGATTGGGAGTGCCATAGGGCGGCGCACAATTGGCCAAGTGTCGTCCGGGTTTGGCCGGTGTAGGCCGTCATTGTAAATAATAATTTGTTCTTAACTGACTTGCCTAGTTAAATAAAGGTTAATAATAATCATTGTGAGGCTCTCCATGAGCATTAACTCATCACAACACCTCATTTCTTTAGAAATAGATTTTAGAATGGTTTGCTGAATCGTCCCAAACTCAACCATTAGGCAGAATGTGCTTTGATTAAAACAAAATACAGGAAGTCTATATAATTTAACACATCTGCTCTAATTTGCTAACCAAACAGTAATTCAAGAAGATTTAAATGCATATTCCCATGAAATTGATTGAGATCAAACGATTGGCATGCAGAAACAGCTTGGTCATTTCACTGGTAAAACGCAAAGAATTATAATTCAATATTGACAGTGATGATGTCATGGCCTATTTTGAAATGAGGTATGCCTAACTTGGTGATTGAGGGTATTAAACATTTTCAACGTTCTTGAGACAATGTGTGGGCAAAGGCAGGCGTACAAGTTTTACAAAGTTTTGCCTCGCAGTGAAGGTTTTCAGGGATGTGTGATGTCAGAATTACAGAATTCAACCTAGCAATAGACTGGTCATAACTTATGGAGGTCTAATTTATGAAGATAACTTATAGAGAGAACCTGCTCTTACCATGACTAACAGTTGTTCTAATCTTCTCCTCCTCTTCTTCTTCATCTTTAATGTTGACATTCAGCTCCAGTGTTTGACTGCAGTCTTTCAGCTTCACTGATGCCATCTCTGAATCCTGCAGTGCAAACTGGGCTCCACTGTCACAATCAGGACCCAGTGACTGTAGGTTTCTATTCAGTGTGGAAGGAGAGTGGCATGATGGGTTTGTCCTCACTGTTGATGTTACCGGCCTCAGACTTAATCTGAGTCGGCCTGTAGTAATAAAGACAAACGGACACAAAAGTTATTTTCTTGACAGTTCTGGCACTTTATTCTGTAAAAATATTTTCTCTTTTTTCTTATTCACTTATCTCATTTCAGTAGATCAGGTAGCTAATCCTTGACAAAACATTCATTCACATTAGACACAAAGTACACATTTTAAATTGCACAACATAAGAGCACTTAATCTATAGTAGATTTCCTAAATTCACATAAATGCATAAATGACTCAAAAACCATTTAGCACAAGGTTGCAGTATGTTTCAGGTAGCACTATGTACCATTTTCCTGAATAACCTTGTCTCTTACTACGGGACCAATCATGGAAGCTCCATCAGTCTGCACTGTAGTTCCACCAGTCTGTCTTACAGCCTCTGCATATGATACATCATGACGGATTCTATATCTCTGAGAATCTCTCTGCACCTGGCATCCACCAAATGCTGCTCTGTGTCCTCCGCACAATTGCAACACTTAACCGTCACATTGCTCCAACATTCACCGTAATCATGTTCCCCACCACACTTGGCACATCTTTTCACACAACAGCTACATGTCCCATTCTTTGGCATTTAAAAACACTGTGATGATTCACTGTTGCTGCTCCAGTTTCAACTGTTCTGTTATGGAACCCTGACCTGTTCACCGGACGTGCTACCTGTCCCAGACCTGCTGTTTTCAACTCTCTAGAGACAGCAGGAGCGGTAGAGATACTCTCAATGATCGGCTATGAAAAGCCAACTGACATTTACTCCCGAGGGGCTGACCTGTTGCACCCTCGACAACCACTGTGATTATTATTTGACCCTGCTGGTCATCTATGAACATTTGAACATCTTGGCCATGTTCTGTTATAATATCCACCAAGCACAGCCAGAAGAGGACTGGCCACCCCTCATAGCCTGGTTCCTCTCAAGGTTTCTTCCTAGGTTCTGGCCTTTCTAGGGAGTTTTCCCTAGCCACTGTGCTACTACACCTGCATTGCTTGCTGTTTGGGGTTTTAGGCTGTGTTTCTGTACAGCACTTTGTGACATCAGCTGATGTCAGAAGGGCTTTATAAATACATTTGATTAATAGTTGATTGATGAGGCTGGGTCAAATTCTCTGACATGGAAGCTAAGGAATCCTATTCTGTACTTTTCCAGACAAAACCTTCTCAAACCTCAACAGCACCGATAAGCTTTCACTTCTTTAACCCTCTCTTTCCTACTGATCAACCTTTAGGCTTCAACCACTCTGTCTCCTTCACATGTTGTTTAACAATATCATCCATGGACATAGATATTGGGACCTCAGAGATTACTACCTTCAATTTAGCATAAGCTCCAGGGTCATTCCTTCTGAGCTTCATCCTATTATGATTTTCCAATTGAAGAATCTTCCCTTGCTGAACCTGACTAGCACAAGATATTAACAATCTACCATTTTTTATTTCACCTTTATTTAACCAGGTAGGCTAGTTCAGAACAAGTTCTCATTTACACGGATGCAGCCCAGTTTAACTTCACCTCTCCTTTTATGGCCTTGGTTAATCAGATAGGGTGTAAATGAGGCCCTGTGGTCTCCTCAAACACCATCCCAACTTTCCACTGTGACACATTATTACTCTAGCTCCCTACCTTGGGCCTCTTTAGAGTTTCGATACTACATTTGCCACTGCTTCCAGTATCATTATCTCTGTTCTTCCTATGTCTTTCCACTACAGACCATTCACATACTAGGCCCTCGTCCTCCGCTCCATATCATAACTGTCCCCCACATTGATCGCATTCGAGCACAGCTGTTGCTTCTCAAACTCTCCATTTCCATTGTTTTAGGGGTGTAAAACTCATCCCATTGACAGCCGAGCCTCACAGGTTTTCGTTTCTTAATTTCAATAAAAACCTAGACAATCAGACGAGGGGAGTTCCTTTCTAATTAGTGACCTTAATTAATTAATCAAGTAAAAGGGTGGAGCGAAAACCCGCAGACACTTGGTCCTCCATGTTATGAGTATGACACGTGCTCCGATTCATCCGCATTAATCGACGCCATTCCATGCAGTTGGCCTCACTCTCCAAATGGTGAAGGATAACTTCAGTTAGCTTCCCTCTATTTTGACACTCCACCACACTGCCTCGTGTCGCCATTTCACCACGAGCAAACTCCTAGAAAGACGACTGAAACCGTTGAAGCCGCCATTTGACGAGCCTCGGCCGAACCATCCTGATCTCGCGAGCTTACATTAACGAAACAGTGTATGTACACTCGCGAGATCAAGATGGTTCGGACGAGGCTATTTACCAGCTCATAAACAACATTTTACACAAAACCAAGAACATGTAAAAACTAACTAAAATAAGTGGAATCTTTATGAAATGACTGACGAAATTATGTTCATACACTCATACAAATCCAAAGTCTAGCTACGTGACTTGTAAAATCGTTGCAAATCACGTTCTTCACTCACTCGGTTTGACCCCAAAATAACACATACAATTTAAAACTTTACCAAACGTGTTAATACCTTCACGGACTTGCTACCTAGCATATTATATATTCTTTCGACATTAGAAAGTTTAAACGTGCTATTACATACCTACAATGATACAGTTGAAACGGACACAACCACTATCGACATAACACAGTTCTGTCGTTTTCTACCCGGAACTTCCTGTTCCCCTCTACGACAGTACAACAGCGTCATCTTCTTCTCTGGTATACTGACATTTACACAAATATAACGTGTCTACCGCCACCTACTGTACGGTTAGTAAACTGTAGAAAGAAATACATGTCCATTGCGGAAGCAATGACATCAAAACAAAATACAAAAATAGATAAATAAAAACATCCCACTCCTTCAGTCACAGTCCTATTCAATTCACATCCCTACACAGTCTCATGGGCCTCGTAGGGAGGAACATCTTCAGTCACAGTCCTATTCAAATCACATCCCTACACAGTCTCATGGGCCTCGTAGGGAGGAACATCTTCAGTCACAGTCCTATTCAAATCACATCCCTACACAGTCTCATGGGCCTCGTGGGGAGGAACATCTTCAGTCAGTATTCCCTGCAATCAGTGGTGTAAAGAACTCAAGTAGTATTTTACTGGGTGGCTTTCCTTAATAGGAAAGGACTCAAGTATCTTTACTTTTACTCAAGTATGACAATTGGGTACTTTTTCCACCACTGTCTGCAATGCTTCCAATGTCAATTCCTGAACTCCCAAAAACCTTTCAGCCGCACGTACAATTCATCTTTACAATCGGTATCCTTCAACTGGTGAACGACGTCAGGAATCTCAACAGGTTGCGGGGCATCCACTGCCATAGCTTCCTCAGCACCAATCACTCTTTCAACTATATCCCGCGCCTCCCAGTAGGAGAACTACTGTACAGTTTATTGATGTGGATGTTCCTTGATATAATAAAAATGGATACATGCCATTGGTCAGTTCTGGTGTTATGAAACTGATGGAGAATATTTGTTTAAAAAAATATATATATATTTAACTAGGCACATTGCATACATAACAGGTTAAGATAATTAAAGTGGTAGTTAGGTGAATTAGCATGGCAGGTTAGGAGACTGAGGTTAAGGTTAGGAAAAGGGTGAGGGTTAGGGATTTGTTTACCATGCAGGTTTTGATAACTAACGTGGCGGTGGGGAGACTGAGATTAAGGTTAGGAAAAGGGTTAGGCCTTGCTACAATTGTCAACAAGTGTTGTTCCCAACGCAAAAGAAACGGCCACAAACCAATGGGGAGCATCAATTGGTGTAAACTAGATATCATGAAACACCCGATATCAGAGAACGCCCCTAATTGCGGTCTGCAATTACACCCTTCTCGGATCAAGGGGGCAGGCTTCCAGTCTATAAGCATGCTTTCCACTGTGCTCAGAGGGCATTTTCCGTACTGCAGTTCAGCTGAAGCACGGCCCAACTCCCATTGATGGCCCCATAGCGAAGTCAATTAAAAAAAAAAGACAATTTGGTTATCAAGTTTGTAAATAAAAAATCCATTGAATTATTCAAGTAATTGCCTTAAGAGTCAGATTTTTCCCATCAATCACAGCCAAAGTTATTAACTATTTTAGATTCATGCTGTGAGGTGGGTGAGCTTATGTCACATGCAGATGCTGAAGGGAAAACACACCTCTTGATCTGCGTGTTTATAATGTAGGTCAAGGTGCAGCCTCGTCTCATAGACTAGATGTAACATAGTAAATATAAATCCGGGACTCTCAAAAATAGTGTGAAATGTTACGGTTTTATGCTTACATAAAACAGATGGTTACTTAATAAATGGAATTTGGTGGTGCAGTACTGTAACAGCGAGCTGAGAAAGTTGAAAGTATTGACGCCAGGTATATATTGTTGGTGACTGTGTGTTCCTTCATTAGTTTTGTGTTTTTTATTCATTTATTTCTGGTACTCTCCTACCTGAGAGGCATGAGGCCTGTGTGGCGTTGCACTGTTAAAATCATCCCAGTGTGGAGATGAAACACCTGTGTGTTACAAAGCCACATTCTCTGTCCTCTCTGCTCTACCTAGGTGTTTTAATGTTGGTAATACAAAGATAATACTAATACAGAGATAACCACTGCTCTACCTAGGTGATTTAATGTGAATAATACTAATACAGAGATAACCATTGAACATGCATTTTCCATTATTTCATTGTTTACCACTTCAGTTCCTAAAATTTGTAGTTTAAAACATATACAGGGCATTATACAAGACCCCTTGACGAAATTTTCCACATTTTGTTACGTTACAGCCTTATACGAAAATTGATTAAATGCATTTTTCCCCCCTCAACAATATACACACTATACCCCATAATGACAAAGCGAAAACATTTTCCAATTTATAAAAATGAACAGCTTATTTGCATAAGTATTCAGACCCTTTGCTCAGACTCGAAATTGAGCTCAAGTGCATCCTGTTTCCATTGATCATCCTTGAGATGTTTCTACAACTTGACTGGAGTCCACATATAGTAAATTCAAATGATTGGACATGATTTGGAAAAGAACACACCTGTCTATATAAGGTCCCACAGTTGACAGTGCATGTCAGAGCAAAAACCAAGCAATGAAATCAAAGAAATTGTCCGTCGAGCTTCGAGACAGGTTTGTGGCGAGGCACAGATCTGAGGAAGAAAACCAAAACATTTCTCAAATCTCTGTTGGCTGGGCTCCCTGCTTGTACCGTCAAACTCCTGTCCCACGTTGGGCGCAAACCTTTTAAGGGCTCCCGAGTTGCGCAGTGGTCTAAGGCACTGCATCACTACAGTCCCTGGTTCGAATCCAGGCTGAATCACATCCAGCCGTGATTGGGAGTCCCACAGGGAAGCGCACAATTGGCCCAGCATCGTCCGGGTTTGGCCGGGGTAGGCCGTCATTTTAAATAACTATTTGTTCTTAACTGACTTGACTAGATAAATAAAGATTAAATAAAACAATTTTTAAAAAGTGGGATGCATTGCCAGCAAAGCCACTACACAACAAGACACTAAACAATACATTAATTGCACTGAAACGGTGCCCACAAACTGTTAGGGCCTACATAAAGCTGTCCCAACAGCATAGTCTCAACAGTTTACCACTGCTACACCTGGCTATCAGCGGAGCCTTGTCTGGCAGCGAAACAGTTCATTCAGTCTCATTCACTGCCTTTAAAAAAAAAAAATTCTTGTCAATAGGGGGGCGCTGTTTTCACTTTGGAAAAAATCGTGCCCAAATTAAAAGGCCTCGTACAATATGCATATTATTATTACTATTGGATAGAAAACACTGTGAAGTTTCTAAAACTGTTTGAATTATATCTGTGAGTAAAACAGAACTCATTTGGCAGCAAACTTCCATACAGGAAGTGAAAAATCTGAAAACGAGGCTCTGTTTCAGGGCCTGCCTATTCAACTGGCTTTTATTTATCGATATGTATGCAATTCATACGCCTTCCACTAGATGTCAACAGGCAGTGGAAGGTGGAATGGGGTGTCAAGCTTGATCTGAGGTCGAATAAGAGCTTTTGGAGTGACAGGTCCGGTATTTTCTTTGTCTTCGACGGCGCGCGAGGGACCTCGACATTGTCTTCTGAAAAGCGTTCGGTATACACGGCGAATATCTCCGGCTCTGATTTTATTTGATACATATGATAATAACATCATAAAGTAGGTTTTTTCAACCGAGTTTTATCAGTTTATTGGGACTTTTGGAGTTTTCCGTTCTTTGCGTCAAGAGAGGATGGGAATGTTAGCAACCTTGGCTAGCATTGTGGCGCGAATTCGACAGAAGAAATGGACATTCTAAAACCAAACAACAATTTATTCTGGAAATAGGACTCCTTGTACAACATTCTGATGGAAGCTCAGCAAAAGTAAGAAAACATTTATGATGTTATTTCGTATTTCTGTGGAATATGTAGAATCCAACAGGGCGGAGATTATGTGAGCGCTGTCTCACAATAATGTATTTTGTATGTTGTAGTAAAGTTATTTTTACAAATCTAACACAGCGGTTGCATTAAGAACCAGTGTATCTTTCATTTGCCATACAACAAGTATTTTTATGTAAAGTTTATGATGAGTTCTTTGGTCAGATTAGGTGAGTGTCCAAAATATCTCCGGACATTCTTGGAAAATGTTGCTACGTATTCACAATGTACAACCACGATTTGCAGCTCTAAATATGCACATTTTCGAACAAAACATAAATGTATTGTATAACATGTTATAAGACTGTCATCTGATGAAGTTGTCCAAAGGTTAGTGATTCATTTTATATTTATTGCTGGTTTTTGCGAAAGCTACCTTTGCGGTGAATAAATGCCGTTGTGTGTTTGGCTATTGTGGTAAGCTAATATAATTCTATATTGTGTTTTCGCTGTAAAACACTTAAAAAATCTGAAATATTGACTGGATTCACAAGATGTTTATCTTTCATTTGCTGTACACCATGTATTTTTCATAAATGTTTTATGATGAGTATTTATGTATTTCACATTGCCCTCTAATTATTCTGGCTGTTTTGGTGCTATTTTTGACGGTGGCTGCAATGTAAAACTATGATTTATACCTCAAATATGCACATTTTCGAACAAAACATAAATGTATTGTATAACATGTTATAAGACTGTCATCTGATGAAGTTGTTTCTTGGTTAGTGACTAATTTTATCTCTATTTTGTCGGTTTTGTGAAAGCTACCTATGCGGTGGAAACATGGTGAAAATATGCGGTTGTGTGTTTGGCTATTGTGGTTAGCTAATAGAAATACATATTGTGTTTTCGCTGTAAAAC
This sequence comes from Salvelinus namaycush, assembly GCF_016432855.1. NCBI lineage: Eukaryota > Metazoa > Chordata > Actinopteri > Salmoniformes > Salmonidae > Salvelinus > Salvelinus namaycush. The sequence goes on along the minus strand of NW_024060785.1, from coordinate 359,793 downwards.
ATTTAAAAAATCGGAAATTATGGCTGGATTCACAAGATGTTTATCTTTCATTTGCTGTATTGGACTTGTGATTTCATGAAAATTATATTATATGATATCCCTGTCCCGTTAGGCTAGGCTATGCTAGTCAGCTTTTTTGATGAGGAGGATCCCGGATACGGGAGGGTGATGAAGTAGACAAATGTGGTTTCTACTGACAATTGAGATGTACAAACTATGGCATAAGGGGACGAAAAGCGGATAAGAGGCAATCTGTAATTTCGATTAAGACATTAATGAGCGAGCTAGGACGGACGTAGTCAATATAACTATTTGTTCACCACTTTTGAAATGCACAGCGACAAAATTCAGAACATGGGCCGTTCTTACAGTGTTCTCCCTGTGCGCCAAGTCAGAACCCGTAGGATAAATAAAGGGGCATATAAGCAGACAATGAAAACCCTTACAATATTCAATGATTACATTTTTCTAAAACAGGTTATAGGCTACATGTGAACCACCAAGTCAGAACAGTGGGCAAAATTAAGAGGTGAAAATAGAGGTGAGGCACACAAGGTGAGGCACATGGGCTACTAACATCTTACTACACAACACACACTTAGTATTACTTTCTTAGCTACAGTATACACATCTCCCTGGCATGTTACATCATTTATGCAACAGCATACAAGACATTTTTTGACTCACCTTGTTGTGTTGTGCTCACTTGAACAGGAAGGTGGCGCAGCAGTCCTTCGTGGGCATATTTTGTCATCAAACTTTGTCATCAAAGTCTGGCTTTCTCTGGATTTATGGTGCTTTCAAGACAACTGGGAACTCAGTAAAAAAAAATATGACGTCAGCGATCTTCAGGTCGTAGCTGTAGAAAAAGGCCTGAGTTCCCAATTTACAATTCCGAGTTGGATGAAAGTTCAAAAAGTATTTTCTCAGTCGTAGCTTGTTTTCCCCCGAGTTCCCAGTTGTCTTGAACTCACTCAAGTCAGATGTTGCAGAACCGAGTTAAGTTGTTTTGAGCGCGGCACAAATCAAGCTTCATTGACAGCACGGCCAATGTTAAATGTTTACAATTTTAAACTAGGAAAAGAGCCCCTTAATCTTAGACTTGGGACCACACAGCCACTCAACTGAATACCAGGCTAATGATTGCTTTGCAAAGCTTGCAGTTAGCCACTGATTCCTTGACAAACCACTCATTGTTGAATTTGCAAATTCCAACTTGTTTTGTAATGTTTATGTCCAATGGCCGGTGAGAACCGATACGTTTAATCTATAATTTCTCATTATTTCTCTTCATATGACAAAGATTAAAAAGGATTTGCCAGTAGATTGTCGACTTGATTCATGATGATGACTGCTAGCTCAGATTTTGAAAGTATGATGTTGACATGATCAGTCCAATCAAAGCGACTGTAGATATCACATGATTTGACGTTATTTTATCTGTGGACAATGACCTTGAGCCTTCTTGGATGGGCACTTCTAATGTAACTCTATGGCAGCACCCACGGGGCTTGAATTTTCAAGTTCTACCCTTAGGCTTGGCAGTGTTGTATTGTCCCCATGAATGACAGAACACTGAGCCAATCGGCTCCGTATTTTCTGCTGGCTTGCCCCACCTCCACAGAAAGCAATGAGCTAGGCTGAAACACCTGCATTTTGGAGCTGCCTTACTCAACAAAACAAAAAAGAGACAATGTTTGTATGCGGCTTTATTAATAACTCAATTACATGTTTTTTACATTGTTTGCAAACAGATCATTTTTTTCTCACTATTTTCTCGCTAAAACTGTGGGGCTCAAAACAGGTGGCTCACCTGCCCTGAATGATGGGTCGCCACTGAACTTATCTAGAACACTGCAGTCCGTCTGGGTGTTTAACCTTCACAAGTTCCCCCATGTTACCCTGCTCCTCCGTACATTCCACTGGCTTCCAGCCGAAGCTCACATCCACTACAAGACAATGGTGTTTACTTACGGTGCAGCAAGAGGAACTGCCCCATCTCTACCTTCAGGCTATGCTCCAACCCTGTATCCCAACCCGAGCACTCAGTTCTGCCACCTCTGGTCTCATGGCCGTCCCACTGCTACAGGAGGTCAAGCTCCCTCTCAGCCCAGTCTAAGCACTCCTCTGTCCTGGCACCCCAATGGAGGCACCAGCTTCTATCTGATGCTAGGACAGCAGAGTCCCTGCCCATCTGACCGAAAAGGTCTGAAACCCTACGTCTTTAAAGAGTATCCCCCCCAAAATACAAATAATAATAATAATGTGACACTGACAAATTGAGGAGAAATGTATTTACTGTGATATGTGGTTGTCTCACCTGGCTATCTTAAGATGAATGTACTTAATGTACTGGTGACATCACAGGGTCAGAGAGAACTCCTGACTGTAGTCATACAAAAACACTCCAGGCACTCAGCCCATAAGAACCATTCATACTGTCAGATCTAATATGAAGAACTGAATACAACCATAAGAACCATTCATACTGTCAGATCTAATATGAAGAACTGAATACAACCATAAGAACCATTCATACTGTCAGATCTAATATGAAGAACTGAATACAACCACAAGAACCATTCATACTGTCAGATCTAATATGAAGAACTGAATACTAAAGAGAAGAAGAGGTTGACCAGTACATATTCATGTAACTTAATTTTTCATTGGCAGATCAATAACGTTTTCTTCAATGCAGTTATCCAAACACATTCATGATCAGTAACTAAAATAACTCATGTAGCTTTAAAGACAATTAATAAACACATGTATTCATTTCATAAACTTTGTATCATTAAATAAAGTTGTAAAACAATCCCCCCCAAACTAATGGTGAAAAGTGATCATCACACCATCTCTATCTGATACATGTTAGGGGCGGAATGTAGCCTAGTGGTTAGAGCGTTGGGCCAGTAACCAAAAGGTTGCTAGATCGAATCCCCGAGCTGACAAGGTAAAAATCTGTTGTTCTGACTCTGAACAAGGCAGTTAATCCACTGTTACTAGGCCACCATTGTAAATAAGAATTGGTTCTTAACTGACTTGCCTAGTTAAACAAAGGTTCAATAAAAAAATTAAAAAGGGTGTACTAGCTCCTTCCCACAGAATACTGCAGCGCCACAACCTGGTCTCAGAGCAAAACGTTTTATATTATACAAAAAACTTCAGTGCCACTCCATTTAGTATGTTAGGTAACATTACATTGGACTATCACAGTAAATAAACTGAACTAAAATATAAACTAAACATGTAAAGTGTTGGTTTCATGAGCTGAAATAAAAAAATCCAGCAATGTTCCATATGCACAAAAAACTAATGTCTCTCAAATGTTGTGCACAACTTTGTTTATATCCCTGTTAATGAGCATTTCAGCCTTTGTCAAGATAATCCATCCACCTGACAGGTGTGGCATATCAAGATGCTGATAAAACAGCATTATCATTACACAGGTGCACCTTGTGCTGGGGGACAATAAAAGGCCACACAACACAATGTCACATATGTCTCAAGTTAGGGAATGTGCAATTCTCATGATGACTGCAGGAATGTCCACCAGAGCTGTTGCCAGAGAACTCAATATTTATATCTCTACCATAAGCTACCTCTAACGTCCTTTTAGAGAATTTGGCAGTACATCCAACCGGCCTCACAACTGCAGATCACATGTAACCACGGCAGCCCAGGACCTCCTGTCTGAGGGGGGCTGAGTAGTATTTCTGTCTGTAATAAAGACCTTTTGTGGGGAAAAACTCATTCTGAATGGCTGGGCCTGGCTCCCAAGTGGGCCTATGCCCTCTCAAGTCCCACCCATGGCTGAGCCCCTGCCCAGTAATGTGAAATCCATAGATTAGGGCATCATTTATTTCAATTGACTGATTTCCTTATACGAACTGTAAATCTTTGAAATTGTTGCGTTTAGATTGTTGTTCAGTATAATACGACTTGTAGGACGTATCGTTTGTTACGAATTACAATTCGTATGTTATTTTAAGGATTGCTATTCATACAATATGTTACGGACTTGTAATATGTATGATATGTTACAAATTCCAATTTGTTGTTGCTAACGTTAGCTAGGTTAGGGGTGAGGGGTTTAAGGTAGAGTTAAAGGGTTTAGGGGAAAGGTTAGCTAACATGCTAAGTAGTTGCATGCTAAGCTAACATGCTAAGTAATAGCTAAAAAGTATTAAGTAGTTGCAAAGTTGCTAATTAGCTACAATGCTAAAGACGTCCGTGATGAGATTCAAAGACGCATCCTTTGGCTAGACGTTTGAGTTACACGCCCACCCTTCCACAGAGCAGGAGTAAGGCTTCTCTCCTACGTGTAAACGTTGGTGTGTTTTTAAGCTGCCCAGTTGAAACTCTCCCCACAGACAGAGTCAGACCAGGCTGAGAGGGAAGCAGTACCACCCAGTCAATTGGCAGACTAGTGTTAGTTTTCAAAATGAGAAGCCTCATAGAGGGTATTCAACACTAAGGGCAAATATTTACAGTAGAAGCTAACAAAAGAAAACACACTAAAACTGACAAGGTGCACACTGATCAGTAAACAGAGGCTAACATTCTAGAACGCTCCCTTTCCTCTGTACAGTTTTCTACACTTTCTTCATTTGTTCCATTTCAACTTCTTTTATGAGATGAGAATTAAGTGATGGAGTGACTTCATTCTTAGCTGGTCAGAGAACTGATGAGGTTTTTCTCCTTAATGTATACGTTGGTGTGTTTTTAAGTTGCTATGGTGAGAGAAACGCTTCCCACAGTCAGAGCAGAAGTAAGGCTTCTCTCCTGTGTGTGTTCTCTGATGAAGTTTTAGCTCAGTTGATGTTTTGAAGCATTTTCCACAGTCAGAGCAGGAGTAATGCTTCTCTCCTGTGTGTGTCCTCTGATGAAGTTTTAGCTCAGTCGATGTTTTGAAGCATTTTACACATTCAGAGCAGGAGTATGGCTTCTCTCCTGTATGTATACGTTCATGTGATTTCAAGGTACCCGATCGGGAGAAACATTTTCCACAGTCTGAGCAGTAGTAAGGCTTCTCTCCTGTATGTATACGTTCATGTGATTTCAAGGTACCCGATAAGGAGAACCTCTTCCCACAATCAGAGCAGGAGTAAGGCTTCTCTCCTGTATGTATTTGTTGGTGTGTTTTTAAGTTGGCCTTTTGAGAGAATCTCTCCCCACAGTCAGGGCAGTAGTAAGGCTTCTCTCCCGTATGTATACGTTGGTGTGTTTTTAAGGTATCCAGTCGAGAGAAACTCGCCCCACAGTCAGAGCAGGAGTAAGGCTTCTCTCCTGTGTGTGTTCGCTGATGAAGTTTCAGCACCGTTGATGTTTTGAAGCATTTTACACAGTCAGAACAGGAGTAAGGCTTTTCTCCTGTATGTGTTCTCTGATGAACTTTTAGCTCAGATGATGTTTTGAAGCATTTTCCACAGTCAGAGCAGAAGTAAGACTTCTCTACTGTGTGTGTTTTCTGATGAACTGTTAGCCCAGTTGATGTTTTGAAGCATTTTCCACAGTCAGAGCAGGAGTAAGGCTTCTCTCCTGTATGTATACGTTCATGTGATTTTAAGTTTTCTGATCGGGAGAAACTTTTTCCACATTCAGAGCAGGAGTAAGGCTTCTCTCCTGTATGTATTTGTTGGTGTGCTTTTAAGTTGGTCTTTTGAGAGAATCTCTCCCCACAGTCAGGGCAGTAGTAAGGCTTCTCTCCCGTATGTATACGTTGGTGTGTTTTTAAGGTATCCAATCGAGAGAAACTCGCCCCACAGTCAGAGCAGGAGTAAGGCTTCTCTCCTGTGTGTATTTTTAGGTGTATTTTTAGCTTTGATAGAAATGGGAAAATCTCCACACAATGTGGGCAGTGGTGAGACCGCTTAGCTCTGTGATCTTCCTGCTGTTGCTCTCTGGATGGAGAGAATGTCTCAACATGGTCTCCTGTGTGAACAACATCAGAAGAACCAGTCAGTTGGTGTGATATACATGTCAGTCAAATGTATTCTATGAAGCCCTTTTTACATCAGCAGTTGTCACAAAGTGCTTAACAGAAACCCAGCCTAAAATCCCCAAAGAGCAACCTATGCAGATGTAGAAGCACAGTGGCCACAAAAAACTCCCTAGGAAGAATCCTAGAGAGGAACCAGGCTCAGAGCGGTGACCAGTCCTCTTCTGGCCATACCGGGTGACAGGTAGCCTAGTGGTTAGAGCAACTGAAAGGTTGCAATATCGAATCCCCGAGCTGACAAAGTAAAAATCTGTGGTTCTGCCCCTGAACAAGGCCGTTAACCCACTGTTACTAGGCCATCATTGAAAATAAGAATTTGTTCTTAACTAACTTGCCTGGTTAAATAAAGGTTAAAAAAAGAAAGATAAAAAATAAAATAAAATACACTACTATTCAAAAGTTTGGGGTCACTTAGAAATGTCCTTGTTTTTGAAAGAAGAGTACATTTTTTGTCCATTAAAATAATGTCAAATTGATCCGAAATACAGTGTAGACATTGTTAGCCTTTTCTCAATAGGGGGTGCTGTTGGGACTTTGTAATAATTACGTTCCCAAATTAAACTGCCTCGTACTCAATTCTTGCTCGTACAATATGCTTATTATTATTACTATTGGATAGAAAACACTCTAGTTTCTAAAACCGTTTGAATTATTTCTCTGAGTGAAACAGAACTCATTCTGCAGCACATTTCCTGTCAGGAAGTGAGATTTCTGAAATCGAGGTCCCTGTTCTGAGGTCAGTTTATAAGTCCCCATGTAAGCTACGGGGCTACATGCACTGCATACGCCTTCCTCTAGATGTCAGTAAGCGGTGAGAATTTGAATGGAGTGGATTGCACCATCTGGGGGACTATAAAAGCTCATGGAACGGAAGTACCGTTCTTTTCAACGGGGCGCCTGGCACAAGAGGGACATCACAATGGCGTCCTGCAAAAGCTTTCGTTTTAGCAGTTCTATATCTCCGGTCATGTTTTTATTCGTTATAGGTGTTAAAGACATCATAAGGTAGTTAATTTAAACCGACTTATAGCAGTTTATATCAGTTTATTGCGATTTTCTGGGATTTCCTTGTGACGCGCTTTCACGAGTTGGACACCTCTCCAGTGGGTGGCTATCGTTAGCTGCTATTTCTACAGGAGAAGAGGACATCTTTCAACCAAAAGACGATTGTTCTGGAGAAAGGACACCTTGCCCAAGATTCTGATGGAAGCTCAGCTAATAGTAAGCAGTCTTTATGCTGTTAATTCGTATTTATGTTGACAAATGTCAAATAATAATTCCGCCATGAATTTCGGTGCGGTCTCGCTTTAGCGCACGCTGTATTGCGCAGTAACGTTAATTTTAAAAATCTAACACAGCGGTTGCATTAAGAACTAATGTATCTTTCATTTGCTGTCCAACCTGTATTTTTTTTGTCAAGTTTATGATTACTTATTGATTAGAATAGGTGCCTCTCCAAGATGTCGCCGGACAGATTGCTTGAAGTTTTGGCCACTAATCACATTGTATAACCACGATTTGTGCCGCTAAATATGCACATTTTCGAACAAACCCTATATGCATTGTGTAATATGATGTTACAGGACTGTCATCTGATGAAGAATATCAAGGTTAGTCAAAAATTATATATCTTTTGCCTGTTTGTTACGATCGCTAACCTTTGCTGCTGGTAAATGGTGTTGTGTTTCTGGCTATTGTGGTAAGCTAATATAATGCTATATTGTGTTTTCGCTGTAAAACACTTAGAAAATCTGAAATATTGGCTGGATTCACAAGATCTGTGTCTTTCATTTGCTGTACGCTGTGTATTTTTAAGAAATGTTTTATGATGAGTAATTAGGTAATACACGATGGTCTCTGTAGTTATTCTAGTTGCTTTGGTGAGAGTTGTGATGGTGGCTGCAATGGTAAACTATGATTTATACCTGAAATATGCACATTTTTCTAACAAAACATATGCTATACAATAAATATGTTATGAGACTGTCATCTGAGGAAGTTGTTTCTTGGTTAGTGGCTATTTATATCTTTATTTGGTCGAAATTGTGATAGCTACCTATGCAGGAAAAAAATACTGGACAAAAAAAGTTGTGTCTTTTGCTATCGTGGTTAGCTAATAGATTTACATATTGTGTCTTCCCTGTAAAACATTTTAAAAATCAGAAATGATGGCTGGATTCACAATATGTGTACCTTTCATCTGGTGTCTTGGACTTGTGATTTAATGATATTTAGATGCTACTATTTACTTGTGACGCTATGCTAGGCTATGCTAGTCAGCTTTTTTACTGGTGGGGGTGCTCCCGGACCAGGGATTGGGAGGAAGTAGAAGTTAATGACTATTGTAGCTGGAAACGCCTGAAGATCACGTACAATGCTGTGTACTACTCCCTTCCCAGCACAGCGCAAACTGGCTCTAACCAGAAAAGTTTTCAAAAGTTTGGGCTCAATTAGAAATGTCCTTGTTTTGAAAGAAAAGCACAGTTTTTTGGCCGCCATTAAAATAACATCAAATTGATCAGAAATACAGTGTAGACATTGTTATTGTTGCAAATTACTATTGTAGCTGGAAACTGATGATTTAAAAAAAAAATGGAATATCTACATAGGCCCATTATCAGCAACCATCACTCCTGTGATCCAATGGCATGTTGTGTTAGCTAATCCAAGTTTATCATTTTAAAAGGCTAATTGATCATTACAAAACCCTTTTGCAATTATGTTAGCACAGCTGAAAACTGTGGTGCTGATTAAAGAAGCAATAAAACTGGCCCTTGCTACTCTGCCTAGAAGGCCAGCATGCCGGAGTCGCCTCTTCACTGTTGACGTTGAGACTGGTGTTAAGTGACCCCAAACTTTTGAATTGAGCTCAGGTGCATCCGATTTCCATTGATCATCCTTGAGGTGTTTCTACAACTTGATATATAAAATGATTAAATATATATGTATCAGATATAAATCATCAGGATGTGGTAGTCTACTGGTTATGTTCAACACTTCTCCAATCGTTGTTGAGATCTGATATTCTGTGCAGCGCAAAACGAGACGTAGGCCTATATCATATTTCTCAAATCCTTTTCAGGCTAAATTCCAGCTGAACATGGAGAGGACAGTTATGCCTAACTACAGTTGTGGGCAAAAGTTTTGAGAATGACACAAATATTAATTTCCACCAAGTTTGCTGCTTCAGTGTCTTTAGATGTTTTTGTCAGATGTTACTATGCAAAACTGAAGTTTAATTACAAGTGTAAAAGGCTTTAATTGACAATTACATGAAGCTGATGCAAAGAGTCAATATTTGCAGTGTTGACCCTTCCTTTTCAAGACCTCTGCAATCCGCCCTGGCATGCTTTCAAATAACGTCTGGGCCACATCCTGACTGATGGCAGCCCATTCTTCCATAATCAATGCTTGGAGTTTGTCAGAATTTGTGGGTTTTGTTTGTCCAACCACCTCTTGAGGATTGACCACAAGGCCTGGGGAGTTTCCTGGCCATGGGCTCAAAATATCGATGTTTTGTTCCCCGAGCCACTTAGTTATCACTTTTGCCTTATGGCAAGGTGCTCCATCATGCTGGAAAAGGCATTGTTCGTCACCAAACTGTTCCTGGATGGTCGGGAGAAGTTGCTCTCGGAGGATGTGTTGGTACCATTCTTTATTCATGGCTGTGTTCTTAGGCAAAATTGTGAGTGAGCCCACTCCCTTGGCTGAGAAGCAACCCCACACATGAATGGTCTCATGATGCTTTACTGTTGGCATGACACAGGACTGATGGTAGCGTTCACCTTGTCTTCTCCGGACAAGTTTTTTCCGGATGCCCCAAACAATCTGAAGGGGGATTCATCAGAGAAAATGACTTTACCCCAGTCCTCAGCAGTCCAATCCCTGTACGTTTTGCAGAATATCAGTCTGTCCCTGATGTTTTTCCTGGAGAGAAGTGGCTTCTTTGCTGTCCTTCTTGATACCAGGTCATCCTCCAAAAGTCTTTGCCTCACTGTGCGTGCAGATACACTCACACCTGCCTGCTCCCATTCCTGGGCAAGCTCTGTACTGGTGGTGCCCCGATCCCGCAGCTGAATCAACTTTAGGAGACGGTCCTGGCACTTGCTGGACTTTCTTGGGCGCCCTGAAGCCTTCTTCACAACAATTGAACCGCTCTCCTTGAAGTTCTTGATGATCCGATAAATGGTTGATTTAGGTGCAATCTTACTGGCGGCAATATCCTTGCCTGTGAAGCACTTTTTGTGCAAAGCAATGATGACGGTATGTGATTCCTTCCAGGTAACCATGGTTGACAGAGGAAGAACAATGATTCCAAGCACCACCCTCCTTTGAAGCTTCCAGTCTGTTATTCGAACTCAATCAGCATGACAGAGTGATCTCCAGCCCTGTCCTCGTCAACACTCACGAGAGAATCACTGACATGATGTCAGCTGGTCCTTTTGTGGCAGGGCTGAAATGCAGTGGAAATGTTTTTGGGGGATTCAGTTCATTTGCATGGCAAAGAGGAACTTTGCAATTAATTGCAATTCATCTGATCACTCCTTATAACATTCTGGAGTATATGCAAATTGCCATCACACAAACTGAGGCAGCAGACTCTGTGAAAATGTATATTTGTGTCATTCTCAAAACTTCTGGCCACGACTGTACACTGAAAAAAATATAAATGCAACATGTAAAGTGTTGGTCCCATGTTTCATGAGCTGAAATAAAAAATCTCTGAAATTTTCCAAAACACACAAAAAGCCTATTTCTCTCAAATTGTGTGCACAAATATGTTTATGTCCCTGTTAGTGAGCATTTCTCCTTCGCCAAGATAACCCATCCACCTGACAGGTGTGACAGCATAATCATTACACAGCTGCACCTTGTGCTGAGGACAATAAAAGGACACTTTAAAAATGTACAGTTTTGTTACACAACACAATGCCACAGATGTCTCAAGTTTTGAGGGAGCGTGCAATTGGCATGCTGACTGCAGGAATGTCGACCAGAGCTGTTGCCAGAGAATTATATTTATGTCTGTAATAAAGCCCTTTTGTGGGTAAAAGCTCATTCTGATTGGCTGGACCTGGCTCCCCAGTCGGTTACTGGCCCAACGCTCTAACCACTAGGCTACCTGCCGCCCCTTATATGAACTGTAACTCAGAAAAATCGTTGAAATTGTTGCATGTTGTGTTAATATTTATGTACAATAAACATTCAAGAAACTGGTGAAGAGCTACAAAAGTAAGAATATAGCCCTATTAGACTGAAAGATAATGGAATTTCATCAAACTTATGAGCTCCCGAGTGGCGCAGCGGTCTAATGTACTGCATCTCAGTGCTAGAGGCGTCACTACAGACACCCTGGTTAGATTCCAGGCTGTATCACAACCGGCCGTGATTGGGAGTCCCATAGGGCGGCACACAATTGGCCAAGTGTCGTCCGGGTTTGGACGGTGTAGGCCGTCATTGTAAATAATAATTTGTTCTTAACTGACTTGCCTAGTTAAATAAAGGTTAATAATAATCATTGTGAGGCTCTCCATGAGCATTAGCTGCTACTTCACTCAATCCTGTTTTAAAAAGTCTCCCTGTGTCACATTCCTTGAGACCAACCAGAAATGTTTCCTTGGCCAAATATTCCCAGATTTTCATAAAATCAGCCAAACATGTTTTCTCGTTTCTACATCACAAATGTTGTGTGAGACAAAAGAGTAGGCTAGGTGAGCATCAATCACTAGTTGGGTGCAGCAGACTGCAGGGGTGTAGTGCTGCAAGAGTGATGAGCCGCCACAATGGTGTTTGTTTAGTAAAGGTAGATCAATGTCTTGGACGATCACCTACTGATTAATTAGTAGTCCACATAACCAAATATTATAGCATAACATTACTGTTACAACAAAAACAACACCTCATTTCTTACGAGATTTTAGAATGGTTTGCTGAATCGTCTCAAACTCAACAGCGCGCCATTAGGCAGAATGTGCTTTGATTAAAACAAAATACAGGAAGTCTATATAATTTAACACCATCTGCTCTAATTTGCTAACCAAACAGTAATTCAAGAAGATTTAAATGCATATTCCCATGAAATTGATTGAGATCAAACGATTGGCATGCAGAAACAGCTTGGTCATTTCACTGGTAAAACGCAAAGAATTATAATTCAATATTGACAGTGATGATGCCATGGCCTATTTTGAAATGAGGTATGCCTAACTTGGTGATTGAGGGTATTAAACATTTTCAACGTTCTTGAGACAATGTGTGGGCAAAGGCAGGCGTACAAGTTTTACAAAGTTTTGCCTCGCAGTGAAGGTTTTCAGGGATGTGTGATGTCAGATTTACAGAATTCAACCTAGCAATAGACTGGGTCATAACTTATGGAGGTCTAATTTATGAAGATAACTTATAGATAGAACCTGCTGTTACCATGACTAACAGTTGTCCCAATCTTCTCCTCCTCTTCTTCATCTTTAATGTTGACATTCAGCTCCAGTGTTTGACTGCAGTCTTCCAGCTTCACTGATGCCATCTCTGGATCCTGCAGTGCAAACTGGGCTCCACTGTCACAATCAGGACCCAGTGACTGTAGGTTTGGACTCAGTGTGGAAGGAGAGTGGCAGGCTGGGTTTGTCCTCACTGTTGATGTTACCGGCCTCAGACATAATCTGAGTCGGCCTGTAGTAATAAAGACAAACGGACACTAAAGTTATTTTCTTGACAGTTCTGGCACTTTATTCTGTAAAAATATTTTCTCTCTTTTCTTGTTCAATTATCTAATTTCAGTAGATCAGGTAGCTAATCCTTGATAAAACATTCATTCACATTAGACACAAAGTACACATTTTAAATTGCACAACATAAGAGCACTTAATCTATAGTAGATTTCCTAAATTCCCATAAAAGCATAAATGACTCAAAAACCATTTAGTACAAGGTTGCAGTATGTTGTAGGCAGTACTATGTAAACATTTTATGAATAACCTTGTCTTCACTGTATTATTTCACTCACAAAAACCAATTGTATTTCCCATTCACACCATAGTAAGAATTATCAGGGTTCGTACAGTGGCAAGTCAAATTCAAGGACTTTCAAGTACTTTTTCAAGCGCTAATATCTATTTACTTGAAGCCCCTTGTGCAAACCCTGAATTACAGATAAATATAGAAACAACTGAATGTGTCTGAATATTAGTACACATGTAAAGGACTGATAATCATTACATTCAGCTTCAAAACTGTAGAGCAACTGAAATGTTCTCTCTCTGATGAGACACTACCTGCACTGAAGTCCGTTGATGCAGACCTCCTATTGTATCATGGTGGTCCACAAACAAACGTTTAAGGTCCATGTCTGTCTAATTCTGTACTAAGAAAATAAACCAAGAAGTCCCTCTTAACTTCTACCACACCCTCCCCTTCCCCAAAAACCCTGCCACACCCCCAATAAACTTTATCAATAGATCCCTTTCTGTGTTTGCAAACATTTGGGTCTATATCATGTTGAGACAATCCACCCCCAGGTTATCAAAAACCATACCGACAGTAACATCTGTTACCCCCAACAACTCTGCTGCAGTTTACAAGATAACTTTCAACCTGGTATTTCTGCTTTACACAATCCAAGTGTTGATAACCTTACCAATGAAATCTATGAAGTACATATTATTCAATATTAAAGTATCCTTTGTCACAGTGCATTTATGGTTGCAAGATTTCTGAACAGCCCTCGAAACCATGTCAGGACTAGTAGAAAGAGCAGTTCTGACAGTGGGTCCTCTTACTACGGGACCAGCCATGGAAGCTCCATCAGTCTGACAGTAGGTCCTCTTACTACAGGACCAGCCACTTGGCACATATTTTCACTCAACAGCTACATGTCCCATTTTTTGGCATTTAAAAACACTGTGATGATTCTCCGTTGCTGCTCCAGTGTCAACTGTTCTGCCTGCGGCTATGGAAGCCTGACCTGTTCACCAGACGTGCTGTTTTCAACTCTCTAGAGACAGCAGGAGCGGTAGAGATACTCTGAATGATCGGCTATGAAAAGCCAACTGACATTTACTCCTGAGGTGCTGACCTGTTGCACCCTCGACAACCACTGTGATTATTATTATTTGACACTGCTTGTCATCTATGAACATTTGAACATCTTGGCCATGTTCTGTTATAATCTCCAGCCAGAAGAGGTCTGGCCACCCCTCATAGCCTGGTTCCTCTCAAGGTTTCTTCCTAGGTTCTGGCCTTTCTAGAGAGGTTTTCCTAGCCACTGTGCTTCTACACCTTGCTGTTTGGGGTTTTAGGCTGGGTTTCTGTAAAGCACTTTGTGACATCAACTGATGTAAGAAGGGCTTTATAAATACATTTGATTGGTTGATTGATGAGGCTAGGTCAAATTTTCTGACATTGAAGCTAAGGAATCCTATTCTGTACTTTTCCAGACAAAACCTTCTCAAACCTCAACAGCACCGATAAGCTTTCACTTCTTTAACCCTCTTTCCTACTGATCAACCTTTAGGCTTCAACCACTCTGTCTCCTTCACATGTTCTTTAACATGATCATCCATGGACATAGATATTGGGACCTCAGATTACTCCCTTCAATTTAGCATGGCTTCTGAGCTTCGTCCCATTATGATTTTCCAATTGAAGAATCTTCCCTTGCTGAACCTGACTAACACACGATATCAACAATCTACCATTTTAAATGTTTTATTTCACCTTTATTTAACCAGGTAGGCTAGTTCAGAACAAGTTCTCATTTACACAGATGCAGCCCAGTTTAACTTCACCTCTCTTTTTATGGCCTTGGTTAATCAGATAGGGTGTAAATGAGGCCCTGTGGTCTCCTCAAACACCATCCCAACTTTCCACTGACACATTATTACTCTAGCTCCCTACCTTGGGCCTCTTTAGAGTTTCTATACTACATACACCTCTGCTTCCAGTACCATTATCTCTGTTCTTCCTATGTTTTTCCACTACAGACCATTCACATTCTAGGCCCTCATCCTCCCGCTCCATATCATCAGAACTGTCCCCCACATTGATTGCATTCCAGCACAGCTGTTGCTTCTCAAACTCTCTCCATTTCCATTGTTTCAGGGGTGTAAAACTCATTCCATTGACAGCCGAGCCTCACAGGTTTTCGTTTCTTCATTTCAATAAAAACCTAGACAATCAGACGAGGGGAGTTCCTTTCTAATTAGTGACCTTAATTAATTAATTAATCAAGTAAAAGGGTGGAGCGAAAACCCGCAGACACTTGGTCCTCCATGGAATGAGTTTGACACGTGCTCCGATTCATCCGCATTAATCGACGCCATTCCATGCAGTTGGCTTCTCTCTCCAAATGGTGAAGGGAAACTTTAGTTAGCTTCCCTCTATTTTGACACTCCATCACACATCCTCATGTCGTCATTTCACCACGAGCAAACTCCTAGAGACGACCGAAACCGTTGAAGCCGCCATTTGCCTAGCCTCGTCCGAACCATCCTGATCTCGCGAGCTTACATTAACGAAACAGTGTATGTAAACTCGCGAGATCAGGACGGTTCGGACGAGGCTTTTTACCAGCTCATAAACATCATTTTACACAAAACCAAGAACATGTAAAAACGAACTCAAATAAGTGGAATCTTTATGAAATGACTTTGACGAAATTATGTACATACACTCAAACAAATCCAAAGTCTAGCTACGTGACTTGTAAAAATCGTTTTAAATCACGTTCTTCACTCACTCGGTTTGACCCCAAAATAACACATACAATTAAATCCTTTACCAAACGTGAAAATACCTTGACGGATTTGTTACATATCATATTATATATTCTAGCATATTATATATTATTTCGACATTAGAAAGTTTAAACGTGCTATTACATACCTACAATAATATATTTGAAACGGACACAACCAGTATCGACATAACAACAGAGTTCTGTCGTTTATAACCCGGAACTTCCTGTTCCCCTCTACGACAACGCAACAGCGTCGTCTTCTTCTCTGGTATGGTGACATTTACACAACTATAACGTGTCTGCCGCCACCTGCTGTACCGCTAGTAAACTGTAGAAAGAAATACATGTCCATTGCGGAAACAACGACATCAAAACAAAATACACAAATCACATCCCTACACATTCTCATGGGCCTCATAGGGAGGAACATCTTCAGTCACAGTCCTATTCAAATCACATCCCTACACATTCTCATGGGCCTCGTAGGGAGGAACATCTTCAGTCACAGTCCTATTCAAATCACATCCCTACACAGTCTCATGGGCCTCGTAGGGAGGAACATCTTCAGTCACAGTCCTATTCAAATCACATCCCTACACAGTCTCATGGGCCTCGTAGGGTGGAACATCTTCAGTCACAGTCCTATTCAAATCACATCCCTACACAGTCTCATGGGCCTCGTAGGGTGGAACATCTTCAGTCACAGTCCTATTCAAATCACATCCCTACACAGTCTCATGGGCCTCGTAGGGAGGAACATCTTCAGTCAGTATTCCCTGCAATCAGTTGTGCAAACTACTTATGCAGTACTTAAAATATTTGTACATAAGTATTTTTGGGGGTATCTGTACTTTACTTTAGATATTTTTGACAACTTCTACTTTTACTCCACTACATTACTAAATAAAATAATGTACTTTCTACTCCATACATTTTCCCTGACACCCAAAAGTTCTCGTTACATGTTGAATGATTAGCAGGACAGGAAAATTGTTCAATTCACGCATCCCTACTGCATCTGATCTGGCGGACTCACTAAACACAAATGCTTTGTTTGTAAATGATGGGTGTGATCTTAAATTCAATCTGGAGTGCCAGAGTGCGCTTGGGCGTTCGTAAATTCAGAGCGTTGTCAGATTGTCAGTTCGTATCGCTCTCGGAGCGTTCAGAGCCACACTGGACGCTCTGGCGGAGGAGTAGGGTTGATTCAAGCGTTCTGACCTCACAACGGCAGTCAAGCATCCAAGCTAACTGCTTAACATTGGCTAGCTTGCTAGCTACTTCCACTACAAATGAGAGAACTCTGACCATTTTACTCGCCTTAGCAGAGCTGGTTAGGCTGTGTTCGTGTTATCCAGAGCATTGGTGACTTTAAATGTACTACAGGCAACAATTTAATTACGCGTTTTTGCCGACGTTTACTGACACCGGCCGTATTCAAGGGGTGTTGAGCGTTCGTTTATCATCAGTTATTCTGCCCTCTGGCACACTCAGACGAGAGTGCATTGAAGTCTGAGTGTTGGAGTGTGCCCCTGACTATCCGTACATTTAAACTACAAGAAAATCGTTCTGTCTGGTTTGCTTAATATAATGAATTTGAAATTATTTGTACTTTTACTTTTGATACGTAAGTATATTTTAGCAATTACATTTACGGTTGATACTTATGTATATGTTAAACTAAATACTTTTAGACTTACTCAAGTAGTATTTTACTGGGTGGCTTTTACTTTTACAGGAAAGGACTCAAGTATCTTTACTTTTACTCAAATATGACAATTGGGTACTTTTTCCACCATTGCCTGCAATGCTTCCAATGTCAATTCCTGAACTCCCAAAAACTTTCAGCCGCAAATACAATTAATCTTTACAATCGGTATCCTTCAACTGGTGAACGACGTCAGGAATCTCAACAGGTTGCGGGGCATCCACTGCCATAACTTCCTCAGCGCCAATCACTCTTTCAACTATTTCCCGCGCCTCCCAGTAGGAGAACTACTGTACAGGTTCTTGATGTGGATGTTCCCTGATATAAAAAAAAAAATTGATACATGCCATTGATCAGTTCCGGTGTTATGAAACTGATGGAGAATATTTGATGGAAAAAAAAGAAGTATTTATTTAACTAGGCACATAGCATACATAGGATAATTAAAGTGGCAGGTTAGGATAATTAGTGTCAGGTTAGGATAATTAACGTGGCGGTTAGGAGACTGAGAATAAGGTTAGGAAAAGGGTTAAGGTTAGGCTTAGCTACAATGCTACAGTTGTCAACAACTGTTGTTCCCAACGCAAAAGAAACGGCCACGGACCAATGGGGAGCATCAATTGGTGTAAACTTGATATCATGATACACCCGATATCAGAGAACGCCCCTAATTGCGGTCTGCAATTACACCCTTCTCGGATCAAGAGGCCAGGCTTCCAGTCTATAAGCATGCTTTCCACTGTGCTCAGAGGGCATTTTCCGTACTGCAGTTCAGCTGAAGCACGGCCAAATTTCCATTGATAGCGATGTCGCTAAAAAAAATAAGACAATTTAGTCATCAAGTTCGTAAATAAAACATCCATTGAATTATTCAAGTAATTGCCTTAGAGTCAAATTTTTTCCCATCACTCACAGCCAAAGTTATTAACTATTTTAGATTCATGCTGTGAGGTGGGTGAGCTTATGCCACATGCAGATGCTGAAGGGAAAACACACCTCTTGATCTGCGTGTTTATAATGTAGGTTAAGGTGCAGCCTCGTCTCATAGACTAGATGTAACATAGTAAATATAAATCTGGAACTCTCAAAATAGTGTGATAGGTAAGTTATTCTGGTTACATAAGACAGATGGTTACTTAATAAATGGAATTTTGTGGTGCTGTACTGTAACAGCGAGCTGAGAAAGTTGAAAGTATTGACGCCAGGGATATATTGTTGGTGACTGTGTGCTCCTTCATTAGTTTTGTGTTTTTGTTATTCATTTATTTCTGGTACTCTCCTACCTGAGAGGCATGAGGCCTGTGTGGCGTTGCACTGTTAAAATCATCCCAGTGTGGAGATGAAACACCTGTGTGTTACAAAGCCACATGCTCTGTCCTCTCTGATCTACCTAGGTGTTTTAATGTTGGTAATACAGAGATAATACTAATACAGAGATAACCACTGCTCTACCTAGGTGTTTTAATGTGGGTAATACAGAGATAATACTAATACAGAGATAACCACTGCTCTACCTAGGTGTTTTAATGTTGGTAATACTAATACAGAGATAACCATTGGACATGCATTTTCCATTATGCCATTGTGTTGACCACTTCAGAACCTTACATCTGTAGTTTGAAGCATATACAGGGCATTATATAAGAGCCCTTGACTTTTTCCACATTTTGTTACGTTACAGCCTTATTCGAAAATTTATTAAATGCATTTTTCCCCTCGTCAATATAAACACAATAGCCCATAATGATAAACCGAAAAGGTTTTCAGAAATTTTAGCAAATCTATACTTTAGTTGGTAAGTATTCAGACCCTCTGCTCTGAGACTTCAAATTGAGCTCAGGTGCATAATGTTTCCATTGATCATCCTTGAGATGTTTCTACAACTTGACTGGAATCCACATGTGGTAAATTCAAATGATTGGACATGATTGGAAAAGCACACACCTGTATATATAAGGTCCCACAGTTGACAGTGCATGTCAGAGCAAAAACCAAGCAATGAGGTCGAAGAAATTGTCCGTCGAGCTTCGAGACAGGTTTGTGGCGAGGCACAGATCTGAGGAAGAGAACCAAAACATTTCTCAAATCTCTGTTGGCTGGGCTCCCTGCTTGTGCCGTCAAACTCCTGCCCCACGTTGGGCGCAAACCTTTTAAGGGCTCCCGAGTGGCGCAGCCGTCTAAGGCACTGCATCACTACAGTCCCTGGTTCGAATCCAGGCTAAATCACATCCGACCGTGATTGGGAGTGCCATAGGGAAGCGCACAATTGGCCAAGCATCGTCCGGGTTTGGCAGTCATTGTAAATAAGAATTTCTTCTTAACTGTTAAATAAAGATTAAATAAAAAAGTGGGAAGCATGTCAGCAAAGCCACTACACAACACATTACTAAACAATACATTAATTGCACTATAACGGTGAGAAAGGGTGCCCACAAACTGTTACATAAAGCTGACCGAAAAGCATAGTCCAAACAACTTACCACTGCTACACCTGGCTATTAGCGGAGCCTTGTCTGGCAACGAAACAGTTCATTCAGCCTCATTTTAAAAAAAAACATGGCTGACTTGCTTTAAAACCTTTTCTCAATAGGGGGGGCGCATTTCCACTTTGTAAAAAATCGTTCCCAAATTAAACTGCCTCGTACTCAATTCTTGCTCGTACAATATGCATATTATTATTACTATTGGATAGAAAACACTCTCTAGTTTCTAAAACCGTTTGAATTATATCTGTGAGTAAAACAGAACTCATTTTGCAGCAAACTTCCTGTCAGGAAGTGAGAAATCTGAAATCGAGGGCTCTGTTCCAGGGTCAGTTTATTAATTTGCATGGAATCTATGGGTCTACATGCACTGCATACGCCTTCCACTAGATGTCAGTAGGCAGTGAGAGTTGGAATGGGGTGTCTAGCTAGATCTGAGGCCGAACAAGAGCTCTTGGAACGGTGGGTCTGGTCTTTTCACCGCTTGGCTTGACGCGAGAGGGACCTGTGCATTGCGTTCTGAAAAGCTTTCGTTTTAGAAGTTAGATATATCCGGCTCTGATTTTATTTGATATATGTGTTAAAAACATCATAAGGTAGTTATTTTAAACCGAGTTATATCAGTTTATATCAGTATATTGCGATTTTCGGTATTTCCTTTGTTATGCGTTATTGTGAGTCGGACACTTCCGTGCCGCATGGCCAGCTTTGTTAGCTAAATCGACAGATGAAGACGACATTCTACAACCGAACAACGATTATTCTGGAAAAAGGACACCGTGTACAAGATTCTGATGGAAGCTCATCAAATAGTAGGAACCATTTATGATATTATTTCGTATTTCTGTCGAAAATGTTTAGACTATATTCCGCCCAGATTTCGGGCGCTGTCTCGCTATAACGTAAGCTGTATGTCGTACTAAGGTTATTTAAAAAAATCTAACACAGCGGTTGCATTAAGAACTAGTGTATCTTTCATTTGCTGTCCAACCTGTATTTTTTAGTAAAGTATATGATTAGTTATTTGATTAGATGATGTGAGTGTCAGAAATATATCCGGATTATTTTGTGCAGTTTGGCTATTATTCACATTGTTCAACCACGAATTGTACCGCTAAATATGCACATTTTCGAACAAACCATATATGTATTGTGTAATATGATGTTATAGGACTGTCATCTGATGAAGTTTGAGAAGGTTAGTGAAAAAAATTATATCTTTTGCTGGTTTATTCGCTATCGCTAACGTGCCTTGAATGAATGCGGTTGTGTGGTAGGCTATTGTAGTAAGCTAATATAATGCTATATTGTGTTTTTGCTGTAAAACACTTAAAAAATCTGAAATATTGGCTGGATTCACAAGATGTTTGTCTTTCATTTGCTGTACACCGTGTATTTTTCATAAATGTTTTATGATGAGTATTTAGGTATTTCACGTTGGTTTCTGTAGTTATTCTAGCTGCTTTGGTGAGACTTGTGATGGTGGCTGCAATGTAAAACTATGATTTATACCTGAAATATGCAAATTTTTCGAACAAAACATATGCTATACAATAAATATGTTATCAGACTGTCATCTGATGAAGTTGTTTCTTGGTTAGTGACTATTTATATCTTTATTTGGTCGAATTTGTGATAGCTACCTATGCAGTAAAAAAATTGTCAAAATATGCGGTTGGGTCTTTTGCTATCGTGGTTAGCTAATAGAAATACATATTGTGTTTTCCCTGTAAAACATTTTAAAAATCGTAAATGATGGCTGGATTCACAAGATGTGTATCTTTCATCTGGTGTCTTGGACTTGTGATTTCATGATATTTAGATGCTAGTATTTACTTGTGGCGCTATGCTAGGCTATGCTAGTCAGCTTTTTTACTGATGAGGGTGCTCCCGGATCTGGGATGAGTACCAAGTAGAAGTTAACAAATGTGGTTTCTACTGACAATTGATATGTACAAACTATGGCATAAGGGGACGACAAGCGGATAGGAGGCAAACCGTAATTTCGATTAAGACATTAATGAGCGAGCTAGGACGTACGTAGTCAATATAACTATTTGTTCACGACTTTTGAAATGCACAGCGACAAAATTCAGAACATGGGCCGTTCTTACAGTGTTCTCCCTGTACGCCAAGTCAGAACCGTAGGATAAATAAAGGGGCATATATGCAGACAATTAAAATTCTTACAATATTCAATTATTACATTTCTCAAAAACAGGTTATAGGCTACATGTGAACCACCAAGTCAGAACAGTAGGCAAAATTAAGAGGTGAAAATAGACCAAATTACAAAAGTGAGGCACATGGGCTACTAACATCTTACTACACAACATACACTTAGTATTACTTTCTTAGCTACAGTATACACATGTAGCCTATACATATTACACACATATTACATCATTTATGCAGCAGCATACAACACATTTTTGGACTCACCTTGTTGTGCTGTGCTCACTTGAACAGGAAGGTGGCGCAGCAGTCCATCGTGGGCATATTTTGTCATCAAACTCTGGCGTTCTCTGGATTTATGGTGCTTTCAAGACAACTGGCAACTCAAAGAAAAAAAAGGAATCATGACGACGTCAGTGATCTTCAGGTCGTAGCTGTAGAAAGAGGCCCGAGTTCCCAAATTACAATTCCGAGTTGGATGAAAGTTCAAAACCTATTTTCTCAGTCGTCTTGAACTCACTCAAGTCAGATTTTGCAGTACCGAGTTAAGTTGTTTTGAGCGCGGCACAAATCAAGCTTCATTGACAGCACGGCCAATGTTGAATGTTTACAATTTTAAACTAGGAAAAGAGCCCCTTAATCTTAGACTTGGGACCACACAGCCACTCCACTGAATAGCAGGCTAATGATTGCTTTGCAAAGCTTGCAGTTAGCCACTGATTCCTTGACAAACCACTCATTGTTGAATTTGCAATTTCCAACTTGTTGTGTAATGTTTATGTCCAACGGCCGATGAGCACCGATACTTTATCTATAATTTCTCATTATTTCTCTTCATATGACAAAGATTAAAAAGGATTTGCCAGTAGATTGTCGACTTGATTCATGATGATGACTGCTAGCTCAGATTTTGAAAGTATGATGTTGACATGATCAGTCCAATCAAAGCGACTGTAGATATAACATGATTTGACGTTATTTTCTCTGTGGACAATGACCTTGAGCCTTCTTGGATGGGCACTTCCAATGTAAGTCTATGGCAGCACCCAAGGGGCTTGAATTTTCAAGTTCTACCCTTAGGCTTTGCAGTGTTGTATTGTCCCCATGAATGACAGAACACTGAGCCAATCCTGGCACAAAGCTCCGTATTTTCTGTGGGCTTGCCCCACCTCCACAGAAAGCACTGAGCTAGGCTGAAAGACCTGCCTTACTCAAGAAAACACAAAAGAGACCATGTCTGTATGCGGCTTTAATAACAACTCAATTACAGGGACAGAGAGAACTCCTGACTGTAGTCATACAAAAACACTCCAGGCACTCAGCCCATAAGAACCATTCATACTGTCAGATCTAATATGAAGAACTGAATACTAAAGAGAAGAGGTTGACCAGTACATATTCATGTAACTTTATTTTTCATTGGCAGATCAATAAAGTTTGCTTCAATGCAGTTATCTAAACACATTCATGATCAGTAATTAAAATAACTAATCTAGTTTTAAAGACAATTAATAAACACATGTATTCATTTCATAAACTGTGTCTCATTAAATAAAGTTGTAAAACAATCCCCCCCAAACTAATGGTGAAAAGTGATCATCACACCATCTCTATTTGATACATGTTAGGGGCGGAAGGTAGGCTAGTGGTTAGAGCATTGGGCCAGTAACCAAAAGGTTGCTAGATCAAATCCCTGAGCTGACAAGGTAAAAATCTGTCGTTCTTCCTCTGAACAAGGCACTGTTCCTTGGCCATCATTGTAAATAAGAATTTGTTCTTAACTGACTTGTCTAGTTAAACAAAGGTTCAATAAATTAAAAAAAGTGTATACTAGCTCCTTCCCACAGAATACTGCAGAGGGACAACCTGGTAAAAAACATCCATGCCACTCCATTTAGTATGTTAGGTAACATTACATTGGACTATCACAGTAAATAAACTGAACTAAAATATAAACTAAACATGTAAAGTGTTGGTTTCATGAGCTGAAATAAAATCCAGCAATGTTCCATATGCACAAAAAACTAATGTCTCTCAAATGTTGTGCACAACTTTGTTTATATCACTGTTAGTGAGCATTTCAGCCTTTGTCAAGATAATCCATCCACCTGACAGGTGTGGCATATCAATATGCTGATAAAACAGCATTATCATTACACAGGTGCACCTTGTGCTGGGGGACAATAAAAGGCCACACAACATCACAGATGTCTCAAGTTTAGGGAATGTGCAATTGTCATGATGACTGCAAGAATGTCCACCAGAGCTGTTGCCAGAGAACTCAATATTTATATCTCTACCATAAGACACCTCTAACATTGTTAAAGGAATTGAATTCCTATGTTTATCAACCAATTCAATTAAAACACTCTGCCCATAAATAAGAATTTGTAAGATAATTATCAGCCAAATGGACAGAAACCAGTCTTAAAATCAATCAATCAATAGCGTTTATTCTCGAGAGTACTGATCATAATACATTTTACATCAGGTTATATAATAAAGATGATGTCATAGGTTTTAATGTCCATCCTCCTCTTGGATACAATGGCAGTACAGTACAGTTCTCATTACTGTCTGCCACCTGTTCAACTATCTGCAACCAACCCAAGGTCTTTCCCCTCCCTGGGTAGAGACATCATTCTAGCCTGTCTGAAGATAAACCCATTCTTTCTAACAAGGAACATATTACACTCAGCATTATGATTATAATAAGTTTCATTCATACAGTAACGTCAAATGTATACATATTTTAGTCATTAAACACAAAAATCCCATAACAAACATCCTTTTAGAGAATTTGGCAGTACATCCAACCGGCCTCACAACTGCAGATCACATGTAACCACGGCAGCCCAGGACCTCTTCACCTGCAGGATTGTCTGGGAGGGGTCTGAGTCGTATTTCTGTCTGTAATAGACCTTTTCTGGGGAAAAACTCATGCTGAGTGGCTGGGCCTGGCTCCCAAGTGGGCCTATGCCCTCCCAAATCCCACCCATGGCTGAGCCCCTGCCCAGTCGTGTGAAATCCATAGATTAGGGCCTCATTTATTTCAATTGACTGATTTCCTTATACGAACTGTAAATCTTTGAAATTGTTGCGTTTAGATTGTTTTTCAGTATAATACGACGTATCGTATGTTATTAATTACAATTCAAATGTTATTTTACGCATTGATATTCATACAATATGTTACGAACTTGTAATATGTATGATATGTTACAAATTCCAATTTGTTCTTGCTAACTTTAGCTAGGTTAGGAGTGAGGGGTTTAACTTCTTGTGGCTGCAGAGGCAGTATTGAGTAGCTTGGATGAAAGGTGCACAGAGGTGCCCAGAGTAAACGGCCTGCTCCTCAATCATAGTTTCTAATATATGCATATTATTAGTAGTATTGGATAGAAAACACTCTGAAGTTTCTAAAACTGTTTGAATTATGTCTGTGAGTATAACAGAACTCATATGGCAGGCAAAAACCTGAGAAAAAATCCAAACAGGAAGTGGAAATTATTAGGCTGGTCGATTTTCAACCAAGATCCCATTGAAATTACAGCGAGATATGAATGAGTTTTCACTTCCTACGGCTTCCACTAGATGTCAACTGTCTGTAGTACTTTGTCTGATGCCTCTACTGTGAAGGGGGGTCGAATGAGAGAGGAATTAGTCAGGTCTGCCACGACCTGACCATTCTTTGACCATGCGCGTGCGTTCACATAAAAGAGGGAGCTCTGATCCATCGCTCATCTGAAATCAATGTAATTCTCCGGTTGGAACGTTATTCAAGATTTATGTTAACAACATTCTAAAGATTGATTCAATACATCGTTTGACATGTTTCTACTGACTGTTACGGAACTTTTGGACATTTCGTCAGCTTTTAGGGAACGCGCTTCGTGACTTTGGAATTGTTTACCAAACACGCTAACAAAAGTAGCTAATTGGACATAAATAACGGACATTATCGAACAAACCAAGCATTTATTGTGGACCTGGGATTCCTGGGAGTGCATTCTGATGAAGATCATCAAAGGTAAGGAAACATTTATCATGTAATTTCCGGTTTCTGTTGACTCCAACATGGCGGCTAATTTGACTATTGTTCTGAGAGCCGTCTCAGATTACTGCATGGTTTGCTTTTTCCGTAAAGTTTATTTATTTTTATCGTACACAGCAGTTGCATTAAGGAGCGGTATATCTATAATTCCATGTGTGTATTATTATTATATTGTATTATCATCTACATTTATGATGAGTATTTCTGTTGAATCGACGTGGCTATGCAAAAATCACTGGATGTTTTTGGAACTAGTGAATGTAACGCGCCAATGTAAACTCAGATTTTTTTATATAAATATGAACTTTATCAAACAAAACATACATGTATTGTGTAACATGAAGTCCTATGAGTGTCATCTGATGAAGATCATCAAAGGTTAGTGATTCATTTTATCTCTATTTGTGCTTTTTGTGACTCCTATCTTTGGCTGGAAAAATGGCTGTGCTTATTGTGGTTTGGTGTGACCTAACATAATCGTTTGTGGTGCTTTCGCTGAAAAGCATATTTAAAAATCGGACAATTTGGTGGAATTAACAACAAGATTACCTTTTAAATGGTATAAGACATGTATGTCTGAGGAATTTGAATTATTAGATTTGTTTTTTTGAATTTGGCGCCCTGCACTTTCACTGGCTGTTGTCATATCGATCCCGTTACCGGGATTGCAGCCCTAAGAAGTTTGAAGGTAGAGTTAGATGGGTTTAGGGAAAAGATTAGCGAACATGCTAACATAGCTAAAAAGTAGTTACAAAGTTGCTATGAGCTAAAATGCTAAAGTCCTCCTTGATAAGATTCAAACACGCAGCTTTTGGTTAGACGTTTGACTTACACGCCCACCCCTCCACAGAGCAGGAGTAAGGCTTCTCCCGTGTGTATACATTGGTGTGTTAAGTTGCTATGGTGAGAGAAACTCACCCAAAAGTCAGAGCAGACGTAAGCAGGCTTCTCTCATGCGTGTGTTCTCTGATGAACTTTTAGGTGAGCGTATCTTTTAAAACGTTTTCCACAGTCAGAGCAGGAGTAAGGCTTCTCTCCTGTATGTACACGTTCATGTGATTTTAAGTTGGAAAGTTGAGAGAAACAAGTTCCACAGTCAGAGCAGGAGTAAGGCTTCTCTCCTGTATGTACACGTTCATGTGATTTTAAGTTGGAAAGTTGAGAGAAACAAGTTCCACAGTCAGAGCAGACGTAAGGCTTCTCTCCTGTGTGTGTTCTCTGATGACCTTTTAGCTGAGCGTATCTTTTAAAACGTTTTCCACAGTCAGAGCAGGAGTAAGGCTTCTCTCCTGTATGTATACGATCATGTGAATTTAAGTGGGAAAGTTGCGAGAAACTAGTTCCACAGTCAGAGCAGACGTAAGGCTTCTCCCCTGTATGTATACGATCATGTGAATTTAAGTGGGAAAGTTGAGAGAAACTAGTTCCACAGTCAGGGCAGACGTAAGGCTTCTCTCCTGTGTGTATACGTTGGTGTCTTTTTAAGTTGCCCAGAAGAGAGAAACTCGCCCCACAGTCAGGGCAGACGTAAGGCTTCTCTCCTGTGTGTGTTCTCTGATGACCTTTTAGCCCAGCGTATCTTTTAAAACGTTTTCCACAGTCAGAGCAGACGTAAGGCTTCTCCCCTGTATGTATACGTTCATGTGTTTTTAAGCGGGAAAGTTGCGAGAAACTAGTTCCACAGTCAGAGCAGGAGTAAGGCTTCTCTCCTGTATGTATACGTTCATGTGTTTTTAAGTTGGAAAGTTGAGAGAAACTAGTTCCACAGTCAGGGCAGACGTAAGGCTTCTCTCCTGTGTGTATACGTTGGTGTGTTTTTAAGGTGTACAGATGAGAGAAACTCGCCCCACAGTCAGAGCAGAAGAAAGGCTTCTCTCCTGTGTGTGTTCTCTGATGAGATTTTAGCTCATATAATGTTTTAAAACATTTTCCACAGTCAGAGCAGACGTAAGGCTTCTCTCCTGTGTGTGTTCGCTGATGAGATTTTAGCTTATTTGATGTTTTAAAACGTTTTCCACAGTCAGAGCAGACGTAAGGCTTCTCCCCTGTATGTATACGTTCATGTGATTTTAAGTCGGAAAGTTGAGAGAAACTCGCCACACAGTCAGAGCAGGAATAAGGTTTCTCTCCTGTGTGTTTTCTTAGGTGTATTTTTAGCTTCGATAGAAATGGGAAAATCTTCCCACAATGTGGGCAGTGGTGAGACCTCTTAGCTCTGTGATCTTCCTGCTGTTGCTCTCTGGATGTAGAGAATGTCTCAACATGGTATCCTGTGTGAAAATCAGAAGAACCAGTCAGTTGGTGTGATATACATGTCAATCAAATGTAGTTTATGAAGCCCTTTCTACATCAGTAGTTGTCACAAAGTGCTGAACAGAAACCCAGCCTAAAATCCACAAAGAGCAAGCAATGCAGATGTAGAAGCAGTGGCCACAAACTCTCTAGAAAGAAGGAACCTAGGAAGAAACGTAGAGAGGAACCAGGCTCAGAGCGGTGACCATTCCTCTTCTGGTCATATCGGGTGGCTAGAGCAACCGAAAGGTTGCAAGATCAAATCCCCGAGCTGACAAGGTAAAAATCTGTCGTTCTGCCCCTGAATAAGGCAGTTAACCCACTGTTCCTAGGCCGTCATTGAAAATAAGAATTTGTTCTTAACTGACTTGCCTAGTTAACCTGTTTGGGCGCATGTCCAAATGCTAGCGGGACACCTACGACAACATCCGGTGAAATTGCAGAGCGCAAAATTCAAAATACAAAAATCGTTATATTAAACATTCATGACAATACAAGTGTCTTACATCATTTAAAAGCTTCTTGTTAATCCAACTGCGTTCAGATTTGAAAAAGGCTTTACAGAGAAAGCATACCATGCGATTATCTGAGGACAGCGCCCCACGTCAAAATAGTTTTTCAACCAGCACAGGTGTCACAAAATCACAGACAGCAATTAAATAAATCACTTACCTTTGAAGATCTTCCTCTGATTGCAATCCCAAGGGTCCCAGCTACACAATGATAAACGATAAAGTCCTTCATTATATCCCAAAAATGTCAGTTTAGATGGCGCGTTTGATTCAGTAATTCACTCATTCAACATGCACACAAACCAATCCAAAAAGTGAAAGTCAAACGATGTTTCCAATTAATCCTCGGGTATTCTAATATCTAAATAAACAATAATATTTAGACGGAGAATAGTGTGTTTAATAGCGAAGATAAATAACGAAGAGCGCACTGTCGTTGATGCGCGCAACATGACTACTTTTCTAATGGGGGACACCTTGGAAAAACTACAAATACCTGAAACCCATTCTAAAGACTGGTGATATCTAGTGCAATCTGGGTCCTATCTATTTGTATATCCCATAGGCAAGCACTGAAAAAACCTGTGACCTCAAAATAAACATTCCGGATGGATTTTCCTCAGGTTTTCACCTGCCATATCAGTTCTGTTATACTCAGACATTATTTTAACAGTTTTAGAAACTTCAGAGTGTTTTCTATCCAATGCTATCAAGTATATGCATCTCCTAGCTTTTGGGCAGTTTACAGGCAGTTTACTTTGGGCACGTCAGTCATCTGAAATTCCGGACAATAACCAGTATGCTAAGAAAGTTAAAAAAAGGTTAAAAAAATAAATTAAAATAAATACACTACCATTAGTGGTGAAATAAATGAATAAATTCTAAAGATTGGGGTCACTTACAAATGTCCTTGGTCTTGAAAGAAAAGCACATTTTTTGTCCATTCAAATAATGTCAAATTGATCAGAAATACAGTGTAGACATTGTTAATGTTGTAAATGACTATTGTAGCTGGAAATGGCTAAAGATCTCGTACAACGCTGTGTACTACTCCCTTCACAGAACAGCGCAAACTGGCTCTAACCAGAATAGTGTCTAGAAGGCCAGCATCCCGGAGTCACCTCTTCACAGTTGACGTTGAGACTGTTGTTTTGCGTGTACTATTTAATTAAGCTGCCAGTTGAGGACTTGTGAGACGTCTGTTTCTCAAACTAGACACTCTAATGTACTTGTCCTCTTGCCCAGTTGTGCACCGGGGCCTCCCACTCCTTTTACTATTCTGGTTAAAGCCAGTTTGCGCTGGTTAAATTAAAAAATATATATATTCTCATCAATCTACAAACAATACCCCATAATGGCATCACAATACCCCATAATGACATCACAATACCCCATAATGACATCACAATACCCCATAATGACTGAAATATGACATTTACGTAAGTATTCAGACCCTTTACACAATAGTTAGTTGAAGCACCTTTGAGTCTTTTTGGGTATGAAGCTACAAGCTTGAAACACTTGTATTTGGGGAGTTTCTCCCATTCTTCTCTGCAGATCCTCTCAAGCTCTGCCAGATTGGATGGGGAGCGTCTCTGCAAAGCCATTTCCAGGTCTCTCCAGAGATGTTTGATCGGGTTCAAGTCCGGGCTCCGGCTGGGCCACTCAATGACATTGAGACTTGTACCGAAGCCACTCCCACGTTGTATTGGCTGTGTGCTTAGGGTCATTGTCCTGTTGGAAGGTGAACCTTCACCCCAGTTTGAGGTCCCGAGCGCTCTCAAGTAGGTTTTCATCAAGGATCTCTCTATACTTTGCTACGTTCATCTGTCCCTTGATCCTGACAAGTCACCCAGTCCCTGCCGCTGAAAAACATCCCCACAGCAAGCTGCTGCCACCACCATCCTTCACCGTAGGGATGGTGCCAGGTTTGCTCCAGACATGACGCTTGGCATTCAGGCCAAAGAGTTCAATCTTGGTTTCATCAGACCAGAGAATCTTGTTTCTCATGGTCAGAGGCCTTTAGGTGCCTTTTGGCAAACTCCAAGCGGACTGTCATGAGCCTTTTACTAGGCAGTGGCTTCCGTCTGGGCACTCTACCATAAAGTCATGATTAGTGGAGACCTGCAGAGATGGTTTTCCTTCTGGAAGATTCTCTCATCTCCATAGAGGAACTCTGGAGCTCTGTCAGAGTGACCATCGGGTTCTTGGCCACCTCCCTGACCAAGGCCCTTCTCCCCCGATTGCTCAGTTTGGCTGGGCGGCCAGCTCTTCCATTGAAGAATTATGGAGGCCTCTGTGTTCTTGGGGACATTTAATGCTGCAGAAATGTTTTGGTACCGGTCCCCAGATCTGTGCCGACACAATCCTGTCACGGAGCTCTCCGGACAAATCCTTCCACCTCATGACTTGGTGTTTACTCTGACATGAACTGTCAACTGTGGGACCTTAAATAGACAGGTGTGTTCCTGTCCAAATCATATCCAATCAATTGAATTTACCACAGGTGGACTCCAAGTTGTAGAAACATCTCAAGGATCATCTCATAGCAAAGGGTCTGAAAATGTATGTAAATAAGCAATTCTTATCAATTATTTTTTTTACATTTGCAAGAATTTCTAAAAACCTGTTTTGGCTTTGTCATTATGGGGTATTGTGTGTAGATTGACGAGGAAAAACATGTAATCAATTTTAAAATAAGGCTGTAACGTACCAAAATGGGAAAAATGGGAAGGGGTCTGACAGTGCCCACGGAAAGTATTCAGAACCCTTGACTTTTTTCACATTTTGTTTTTTTACAGCCTTATTCTAAAATTAAATTTAAAAAAATCTTCAGCAATCTACACACAATACCCCATAATGACAAAGCGAAAACAAGTTTAGAAATTTTTCCAAATTTATTAAAAAAAACAAGACTCAAAATTGAGTTCAGATGCATCCTGTTTCCATTGATCATCCTTGAGATGTTTCTACAACTTGATATATAAAAAATATTAAATATCCACTACTGTTCAAACGTTTGGGGTCACTTAGAAATGTCCTTGTTTTGAAAGAAAAGCACATTGTTTGTCCATTAAAATAACATCAAATTCATCAGAAATACAGTGTGCACATTGTTATTGTTGGAAATGACTATTGTAGCTGGAAACGGCAGATATTTCATGGAATATCTACATAGGCGTATAGAGGCCCATTATCAGCAACCATCACTCCTGTGATCCAATGGCATGTTGTGTTAGCTAATCCAAGTTGATCATTTTAAAAGGGTAATTGATCATTAGAAAACACTTTTGAATTTATGTTAGTACAGCTGAAAACTGTGGTGCTCATTAAAGAAGCAATAAAACTGGCCTTTGCAACTCTGCCTAGAAGGCCAGCATCCCGGAGTCGCCTCTTCACTGTTGACGTTGAGACTGGTGTTAAGTGACCCCAAACTTTTGAATTGAGCTCAGGTGCATCCTGTTTCCATTGATCATCCTTCAGATGTTTCTACAACTTGATATATAAAATATTAAATATATATGTATCAGATATAAATCATCAGGATGTGGTAGTCTACTGGTTATGTTCATCACTTCTCCAATCGTTGTTGATCTGATATTCTGTGCAGCAAACAAATTATAATTCAATATTGACAGTGATGATGCCATGGCCTATTTTGAAATTAGGTATGCCTAACTTGGTGATTGAGGGTATTAAACATTTTCAACGTTTTTGAGACAATGTGTGGGAAAAGGCAGGCGTTACAAGTTTTAAAATGTTTTGCTTCGCTGTGAAGTCTTGAGATGTTCAGGGATGTGTGATGTCAGAATTACAGAATTCAACCTAGCAATAGACTGGTCATAATTTATGAAGATAACTAATAGATAGAACCTGCTCTTACCATGACTAACAGTTGTCCTAATCTTCTCCTCTTCTTCTTCTTCATCTTTAATGTTGACATTCAGCTCCAGTGTTTGACTGCAGTCCTCCAGCTTCACTGATGCCATCTCTGGATCCTGCAGTGCAAACTGGGCTCCACTGTCACAATCAGGACCCAGTGACTGTAGGTTTGGACTCAGTGTGGAAGGAAAGTGGCAGGCTGGGTTTGTCCTCACTGTTGATGTTACCGGCCTCAGATTTACTCTGAGTCGGCCTGTAGTAATAAAGACAAACGGACACAAAAGTTATTTTCTTGACAGTTCTGGCACTTTATTCTGTAAAAATATTTTCTCTTTTTTCTTATTCAATTATCTAATTTCAGTAGATCAGGTAGCTAAACATTGATAAAACATTCATTCACATTAGACACAAAGTACACATTTTAAATTGCACAACATAAGAGCACTTAATCTATAGTAGATTTCCTAAATTCACATAAATGCATAAATGACTCAAAAACCATTTAGTACAAAATTGCAGTATGTTGTAG
The DNA here is from genome assembly GCF_016432855.1 of Salvelinus namaycush. NCBI lineage: Eukaryota > Metazoa > Chordata > Actinopteri > Salmoniformes > Salmonidae > Salvelinus > Salvelinus namaycush. The sequence goes on along the minus strand of NW_024060785.1, from coordinate 326,421 downwards.
GCAGTACTATGTAAACATTTTATGAATAACCTTGTCTTCACTGTATTATTTCACTCACAAAAAACAATTTTATTTCCCGTTCATGTAACAGTATAACTTTAGTACGTCCCCTCGCCCCGACCTCGGGCGCGAACCAGGGACCCTCTGCACACATCAACAACAGTCACCCACGAAGCATGAGTCACCCACGAAGACACCCACCCATCGCTCCACAAAAGCCGCAGCCCTTGCAGAGCAAGGGGAAACCCTACTTCAGGTCTCAGAGCAAGTGACGTAACCGATTGAAATGCTATTAGCGCGTACCCGCTAACTAGCTAGCCATTTCACATCCGTTACACTCACACCATAGTAAGAATTATCAGGGTTCGTACAGTGGCAAGTCAAATTCAAGGACTTAAGTACTTTTTCAAGCACTAATATTTATTTACTTGAAGCCCCTTGTGAAAACCCTGAAATATAGATAAATATAGAAACAACAGAATGTGTCTGAATATTAGTACACATGTAAAGGACTGATAATCATTACATTCAGCTTCAAAACTGTAGAGCAACTGAAATGTTCTCTCTCTGATGAGGCACTACCTGCACTGAAGTCCGTTGATGCAGACCTCCTATGGTATCATGGTGGTCCGCAAACAAATGTTTAAGTTTCATGTCTGACTAATTCTGTACTAAGAAAATAAACCAAGAAATCCCTATTAACTTCTACCACACCCTCCCCTTCCCCAAAAACCCTGCCACACCCCCAATAAACTTTATCAATAGATCCATTTCTGTGTTTGCAAACATTGGGGTCTATATCATGCCGAGACAATCCACCCCCAGGTTATCCAGCTTATCAAAAACCATACCGACAGTAACATCTGTTACCCCCAACAACTCTGCTGGAGTTTACAAGATAACTTTCAACCTGGTATTTCTGCTTTACACAATCCAAGTGTTGATAACCTTACCAATGAAAGCTATGAAGTACATATTATTCAATATTAAAGTATCCTTTGTCACAGTGCATTTATGGTTGCAAGATTTCTGAATAGGCCTCGAAACCATGTCAGGACTAGTAGAAAGAGCAGTTCTGACAGAAGGTCCTCTTACTACGGGACCAGCCATGGAAGCTCCATCAGTCTGACAGAAGGTCCTCTTACTACGGGACCAACCATGGAAGCTCCATTAGTCTGACAGTAGTTTCACCAGTCTGTCTTACAGCCTCTGCATATGATACATCATGACGGATTCTATATCTCTGAGAATCTCTCTGCACCTGGCATCCACCAAATGCTGCTCTGCGTGTCCTCCACACAATTGCAACACTTAACCGTCACATTGCTCCAACATTCACCGTAATCATGTTCCCCACCACACTTGGCACATCTTTTCACTCAACAGCTACATGTCCCATTCTTTGGCATTTTAAAACACTGATGATTCACTGTTGCTGCTCCAGTTTCAACTGTTCTGCTATGGAACCCTGACCTGTTCACCGGACGTGCTACCTATCCCAGACCTACTGTTTTCAACTCTCTAGAGACAGCAGGAGCGGTAGAGATACTCTGAATGATCGGCTATGAAAAGCCAACTGACATTTACTCCTGAGGTGCTGACCTGTAGCACCCTCGACAACCACTGTGATTATTATTTGACCCTGCTGGTCATCTATGAACATTTGAACATCTTGGCCATGTTCTGTTATAATCTCCACCCAGCACAACCAGAAGAGGACTGGCCACCCCTCATAGCCTGGTTCCTCCCTAGGTTTCTTCCTAGGTTCTGGCATTTCTAGGGAGTTGTTCCTAGCCACTGTGCTTCTACACCTTCATTGCTTGCTGTTTGGGGTTTTAGGCTGGGTTTCTGTACAGCACTTTGTGACATCAGCTGATGAAAGGGCTTTATAAATACATTAGATTGGTTGATTGATGAGGCTGGGTCAAATTCTCTGACATTGAAGCTAAGGAATCCTATTCTGTACTTTTCCAGACAAAACCTTCTCAAACCTCAACAGCACTGATAAGCTTTCACTTCTTTAACCCTCTTTCCTACTGATCAACCTTTAGGCTTCAACCACTCTGTCTCCTTCACATGTTCTTTAACAATATCATCCATGGACATAGATATTGGGACCTCAGATTACTCCTTTCAATTTAGCATAAGCTCCAGGGTCAAGGTTTCTGAGCTTTGTCCCATTTTGATTTTCCAATTGAAGAATCTTCCCTTGCTGAACCTGACTAACACAAGATATTAACAATCTACCATTTTCAATGAACGGCCCAGTTTAACTTCACCTCTCTTTTTATGGCCTTGGTTAATCAGATAGGGTGTAAATGAGGCCCTGTGGTCCCATCAAACACCATCCCAACTTTCCACTGTGACACATTATTACTCTAGCTCCCTACCTTGGGCCTCTTTAGAGTTTCTATACTACATACACCTCTGCTTCCAGTACCATTATCTCTGTTCTTCCTATGTCTTTCCACTACAGACCATTCACATACTAGGCCCTCATCCTCCCACTCCATATCAGAAATGTCCCCCAAATTTGTCGCATTCCAGCACAGCTGTTGCTTCTCAAACTCTCTCTCCATTTCCATTGTTTTAGGAGTGTCAAACTCATCCCATTGAGGGCCGAGCCTCCCAGGTTTTCGTTTCTTCATTTCAATTAAAACCTAGACAATCAGGTGAGGGGAGTTCCTTTCTAATTAGTGACCTTAATTCATTAATCAAGTACAAGGGTGGAGCGAAAACCCGCAGACACTTGGTCCTCCATGGAATGAGTTTGATACGTGCTCTGATTCATCCGCATTAATCGACGCCATTTCATGCAGTTGGCCTCTCTCTCCAAATGGTGAAGGATATCTTCAGTTAGCTTCCCTCTATTTTGACACTCCATTACACAGCCTCGTGTCGCCATTTCACCACGAGCAATCTCCTAGAAAGACGACCGAAACCGTTGAAGCCGCCATTTGACGAGCCTCGTCCGAATATTCCTGATCTCGCGAGCTTACATTAACGAAACAGTGTATGTAAACTCGCGAGATCAGGATGGTTGGGACGAGGCTATTTACCAACTCATAAACATTTTACACAAAACCAAGAACATGTAAAAACGAACTCAAATAAGTGGAATCTTTATGAAATTACTTTGACGAAATTATGTACATACACTCAGACAAACCCAAAGTCTAGCTACGTGACTTGTAAAATCGTTTATAATCACGTTCTTCACTCACTCGGTTTGACCCCAAAACAACACATATAATTAAAACCTTTACCAAACGTGATAATACCTTGACGGATTTGTTACCTAGCATATTATATATTCTTCGACGTTAGAAAGTTTAAACGTGCTATTACATACCTAGAATAATACAGTTGAAACGGACACAACCACTATCAACATAACACAGTTCTGTCGTTTTCTACCCGGAACTTCCTGTTCCCCACAACGACAGTGCCACAGCGTCATCTTCTTCTCTGGTATACTGACATTTACACAAATATAACGTGTCTACCGCCACCTACTGTACGGTTAGTAAACTGTAGAAAGAAATACATGTCCATTGCGAAAACAACGACATCAAAACAAAATACATAAATAGATCAATAAAAACATCCCACTGCTTCAGTCACAGTCCTATTCAAATCACATCCCTACACAGTCTCATGGGCCTCGTAGGGAGGAACATCTTCAGTCACAGTCCTATTCAAATCACATCCCTACAGTCTCATGGGCCTCGTAGGGAGAAACATCTTCAGTCAGTATTCCCTGCAATCAGTGATGTAAAGTACTTAAGTACAAATATATTAAGTAAGTCGTTTTTGGGGGTATCTGTACTTTACTTTTGATATTTTTGACAAATGTGCTACAGGCAACAATTTAATTACGCGTTTTTGCCGACGTTTACTGACACCGGCCGTACTCAAGGGGTGTTGAGCGTTCGTTTATCATCAGTTATTCTGCCCTCTGGCACACTCAGACGAGAGTGCATTGAAGTCTGAGTGTTGGAGTGTGCCCGGCCCTGACTATCCGTACATTTAAACTACAAGAAAATCGTTCTGTCTGGTTTGCTTAATATAATGAATTTGAAATTATTTGTACTTTTACTTTTGATACGTAAGTATATTTTAGCAATTACATTTACTGTTGATACTTATGTATATGTTAAACTAAATACTTTTAGACTTACTCAAGTAGTATTTTACTGGGTGGCTTTTACTTTTACAGGAAAGGACTCAAGTATCTTTACTTTTACTCAAATGTGACAATTGGGTACTTTTTCCACCACTGTCTGCAATGCTTCCAATGTTAATTCCTGAACTCCCAAAAACCTTTCAGCCGCAAATACAATTCATCTACAATCGGTATTCTTCAACTGGTAAACGACATTATGAATCTCAACAGGCTGCGGGGCATCCACTGCCATAGCTTCCTCAGCACCAATTGCTCTTTCAACTATTTCCCGCGCCTCCCAGTAGGAGACCTACTGTACAGTTTCTTGATGTGGATGTTCCCTGATATATAAAAAAAATGATACATGTCATTGATCAGTTCCGGTGTTATGAAACTGATGGAGAATATTTGATGGAAAAAAAAGAAGTATTTATTTAACTAGGCACATAGCATACATAGGATAATTAAAGTGGCAGGTTAGGATAATTAGTGGCAGGTTAGGATAATTAACGTGGCGGTTAGGAGACTGAGATTAAGGTTAGGAAAAGGGTTAAGGTTAGGCTTAGCTACAATGCTACAGTTGTCAACAACTGTTGTTCCCAACGCAAAAGAAACGGTCACGGACGAATGGGGAGCATCAATTGGTGTAAACTTGATATCATGATACACCCGATATCAGAGAACGCCCCTAATGGCTGTCTGCAATTACACCCTTCTCGGATCAAGGGGGCAGGCTTCCAGTCTATAAGCATGCTTTCCACTGTGCTCAGGGGGCATTTTCGGTACTGCAGTTCAGCTGAAGCACGGCCCAATTCCCATTGATAGCGAAGTCGCTTAAAAAAAAATAAGACAATTTAGTCATCAAGTTCGTAAATAAAACATCCATTGAATTATTCAAGTAATTGCCTTAAGAGTCAGATTTTTTCCCATCACTCACAGCCAAAGTTATTAACTATTTTAGATTCAAGCTGTGAGGTGGGTGAGCTTATGCCACATGCAGATGCTGAAGGGACAACACCTCTTGATCTGCGTGTTTATAATGTAGGTTAAGGTGCAGCCTCGTCTCATAGACTAGATGTAACATAGTAAATATAAATCCGGGACTCTCAAAATAGTGTGAAATGTTACGTTTTTATGCTTACATAAAACAGATGGTTACTTAATAAATGGAATTTGGTGGCGCTGTACTGTAACAGCGAGCTGAGCCAGTTGAAAGTATTGACGCCAGGGATATATTGTTGGTGACTGTGTGTTCCTTCATTAGTTTTGTGTTTTTATTCATTTATTTCTGGTACTCTCCTACCTGAGCGGCATGAGGCCTGTGTGGCGTTGCACTGTTAAAATCATCCCAGTGTGGAGATGAAACACCTGTGTGTTACCAGGGGCGAAAATCTGATATCAACCTAGGAGGGGACAATTACATTACATTTTCTCAAGAGCAATTCCTGAGGGGGACACCAAAAGTAGTGCTGTAACACATAGCCTACGTTGTAATATGTTAAATGTATATTGAGGAACCATAATCACTACTACTGGATAATTGATAGGTACAGTAGTTAACTGAAGGGTTTTCCCAACTTGTTCAAATGTTTAAATCATTATAATACTACTACTGGATAATTGATAGGTACAGTAGTTAACTGAAGGGTTTTCCCAACTTGTTCAAATGTTTAAATCATTATAATACTACTAATAATAGTTATAGCAGTGCTCCTTACCAGTCCAGTATGTATGCAGGTATTCGTACTTACAAACAGCAATATCAAGAAAGGCCAGTAGGTGACAATGGTACTGTACACTGTATGGGTGTAGTTTTCATAAATACAACGAACATGGTGCGATCACATCTAAAAGAATCTCCATTGAGAACCATCACAAAGTTGGTCTCCGTATTGAATTGACCTTTTAATTAGACTTTTTCTGATACATTTATATAGTCATTAAATATCTGCCACTGGCCTGAGTCTACTACAATAGCTTTACAATAACAAAAAGCTTAAAATAAGTACAGTTCTAAAAGCAAAATAACTACTTCAATGAAAAACCCAAATAATCAAACAAAATATCCTTCAGTGTCTCAACTCTTCAAACAGCAGCTATGGACAAGTATGTCGCAAAAGTATGCAATTTTAAATAAAATAACAGGAAATAAATAATTTGTAAGTGTACTGTCATGTACTAAAAACTGAAAACTACTAAACAAAAGAACAAATACCAATTACACCAGGGGTTCTCAAACAGGGGTCCATGGACTAATTGGGTTTCCAGTAAGTTTACATATAATATAGAGTGGAGGTCCCTGAGGACCACTCAAAACCTTGCCTGCCTTGCCTCAAAATATGCAGGGGTTCCAGTACACAAAAAGGTTGAGAACCACTGCTATACACACTACTGAACAAAAGAACCGAACATATGTTTGCGGGTTTCAATGGATCCAACAAATTGCTGGCAGATATTTTCCCTCTTGAGACTGTCCAGCCTGTCTTTATGTACATTACAGACAACTACGCAGTTCAGTCTCTCTTGGCCCATGCTAGCCCGTAGCCAAGTCTTTAACCTGCGGAGTGCATTGAAACTCCTCTCAGCCTCACATGAAGACACTGGCACCACAAACAAAATTCTGATCAGCACCTCAACTTGGTCAACCAACCCCTGCACCTCCACTGGAAGCCTCCTGAGGAACTCTGCTGCCTCTCCACTGCTGCTACAGGGGTATTTGTTGTGAAAGAGAGGGATCTGCACTGAAAGAGAATCTATGTTCACCTCTGGGTACTGATCTAGAGACTCATCCAACTCCCCCGTGAGAAGCGCTCTTTCCAACTTTTGCAGGACGTTTAGACTGTCCTGGTCAAAACGGTCACCAAACTGAACCTCTACACCATCCAACACTTAAAATAATTCTGCCCTATAGTGATCCACTGCTTTGCCAGCAAATCGTCTTGAGTGTGACTCAATGGATTCAATCAATGTTGTTGCTTTCTCATACAGTGCAAGGTAGCTTTCGTCATTTCTCGTGCCCCTAAGAGATGACCGCACACAGTCGATTGCAGCCTGCATACCAGAGACAGTCTGAGTTTTCTTCTGCAGTGAAATGTTTAGACATTCAAGCTCTCCAAGAACAGCATAGGCAAGTGTGAGGCCCAGCACAGCCTTGCCTTTGCTGAAGTGCTCGATTAGCAGCACACACACACATTTACACAACATATGCTGCAACCTTTTGTACTTTTAATATAGTTTGTTTCATATTGGCTGGCTTCCAACAATAGCTGAATTTGTAAAACTAGCGAGCACAAATTCCGTTTCTGTGGTGTTTGCTATAATCTTTGCTACCTGGTTAAATAAAGGTAAAATAAAATTTTAAAAAAGTTCACTAGCGACAATTTAGCTTTTGAAATGAGACCATTAAATATAGTGTTCAGTTTGGACTTCAGTTTATCGCTAACCTTATCACAGGGACTTTGAAGCACTACAGCTGCATGCTGATCTTGGAATAAACTGACGATAGCAAAGATTCCATCTTTGACGACGCCACATAAATGGAATAGGTACTAGCTAGCTTGATAGTTAATGTTTGCTTTAGTTTGCGCGCTAGCTCTGCAAATTCAGCTATAGTGTGTGTGAATCCTGCCAACATAAAACATCGCTATGGTGCGATTGACTGGATTAACCTCACGTTAATTACGTGCATTGAGTGCCTTTCCGACAGTAAATACGAACCCTCTATTACCTTGCAAGCTAAAAAACTGGCAGTGGATCAAACCATTGTGAGGCAAAGGGCGGGGGGGGTCGCTAGGCACTGATTAAGTGCCTATAATCAGCACAAGTGCTTTCATTGCGTATTATTAATATTATTGAAATTACATAGTTATGTTTACAGTGATAGATTGGGGGGGACAAATCATATTTTTCCAAGGATGGGGGGGTCGTGTCCCCCCCGTCCCCCCTGGGATTTCCGCCTATGTGTGTTACAAAGCCACATGCTCTGTCCACTCTGCTCTACCTATTACCCACATTACTATAATGTGGGTAATACAGAGATAATACTAATACGGAGAGAACCACTGCTCTACCTAGGTGTTTTAATGTGGATAATACTAATACAGAGAACCATTGGACATGCATTTTCCATTATGTCATTGTGTTTACCATTTCAGAACCTTACATCTGTTTGAAGCATATACAGGGCATTATACAAGAGCCCTTGACTTTTTCCACATTTTGTTACGTTACAGCCTTATTCGAAAATTGATTAAATGCATTTTTTCCCATGTCAATATAAACACAATAGCCCATAATGATAAACCGAAAACAGGTTTTTAGAAATTTTAGCAAATTTATACCTTATTTGGTAAGTATTCAGACCCTTTGCTCAGACTCCAAATTGAGCTCAAGTGCATCCTGTTTCCATTGATCATCCTTGAGATGTTTCTACAACTTGACTGGAGTCCACATGTGGTAAATTCAAATGATTGGACATTATTGGAAAAGGAACACACCTGTATATATAAGGTCCCACAGTTGACAGTGCATGTCAGAGCAAAAACCAAGCAATGAGGTCAAAGAAATTGTCCGTCGAGCTTCGAGACAGGTTTGTGGCGAGGCACAGATCTGAGGAAGAGAACCAAAACATTTCTCAAATCTCTGTTGGCTGGGCTCCCTGCTTGTGCCGTCAAACTCCTGCCCCACGTTGGGCGCAAACCTTTTAAGGGCTCCCGAGTGGCACAGGGGTCTAAGGCACTGCATCACTACAGTCCCTGGTTCGAATCCAGGCTGAATCACATCCGGCTGTGATTCTGAGTGCCATAGGGAAGCGCACAATTGGCCAAGCATCGTCCGGGTTTGGCCGGTGTCGGCTGTCATTGTAAATAAGAATTTCTTCTTAATTGACTTGACTCATTAAATAAAAACAAAAGAAAGTGGGATGCATGCAAGCAAAGCCACTACACAACACATTACTAAACTATACATTAATTGCACTATAATGGTGAGAAAGGGTACCCACAAAAAGTTACATAAAGCTGACCGAACAGCATAGTCCAAACAACTTACCACTGCTACACCTGGCTATCAGCGGAGCCTTGTCTGGCAACGAAACAGTTAATTCAGCCTCATTTAAAAAAAAACATGGCTGACTTGCTTAAACAAATGTGGTTTCTACTGACAATTGATATGTACAAACTATGGCATAAGGGGACGACAAGCGGATAAGAGGCAAACCGTAATTTCGATTAAGACATTAATGAGAGAGCTAGGACGGACGTAGTCAATTTAACTATTTGTCGCTCAGCGACAAAATTCAGAACATGGGCCGTTCTTACAGTGTTCTCCCTGTACGCCAAGTCAGAACCGTACAATAAATAAAGGGGCATATATGCAGACAATGAAAGCTCTTACAATATTCAATTATTACATTTCTCAAAAACAGGTTATAGGCTACATGTGAACCACCAAGTCAGAACAGTGGGCAAAATTAAGAGGTGAAAATAGACCAAACTATTAGGGTGAGGCACATGGGCTACTAACATCTTACGACACAACATACACTTAGTATTACTTAACTACATGATTTATGCAGCAGCATATAAGACATTTCTGGACTCACCTTGTTGTGCTGTGCTCACTTGAACAGGAAGGTGGTGCAGCATTCCTTCATGGGCATATTTTGTCATCAAAGTCTGGCATTCTCTGGATTTATGGTGCTTTCAAAACAACAGGCAACTCAGGAAAAAAATGAGGACGTCAGTGATCTTCAGGTCGTAGTTGCAGAAAGAGACCCGAGTTCCCAATTTACAATTCCGAGTTGGATGAAAGTTTAAAATGTATTTTCTCAGTCGTAGCTTGTTTTCCCCCCAGAGTTCCCAGTTGTCTTGAACTCACTCAAGTCAGATTTTGCAGTACCGAGTTAAGTTGTTTTGAGCGTGGCACAAATCAAGCTTCATTGACAGCACGGCCAATGTTAAATGTTTACAATTTTAAACTAGGAAAAGAGCCCCTTAATCTTAGACTTGGGACCACACAGCCACTCAACTGAATAGCAGGCTAATGATTGCTTTACAATGCTTGTAGTTAGCCACTGATTCCTTCCAAACTACTCATTGTTGAATTTGCAATTTCCAACTTGTTGTGTAATGTTTGTCCAATGGCCGATGAGCACCGATACATTTGATCTATAATTTCTCATTATTTCTCTTCATATGACAAATAATAAAAAGGATTTGCAAGTAGATTGTCGACTTGATTCATGATGATGACTGCTAGCTCCGACTTTGAAAGTATGATGTTGACATGATCAGTCCAATCAAAGCAACTGTAGATATCACATGATTTGACGTTATTTTATCTGTGGACAATGACCTTGAGCCTTCTTGTATGGGCACTTCTAATGTAACTCTATGGCAGCACCCAAGGGGCTTGAATTTTCAAGTTCTACCCTTAGACTTGGCAGTGATATATTGTCCCCATGAATGACAGAACACTGAGCCAATCACAGCGCAAAGCTCCGTATTTTCTGCTGGCTTTCCCCACCTCCACAGAAAGCACTGAGCTAGGCTGAAACACCTGCATTTTGGAGCTGCCTTTCTCAAGAAAACAAAAAAGAGACCATGTTTGTATGCGGCTTTATTAACAACTCAATTACAAGTTTTTTTTACATTGTTTGCAAACAGATCATTTTTTTCTCACTTTTTTCTCGCTAAAACTGTGGGGCTCAAAACAGGTGGCCCACCTGCCCTGAATGATGGGTCTCCACTGAACTTATCTAGAACACTTCAGTCCATCTGGGTGTTTAACCTTCCAAAGTTCCCCCATGTCATCCTGCTCCTCCGTACATTCCACTGGCTTCCAGTCGAAGCTCACATCCACTACAAGACAATGGTGTTTACTTACGGTGCAGCAAGAAGAACAGCCCCATCTCTACCTTCAGGCTATGCTCAAACCCTGTATCCCAACCCGAGCACTCAGTTCTGCCACCTCTGGTCTCATGGCCGTCCCACTGCTACAGGAGGTCAAGCTCCCTCTCAGCCTAGTCAAATCACTTCTCTGTCCTGGCACCCCAATGGAGGCACCAGCTTCTATCTGATGCTAGGACAGCAGAGTCCCTGCCCATCTGACCGAAAAGGTCTGAAACCCTACGTCTTTAAAGAGTATCCCCCCCAAAATACAAATAATAATAATAATGTGACACTGACAAATTGAGGAGAAATGTATTTACTGTGATATGTGGTTGTCTCACCTGGCTATCTTAAGATGAATGTACTCAATTTGCTGGTGACATCACAGGGTCAGAGAGAACTCCTGACTGTAGTCATACAAAAACACTCCAGGCACTCAGCCCATAAGAACCATTCCTACTGTCAGATCTAATATGAAGAACTGAATACAACCATAAGAACCATTCATACTGTCAGATCTAATATGAAGAACTGAATACAACCATAAGAACCATTCATACTGTCAGATCTAATATGAAGAACTGAATACAACCGTAAGAACCATTCATACTGTCAGATCTAATATGAAGAACTGAATACTAAAGAGAAGAAGAGGTTGACCAGTACATATTCATGTAACTTTATTTTTCATTGGCAGATCAATCAAGTTTGCTTCAATGCAGTTATCCAAACACATTCATGATCAGTAACTAAAATAACTAATGTAGCTTTAAAGACAATTAATAAACACATGTATTCATTTCATAAACTTTGTATCATTAAATAAAGTTGTAAAACAATCCTCCCCAAACTAATGGTGAAAAGTGATCATCACACCATCTCTATCTGATACATGTTAGGGGCGGAAGGTAGCCTAGTGGTTAGAGCATTGGGCCAGTAACCAAAAGGTTGCTAGATCGAATCCCCGAGCTGACAAGGTAAAAATCTGAACCCACTGTTCCTAGGCCACCATTGTAAATAAGAATTGGTTCTTAACTGACTTGCCTAGTTAAACAAAGGTTCAATAAAAAAAATAAAAAAGGTATACTAGCTCCTTCCCACAGAATACTGCAGAGGGACAACCTGGTCTCAGAGCAAAACGGGTTAGGTTAGGTTACATTTCATTGGACTATCACAGTAAATAAACTAAACATGTAAAGTGTTGGTTTCATGAGCTGAAATAAAAAAATCCAGCAATGTTCCATATGCACAAAAAGCTAATGTCTCTCAAATGTTGTGCACAACTTTGTTAATATCCCTGTTAATGAGCATTTCAGCCTTTGTCAAGATAATCCATCCACCTGACAGGTGTGGCATATCAAGATGCTGATAAAACAGCATTATCATTACACAGGGGGGGACAATAAAAGGCCACACAACACTATGTCTCAAGTTTAGGGAATGTGCAATTGTCATGATGACTGCAGGAATGTCCACCAGAGCTGTTGCCAGAGAACTCAATATTTATATCTCTACCATAAGTCACCTCTAACGTCCTTTTAGAGAATTTGGCAGTACATCCAACAGGCCTCACAACTGCAGATCACATGTATCCACGGCAGCCCAGGACCTCCTCACCTGCAGGATTCTCTGGGAGGGGGCTGAGTAGTATTTCTGTCTGTAATAAAGACCTTTTGTGGGGAAAAACTCATTCTGAATGGCTGGGCCTGGCTCCCAAGTGGGCCTATGCCCTCTCAAGTCCCACCCATGGCTGAGCCCCTGCCCAGTAATGTGAAATCCATAGATTAGGGCCTCATTTATTTATTTCAATTGACTGATTTCCTTATACGAACTGTAAATCTTTGAAATTGTTGCGTTTAGATTGTTGTTCAGTATAATACGACTTGTAGGACGTATCGTATGTTACGAATTACAATTCGTATGTTATTTTAAGGATTGCTATTCATACAATATGTTACGGACTTGTAATATGTATGATATGTTACGAATTCCAATTTGTTGTTGCTAACGTTAGCTAGGTTAGGGGTGAGGGGTTTAAGGTAGAGTTAAAGGGTTTAGGGGAAAGGTTAGCTAACATGCTAAGTAGTTGCATGCTAAGCTAACATGCTAAGTAATAGCTAAAAAGTAGTAAGTAGTTGCAAAGTTGCTAATTAGCTAAAATGCTAAAGACGTCCGTGATGAGATTCAAAGACGCATCCTTTGGCTAGACGTTTGAGTTACACGCCCACCCTTCCACAGAGCAGGAGTAAGGCTTCTCTCCTACGTGTAAACGTTGGTGTGTTTTTAAGCTGCCCAGTTGAAACTCTCCCCACAGACAGAGTCAGACCAGGCTGAGAGGGAAGCAGTACCACCCAGTCAATTGGCAGACTAGTGTTAGTTTTCAAAATGAGAAGCCTCACAGAGGGTATTCAACACTAAGGGCAAATATTTACAGTAGAAGCTAACAAAAGAAAACACACTAAAACTGACAAGGTGCACACTGATCAGTAAACAGAGGCTAACATTCTAGAACGCTCCCTTTCCTCTGTACAGTTTTCTACACTTTCTTCATTTGTTCCATTTCAACTTCTTTTATGAGATGAGAATTAAGTGATGGAGTGACTTTATTCTTAGCTGGTCAGAGAACTGATGAGGTTTTTCTCCTTAATGTATACGTTGGTGTGTTTTTAAGTTGCTATGGTGAGAGAAACGCTTCCCACAGTCAGAGCAGAAGTAAGGCTTCTCTCCTGTGTGTGTTCTCTGATGAAGTTTTAGCTCAGTCGATGTTTTGAAGCATTTTACACATTCAGAGCAGGAGTAAGGCTTCTCTCCTGTATGTATACGTTCATGTGATTTCAAGGTACCTGATAGGGAGAAACTCTTCCCACAATCAGAGCAGGAGTAAGGCTTCTCTCCTGTATGTATTTGTTGGTGTGTTTTTAAGTTGGTCTTTTGAGAGAATCTCTCCCCACAGTCAGGGCAGTAGTAAGGCTTCTCTCCTGTATGTATACGTTGGTGTGTTTTTAAGGTATCCAGTCGAGAGAAACTCGCCCCACAGTCAGAGCAGGAGTAAGGCTTCTCTCCTGTGTGTGTTCCCTGATGAAGTTTCAGCACCATTGATGTTTTGAAGCATTTTACAGTCAAAACAGGAGTAAGGCTTTTCTCCTGTATGTGTTCTCTGATGAACTTTTAGCTCAGATGATGTTTTGAAGCATTTTCCACAGTCAGAGCAGAAGTAAGACTTCTCTACTGTGTGTGTTTTCTGATGAACTGTTAGCCCAGTTGATGTTTTGAAGCATTTTCCACAGTCAGAGCAGGAGTAAGGCTTCTCTCCTGTATGTATACGTTCATGTGATTTTAAGTTTTCTGATCGGGAGAAACTTTTTCCACATTCAGAGCAGGAGTAAGGCTTCTCTCCTGTATGTATTTGTTGGTGTGCTTTTAAGTTGGTCTTTTGAGAGAATCTCTCCCCACAGTCAGGGCAGTAGTAAGGCTTCTCTCCCGTATGTATACGTTGGTGTGTTTTTAAGGTATCCAGTCGAGAGAAACTCGCCCCACAGTCAGAGCAGGAGTAAGGCTTCTCTCCTGTGTGTATTTTTAGGTGTATTTTTAGCTTTGATAGAAATGGGAAAATCTCCACACAATGTGGGCAGTGGTGAGACCGCTTAGCTCTGTGATCTTCCTGCTGTTGCTCTCTGGATGTAGAGAATGTCTCAACATGGTCTCCTGTGTGAACAACATCAGAAGAACCAGTCAGTTGGTGTGATATACATGTCAGTCAAATGTATTCTCTGAAGCCCTTTTTACATCAGCAGTTGTCACAAAATGCTTAACAGAAACCCAGCCTAAAATCCCCAAAGAGCAACCTATGCAGATGTAGAAGCACAGTGGCCACAAAAAACTCCCTAGGAAGAAACCTAGAGAGGAACCAGGCTCAGAGCGGTGACCAGTCCTCTTCTGGCCATACCGGGTGACAGGTAGCCTAGTGGTTAGAGCAACTGAAAGGTTGCAATATCGAATCCCCGAGCTGACAAAGTAAAAATCTGTGGTTCTGCCCCTGAACAAGGCCGTTAACCCACTGTTCCTAGGCCGTCATTGAAAATAAGAATTTGTTCTTAACCTTTTGTCAATAGGGGGAGCTGTTAGCACTATTTCTTTTTTTACATTTCCAAATTAAACTGCCTCGTACTCAATTCTTGCTCGTACAATATGCATATTATTATTACTATTGGATAGAAAACAATCTCTAGTTTCTAAAACCGTTTGAATTATGTCTGTGGGTGAACCAGAACTCTTTCTACAGCGAAAATCATGACAGGACATGCGAAGCTCTGAAAAATAGTCTCTGATCTCGGATCAGTTTAAAACTCTGTGTGTGCCCTATGGATGGAAATGAACTGCACCCGCCTTCCCCTGGATGTCAGAGGATTGACCACAAGGCCAGGGGAGTCTCCTGGCCATGGGCCCAAAATATCGATGTTTTGTTCCCCGAGCCACTTAGTTACCACTTTTGCCTTATGGCAAGGTGCTCCATCATGCTGGAAAAGGCATTGTTCGTCACCAAACTGTTCCTGGATGGTCGGGAGAAGTTGCTCTCGGAGGATGTGTTGGTACCATTCTTTATTCATGGCTGTGTTCTTAGGCAAAATTGTGAGTGAGCCCACTCCCTTGGCTGAGAAGCAACCCCACACATGAATGGTCTCAGGATGCTTTACTGTTGGCATGACACAGGACTGATGGTAGCGTTCACCTTGTCTTCTCCGGACAAGTTTTTTCCGGATGCCCCAAACAATCTGAAGGGGGATTCATCAGAGAAAATGACTTTACCCCAGTCCTCAGCAGTCCAATCCCTGTACCTTTTGCAGAATATCAGTCTGTCCCTGATGTTTTTCCTGGAGAGAAGTGGCTTCTTTGCTGTCCTTCTTGATACCAGGCCATCCTCCAAAAGTCTTCGCCTCACTATGCGTGCAGATACACTCACACCTGCCTGCTCCCATTCCTGGGCAAGCTCTGTACTGGTGGTGCCCCGATCCCGCAGCTGAATCAACTTTAGGAGACGGTCCTGGCACTTGCAGGACTTTCTTGGGCGCCCTGAAGCCTTCTTCACAACAATTGAACCGCTCTCCTTGAAGTTCTTGATGATCCGATAAATGGTTGATTTAGGTGCAATCTTACTGGCGGCAATATCCTTGCCTGTGAAGCACTTTTTGTGCAAAGCAATGATGACGGTATGTGATTCCTTCCAGGTAACCATGGTTGACAGAGGAAGAACAATGATTCCAAGCACCACCCTCCTTTGAAGCTTCCAGTCTGTTATTCGAACTCAATCAGCATGACAGAGTGATCTCCAGCCTTGTCCTCGTCAACACTCACGAGAGAATCACTGACATGATGTCAGCTGGTCCTTTTGTGGCAGGGCTGAAACGCAGTGGAAATGTTTTTGGGGGATTCAGTTCATTTGCATGGCAAAGAGGAACTTTGCAATTAATTGCAATTCATCTGATCACTCCTTATAACATTCTGGAGTATATGCAAATTGCCATCACACAAACTGAGGCAGCAGACTCTGTGAAAATGTATATTTGTGTCATTCTCAAAACTTCTGGACACGACTGTACAATGAAAAAAATATAAACGCAACATGTAAAGTGTTGGTCCCATGTTTCATGAGCTGAAATAAAAAATCTCAGAAATTTTCCAATACACACAAAAAGCCTATTTCTCTCAAATTGTGTGCACAAATATGTTTACGTCCCTGTTAGTGAGCATTTCTCCTTCGCCAAGATAACCCATCCACCTGACAGGTGTGACAGCATAATCATTACACAGCTGCACCTTGTGCTGAGGACAATAAAAGGACACTTTAAAAATGTACAGTTTTGTTACACAACACAATGCCACAGATGTCTCAAGTTTTGAGGGAGCGTGCAATTGGCATGCTGACTGCAGGAATGTCGACCAGAGCTGTTGCCAGAGAATTATATTTATGTCTGTAATAAAGCCCTTTTGTGGGTAAAAACTCATTCTGATTGGCTGGACCTGGCTCCCCAGTGGGTGGGTCTGGCTGCCAAGGACCTATGCCTTCCAAGGCCCACACATGGTTGCACCCCTGCCCAGTCACGTGAAATCTACAGGTTAGGGCCTAATTCATTTCAATTCACTGATGTCCTTATTATATATTTTTTTATTACATTGAATGTTTATTTAACTAGGCAAGTCAGTTAAGAACAAAATCTTATTTACAATGACGGCCTACCGGGGAACAGTGGGTTAACTGCATTGTTCAGGGGCAGAAAGACAGATTTGTACCTTGTCAGCTCAGGGATTCGATCTAGCAACCTTTCGGTTACTGGCCCAACGCTCTAACCACCAGGCTACCTGCCGCCCCTTATATGAACTGTAACTCAGAAAAATCGTTGAAATTGTTGCATGTTGTGTTAATATTTATGTACAATAAACATTCAAGAAACTGGTGAAGAGCTACAAAAGTAAGAATATAGCCCTATTAGACTGAAAGATAATGGAATTTCATCAAACTTATGAGCTCCCGAGTGGCACAGCGGTCTAAGGCACTGCATCTCAGTGCTAGAGGCGTCACTACAGACACCCTGGTTAGATTCCAGGCTGTATCACAACCGGCCGTGATTGGGAGTCCCATAGGGCGGCGCACAATTGGCCAAGTGTCGTCTGGGTTTGGCCGGTGTAGGCCGTCATTGTAAATAATAATTTGTTCTTAACTGACTTGCCTAGTTAAATAAAGGTTAATAATAATCATTGTGAGGCTCTCCATGAGCATTAGCTGCTACTTCACTCAATCCTGTTTTAAAAAGTCTCCCTGTGTGACATTCCTTGAGACCAACCAGAAATGTTTCCTTGGCCAAATATTCCCAGATTTCCATAAAAACAGCCAAACATGTTCTCTCGTTTCTGCATCACCAAATGCTGCGTGAGACAAAAGAGTAGGCTAGGTGAGCATCAATCACTAGTTCGGTGCAACAGACTGCAGGGGTGTAGTGCTGCAAGAGTGATGAGCCGCCACAATGGTGTTTGTTTAGTAAAGGTAGATCAATGTCTTGGACGATCACCTACTGATTAATTAGTAGTCCACATAATCAAATATTATAGCATAACATTACTGTTACAACAAAAACAACACCTCATTTCTTACGAGATTTTAGAATGGTTTGCTGAATCGTCTCAAACTCAAAAGCACGCCATTAGGCAGAATGTGCTTTGATTAAAACAAAATACAGGAAGTCTATATAATTTAACACCATCTGCTCTAATTTGCTTACCAAACAGTAATTCGAGAAGATTTAAATGCATATTCCCATGAAATTGATTGAGATCGAACGATTGGCATGCAGAAACAGCTTGGTCATTTCACTGGTAAAACGCAAAGAATTACAATTCAATATTGACAGTGATGATGCCATGGCCTATTTTGAAATGAGGTATGCCTAACTTGGTGATTGAGGTTATTAAACATTTTCAACGTTCTTGAGACAATGTG